>NC_060210.1:180532500-181132500 GCF_021130785.1 Homalodisca vitripennis
ATTGACCTATAGTTGATTGCAGATAGATAAACATATATGAAACTACAAAGCTGGACACAGCTACTTGGTCAGAAAATCTGTTGTACTAGCCTTGGGATGGTATTATAAAACTACGTTTGGCTTCACTGGCGAATATATATCGCCAGCTTCATGTAGGGAATGGAAGAATCTGGCTTCACCGACAAACCTTCGGTGCTCTTAAAGCAGGATCGTAAATTCACCGACAATCCTCAACGGTAGGTTTTGGTGTAAACCTGTTTTACCAGCTGCGTCGTCGCCTCCTATCGGGGAAATAGTTTTGTTTGTTTATCCTGCATTTTAATTCCTTATGTTCTTGTAATAGTTTCTATTTCAGTTCGTGTGACCGTGTTACCTAGATTTTTTTAAATTTGTGAACCAATTATTTTATCATCATCTGAAATAAAATAAAGTTGAAATAAAAATATTCAGTAACTTTTTTTGCACAACACGTTGATCCCATTTTACATACTTTTTAGTTTACTTTCTTACCTGCTGTTCTCCTCTAATGATCTTTGCGACATTGTCATTTAAATCAAACATACTGAAATCACCAAAGACATAAAATAAATTCCTTCGAACTATTTTCTCATTTTTTTGCATTAGGCTACAATACCATATTTATTAAATGCTTCAATATTCACTAAAGGAATAAAGAGTTTATGATTTTTCTATACGTATTTGTTATGGTTTAAACCTACGTACTGAAACACAGTTTGTCCTTCAACGTCTGAATTTCTAGCCACTATCCTCCAAAATTAGACTGCCAACTTTCTTCAGAGGGTTATGTAAATCCAAAACAGTATGTAATAGCTACCCCCCCCCCCCCCCACCCCCCCCCCCCCCCACCCCCCCCCCCCCCCACCCCCCCCCCCCCCCACCCCCCCCCCCCCCCACCCCCCCCCCCCCCCACCACCTATTGCGTTAGGAATAATAAAAGTAAATAAAACTAAATGCAGCTGCTAAAAGATGGAATTTTGGACAATTCAAGCGAGGCCGTGCGTCAGAGTGTGCAGAGAAATAAACTTAACACATTCTTTTTATTTTTTAGACGCTCTCAGATTGGGCAATGAATGTTAATTCCTCTCACTGAAATCCTTCAACGTATGTTTTTCTGACAGTTCTTGAGGTGGAATATAGTTGCTTTGATTTATGTATTAAAGGTACTAAATCATATATATATAATATATATATATATTATCTATATATATACATTATATATACGCACTTTACAATATGAAAGTTCATACTTGATGTTCCAAAGATTTTGGGATGGCCTAATTATTGGTTGACAAACATAAATCTGCACAGACAAATCTGAATACGAGAATTCAACATCAGGCTCATCTATGTTTATTGTACGTAATCGAGAGGGAAATACATCAAGGTACAGTCAGCTGAATAATGACTCAGTGGTAGGTATACTTCAGTACCTCGAAACCACAAACGGGAACTTTTAAACACCCGCAGTTGCTTAGGAATAACCGATAAGAGGAATTTATCTTGTATTACGATTTTATAATAATGCCACATTAATTGTAATAGCAAATTTTTCAATAGCTCCTGATAATGATTAAAGCAATGTAATTTATATTTAAACCCAGTTATAAATACAATTTATTGTACTAGGTGTTTTAATTTATTCCAGCTTTAGTTTAAAGATTTTGAAGGGATATTGACACACTCTTCGAAAAAGATTTTTACAGACATTACCTATAATTCAAGAGGAAAAACTGAGACTTGTTTAAGCCCCTTACATTGTCAGTGTGAGACAAAAGTATAAATAGTATAATATGTACTAGATTCAAATAAAACTTCAGGTGTGAGCATATTATACTCTGTTAGTAGGAAGCTCAAATAACCTTTATATGGCACTAAAATATCAAGAAAATACATAATGCTTACAATTCTAGTCTCTTTCCGACATATCTATTCGAATACTGAATTTAAAAACATAATGTCAATACACTTAACAGGTGCAGCACGGGTTCAGACATTGCGAAACCAAATCCTTAGCGTTCGAAACGGGCCTTAAAGAAGTACCATCTTACTCTTAAAACTAGTATGTTCTTGTATTAAAAAAAAAACTTCTCAGTAACAAATAAAATATTTGTGTCTCGAAACATTTAAAACTATCTAGACTTAGGCAATGAGAAATCCTTCTAATATTGACAACTTTCAGAGGAAACCCATGAGATAATTGTATTTATTCATAGCATAGACCAATATTTTAGGAGTAGATCATTCACTGTCCACATAAATAAAAACATATGATCATAATCTTATGTAATTAATGAGATATGGACACATACCAGAGATATATGACGAGCTATGGTCTCTTCCATTAGAGCCCAATTCGGTCATGTTGTGATCAGTACGGATCCAATATATGTACACATTATTGCCGACAGTAACTCTCAGCGTACGTCCATTGACTTAACTGGTCTCTTACTCATTTCGGACATATAATTTAAATACCTAACTGGCAATAATGATTAGTTTTTTTTCCAATTACTAATTTGTTTCATATAATACAACGGGGTATCACTAGGGACATTACTTTTTTGGTTGTAAAAATCACCGCTGTATAAAAAAACTAAAAATGCTACATTTGCATTACAGTTCTGTAAATGTTTGAAGTAACCGTATATTATTCAATTCTTGGTGTTGTGTTTAACAAAATGGAGTCGTAGGCCTATTACAAAGCATCAAACATTTTACATTGTTAACATTAAACTTTTTACTATGCAAATAACTGAAACGAAGTATTTTACATTACAAAATGTCAATAATATTTCCATCCTGAGTATCAAATATTACGTTTTTACATGGTATTAAATACTTCATATAATGGTAAAAATAAAAATTGAATAGATATTTAGTGATTAGTAGTATTTGGGTAGCATTAATTTATATTCATAAACACACAATCATTCAATAAATCTTCGCATATCGAAGTACGTGTTGTAGTATTGGCTATTACCAATCTCTCCTAAAAGTACAAAACTACAAAAATAAAAATATATAAATTAACGTAATAAAATTAAAAACGTTTTAATTGTATCCTTTTAACTGAGACTAAAACTTATATAAGGAAATAGATACTGTTGGCTGAAAAAAAGGCAATAAGGAAAACCCTTTTATAAATTTTGGCCTTTACCATGATAAATTCGTTCTTAATATCCGTTATAACCATATATCGAGCACAAGTATACTGTATGGTTCCAAGACACTACAGTTTGCATGTTAGAGAAACTAACAATGAACTATTCATTGTGTACGTTCCCAGGTAAAAATCCAGTTTTAATTTGGTAGAAAGAAGCAGTTTTCATTTAATTTGATGATTCCCACCCTCCTCCTTATATTAGTGAACGATAAAATGGGATGTAAATAAAGACTATAGACTAGGTCAATGTCGGTATCAACAATGGAAGTATTGGCACTATCAACAAAGTGCACCCAACAATAGGTAACATTAGCGTAACTCTCATACACGGGCAAAAACACGCCAGGGGCGTTGTCGATGTATTTCCACAGCACCAGTCGCACATTTCAACAGTGAAACTGAGCATAACTTCTATAAGGCCAAACCAAACGTCATTTCATGTATCTTTTAACAATCACATATATTAAAAAACTTGCACATATGTTTAAAAACGTAATTAATGTGTAGCCAGAATACAGAATACATTTCAAAGTTTATATAATTTTTCAATTTGTTAAAAGTGATAATTGCCTTATTAAATCTCATTTAAAAAATCTGGTTTAAGAAAAACTGACATAAAAAATGTAAGCTAGATGGTGTTTACCGTGTATACCAACTCTATTTGGGGTATTACACTAATTATTCCACAATCACCAAAGTACACAAGTGTTTCACTGCAAGAGTTTTAAGGTCGCTTCACCAGTAATCTCTCCCTTAGTAGCTATTTAATCTATACAATGGTCTAAATCTGGAAAGATATGTTGGAGGTACTGAAAAACTACAATTTAGGTGAAAATATCACAAAACTTTCTATTGAAGTATTTTTTTTACTTTTTCCATTTTAAAATTGATATGGTACTGTTCTTTTTAGATGTTATATAGACTGTATCATTCACCAGATGAAAAATATCAGTAGACACAATGTAACGCAATAATAAGTCCTGTGGTTGGTAGTGGAACTTTGGATTATCCCAATTTCGTTCTGCTCTCCACACAATTGACAGACGACTGACACCGGATTAGAGTTCTGGCATGTAACAGGTGATCACAGACATATTTTTGAACTTTTTTATTGAAATATTTAAATTACACTGAACATTTAAATCCTACTATTAATGAATTTACTACTAAAAATACTTTTCAGCGTTTGATTTTATGAAATCTAATAAAAACCATTACTATTTATATGCAGTACAATACGCCGCCCGCTTTAAAAGGGATGTATTTGATTGGACTTCAAAATGTTTGTTAAGCTTACATAATCGTTATCCAAGCATTGAAAAAAGCCAATAATGATTTGAAGAGGACTGAAGTGAATAAAATGTCACGTGCAAGCGACGGCGGTTGTGGCGTGGCGTCGGCTTGGCGTCCACACAGTTGGTAATTTTCCCTACACAAGCCGTCCAGTTAGTGGAGTTTTTGTATTATACACGTGACCAATCAGTTAGCTGTTATTCCTACAGTGAGTATTCATGTATTTTGTAACTAGAATCTGGACACATGGAGCGTAAAGAATAATACTGTAACATTATTCGATTTACTAAGTATGGGACACAACTCCTCGCATCCAGTAGACCGAGTAACACATCATTTATGTCGGAAATAAATTACATACTAGAATTATTCATGGATGTACATTTTATATATTATAGTAGAGGTAGAGATAAAATTCAGCACGAAACAAAGCTAGCAAATTATAATTATTAAATAACAAACGTATAAATCCAAAAGAATATACACAGTCTGAGGTGTAGTCTTTTCCACTTCCTAAAGATGATATCGGTCATATTATTACTTAATTATTATCATGTAATACTAACATGACAACATTTCTTGATTTGAAACATCTCCCTCTGGTAGAAATACAAACCAGGTAATTATTTATCATAAAGTATTATGAATACCATAGTGTTAACAATATGTGTATATACAGGGTTAATAAAAAGTCTGGAGACCCCCTACTAATATTGTAACAAACACCTAACAACTGAGTGGTGCTTAAAAGTGACAGTTTTTAGCTGCCCCAAAAGTTACTTATTCCTATGTTGTAAGTAGTTTATTCTGGCTTATAAAATTTTCAATGGCAGTCATTGTTTACTGGGTTAAGATAAATACCTCTAGTTTGCGTTGTTTGTTTTCTTTTATCAGAGGCTTGAAAATGGCAGGTCACTTGATGGGGCTTTACATTTAAAATTTTTGAGTTGCCCCCAAAATCCCCCATTTTGGGTTTGTGAATGAAACAGGAATTATGCCCAAAAAGTACCTCATAAATATAACATAAATGTGTGGCGAGTTTAGTTTTTCTCGTTTGAGCCGTTACAATATTAGTCGGGGGTCTCCAGACTTTTTATTAACCCTGTATAGTGTGTCTAATAGGAATACAAACTACTGTAGAACAAAAAAAAATATAATAAGAGTATTATTAAATTAGATGGCAGAAAGAATACAGTAGGCCTACATACCGTGAGTAGCCACAAACTGCTCGCATTGCCACCCGGTCGATTCATGGTTGTCTTAGATGTATACTCGTATATTCAACATTATTGGAGCTACCACTGAACTTTGAGACAATCCGTCGATTAATCCTACGACTTTTCATTGCCACCTCAAAAGGACCTGTTTGAAAGCATGCTATTAAATAGCGTTGCTGTGTTATTGCAAGGTATAATGCATAAAAGCGTTAGTATCATTCATTGCCATAATCTTTACAATCCTATTTTATATGTTATTATTTGTTGTAGTGGGAAGGTACACGTTACTTCAAAAATTATTTTGTCTCCAGTTTAGTAAAGATGTTTTATCTTAGGGTTTACTAGAGGTATACAGAGATATATACCGTTGAAAACGCGGATATTAACGCTGCAAGTGAGTTACACAGAGGTTGGTAACGAAATCTATCGAACCAAGATGACTATTATTGATAACTCAAGTATCGGAACATGGGCGTTATCTAAACTAACCTCCCCCCCTGCGCTGCAGGGGAGGCTGTTACAGTCCCCACACACTTGTATGTGTCATCGCCTACTGTGCCGGACGCGCACTTCAGGGTTTGCTTTTAACATTGTGCTAATGTTTAAAAATGCTTATCCATAAATGTTTTACTTCAGAAACTTAGATTTTAGCTTCTTAATGAGAATAGATTATTAAAATACAATTATCCTTTAATATTAAATATTTACAATGGATATTCATTATAGAACTTGTCCATATGAAAATTTATATTGAATAAAAGTGTTAAACTATTAGTATTATCAATAATCATATTTTTAACTATTAACCATTGAGACGCTAAAATCTAAGTTTGTAAAGCTCGACATGTATGGATTTTAGATCTGTTTATAACGAAGTATCAAACATTATCCCCATTTTTAAATCGGAGTCTCAGATGCACAACTGGGAGGTAACTAGTGTGCCTTCTTAACTCATTACAGTTCACACATTATTACATTCATACGTGATGAATTTTTATTAGAAATAGATGGAATTGCTATTATTGTAACTGTTGTTTAGAGCATATACGTAACACAATTTGTACAGTACAATGTTAGAGCTCATGGGCTTAAAATTAATATTCCTTTTCATGCTTTAGTATATTTAAAATAGGCGAGAAATATATATTCATTAATAACAAAATAAAGATTTGGAAACCTTTTACGGGATTTTAGGAGCTTAAATGTATTACAAAGCGTATAAGAACAACAGTTATTGCTTATTTAGGAGTAAATAGTAAATGACATTGTAGTGAGCTAGCGTAGATATGGAGACCATGAACATAAACGGGATGACACGACTATGTTTAATATTGCTTATTATTAGAATTAAATATTATGAAAAGCTTATGCAATCAAAAGTAGAGATAAATTCAATAAATACGTAATAAAGCTGACTTTTTGTCTTTATTTAAAGATGTTTTTGAACATGTCCACGGAAATATATTACTGATGGTAATTCATGAACTAACCATTAACATATAACTATTATGTATAAGAGGCCTGTATAAAGTAAACCTCAATTAACAGTCAATAATTATTACCTTAAAAGACGTTGACAGGTGAATGTCGACTGAAAGACTACTAATAAATGCATCTTTGATAAAATCATATTCATTTTCTACTGAAACATAATTCAATTGTTATTTCTTTTGAACAATTTACGAGCACGAATAGTCTAGTTAATTTACTCTTGTATCATATCTACATATGTTGTAAATTAGTAATTGGCAAATTTTATAAATGTACATTTAAGAATTTATCTATTGTCATTTTACTTCGCACAATAGCCTAGACATTAATATAAATATACTAGTAAATAATTTTCTGTATGGTGTCAAATTACAATTCTACTCACCCTGATGGGCTTGTGGACCACACGTTGTTACACTCAAATAATTAAATGCGTGTTGAGGGAGGGGCTGCTCTGCTCGTTAACAGATGTTATCTGAGTGAGGATCCAACCATTAGTAAACACCATTCCTATCAATGTACGAGTACGCCTACGCTATTTATCGTCTTGTACGTTGTGTGTACACCGGTTTTCAGTAGTTATCCAATTATGTTAACTTGTTACATTGATAATTTATAGCACAGATAAAGCAACGAACGGTTTTCACTATTGTGTAACTGTAACAAAAACTTTCGATATAATTGTTAATAACTGTTGTATTTTAAAATATTTTAAGCAACATGCTTTTGCCTGCTTAAAACCTTTCTTTTGTAAAATATGGATTGAAACTTTAAAATGAAATTATGAGCTTGTTCTAATGTATTTGATACACCTAAAACAGCTAAAATTCATTCGCTTTTTATGTGTTAGGCATCCAAAACATCTGCCCAAAGTAAATTTTCTCGGTGAGGAATTAAACTCAAAATAGATAAATAAAGCAGACTGGCAGTATAACAATAAATAAAAGGAAGTCTGGATCGCTTTTACAGGAAAACCTGACTTCAAATAAAAAGTTTTCTTCTGAAAAGGGGCAAGAAGACATTACAGCAACGAGCAGATTTAGTGAACTATCAAAAGTACATAACCTACTAACAAAAACATTAAAATACTAAACTAGACTGTTTTAAATATTAAAATATCGTAGTAGTATAGGAACTCTTTGATTAGAATATGCTAAAAATTTGCAACCATTTTTCGTATTCTAAATTATAAATAATTTGCCTCACTTTTAAACCCTATCCCTCCTACTAGAACAGTATTTTCAAGTAGCACACTGTTTATTATTAATTATTAAGTAAAATAACATGTAATTATTTTTTTTTTTGAGGAAAACTTATGGCCATGGTCTTTCTTACACCCAACCTGCATCATAATAAAATAAGTAAACCAAACTGTGATACAAAGTAAATCATCTATTAAAGCAAAGCACTAGAAGTTTTGAACATACATACAAAATAGCATACACTAAAGTAAAAATGAATGTTTTACATAACATTAAAGTAACTTATAAATGTTTTGTTCACAAAAACATATTATTAATACATTTAAGATGAGATATTACCTAGGTGTATATAAAATCCCCACATAGATCATTAAGTCTTGAGGGAAGTAGTCTTAACATTATAACTGGAAAATATAATAACATTTTTATATTAAAGAGTAATTTAACAGTAGATATGTAGAGAAAAACTTATCTCGATATTTAATTTATTGTTGAATTAAGACTGGCTTTAATATATTTTTACCAAATAATTAATGTTGCTGCGTATGAGAGAACTTGAAAAAATAATTTAAGATATAAATGTATAATTGGGAGTCGACAGTTTGTAATCTGATTGAACGGGTGATTTTATTTACAGGTAAGTGTACGGAGATCGTAACAGCGCGTCCTCAGGCGCCCATCTGATCTAAACAGGTGGGTTAATCTCTGTAGAAAGAAAATACCCCACACAATCATTCATACATGGACCTATCCATGAATCGTACAGCCCAGGGCACATAGGACGGAACGGTCCAAGTCATCCACTCTGTATACAAGTTTCTTTAGTCCAGCCCCAAACCCGAGACCACTTTCACAGATATGATGGAGATATGAGGTCAAGCCCATTAGCGGCACACAGCAACTATGAAAGATTTATCAATTAATTACAATGCAAAATCTTCCATTGTTGTTACATTTTATTTATGTGAAACTGATATAACCTAAATCTTTATATGACATAATTTATATGGGTGTAATGATGATTGAGTACAAACGAAAGGCCCCACAAATATAATTAAACTACATTCGATGTATTTGCTTTAAAATTAATTAATAATTAAAATCCAATAAGACAGAAACGTCTACAGTGTATTTGTCGACAACTGCAGCCCTGGGATGAATGATGCACACGCAAGATATGTGAGACAGAGCGAGCAATTCTTGAACTTTCATGAGAAATTAATTTAAAAAATTTGTTACAGAATATTTTGGAAGTCCCATGTCAAGAATAGAAAAGCACCCAATGGCAAAATTTTAATTGACCGATCTTTAAAGTTTTAAAATTTTAGCTGCTCTGTAGTACGGCGTGATGTATGCTTTTCTAAACTCAAGTCATAAGCATAAAGTAAACAGTAGTTTTGAGATTTTGTTTAGCTTTTCGCCAATCACTGCCATTATGTCATTCTCTCAGACCTGCAGTAATTAAAATTAAACTATCAAGTAGACATATGTATTTCTTATTCCTTTACAAATACCCCTATTGTCAACACCGGTTTCTGGGCATGTGCTAAATTACTTAATAAAATTATAAACTTCCAATTTGACCTTCTTACACAAATTAAAACGCTGCTTGAGTTGTATTTAAAGTAAGGGACACGTGCCAAATAAGTTACTGACAAGCCTGCTAAGTCTCTACTCAATGAGGGTTGTTCTGGCTCATTTATCTGTAATTCCCGACTAGGAAAGGTCTACAAAAATATACGCAATATTCCTAAAAATAATACGCAAAGTTATCGTTACAGATAATGACATCGGTTTAATGTATAACTTCTCAGTTACCACAATGGTTGTAACGTAATTCAGCGTTATTAAGGAAGTTTTTGGTTCATTTAAGCAGTTTTCGAAAGGTTTTTTGGGTATGAGGACAAATAAAGCATTTTTAAAAGTTGTTTCGTACATTTGACGGAACGCTTTTAAGATATAAATTAAATTAAAATCTGTCTCTTAAGTTATGTAAGTACATAGAACTATCAGTTTCGTGAGAGGAAGCTAACTTTATGTAGTATTTCCTATCGTTTTGTGTTTTTATATTTATCCATATACCTATAAGTAAATATTAACTTAATGTTTCAACTCTTAATTGTGTTAACAATAACAGTTTTCGTATTTCTAGCCCAATATATTACAAGAATCCAAGCCAATATAAACAAGGTCACAGTTTAAAAAATATATAATCTAAGATCAGGCAGGTTATCCCTTACAAAACCATTTTAAATGGATTGCAGATACTTAATTTTGTGAATTACATTTTAAATTCTGTTATAAAGATCCCACCTTGAACAGTTATAAATGTGCAAAACCTTTAAATACGAAACATGTTTGTAATAAGGAGCTCCTTAATGGAATATTCCATTCCTTATATGTTGCAATTTACAAATAAATAAAATAGTATGTACTCTCTTAATAATGAGACATCTCGCATAATTATATGAATAAAACATTGCTCTTAGGGGAAAAAAAATGATTCTTAGAAAACTTACCTAATGAAGAATGTTGTAGCATGAACATTTGAGCAATGAATTATACTTTATTGTCTGACGATTAATTTCTTTCAATAATTATATAATACTGATAAAACCATACCTTCATATTTCCATTACCCATGTAATAAGTATAATATGACATTTGTATAATATTGTACGTTTGATAAAGTTCGGAATCGGTAACAACTGGCCCTCTTCTCATCTACATTTGTTTTCCGTGTAAAGAAAATTTCAGTAGTAGGAAATAGGTTGTGATAATCTCGTAGAATGCACGTTTAATACAATGAAAACCAATTTCAATACAAATGTGTAATGTAGCAGTAAATATAATTGTAACGAAGTTTACATAAAAAATTGAAATTAATAAATAATTATTAAAAACCCTAATGTGTTTAAACTCTGCAATACACAAAATCAACAGTCTTGTTCTGTTTTCCAAAAGAAATTGTAAATATTACGAAAGTTACTTAATGTGCATAGTGTTATTTCAAAGAAAAACATAAAAACTGCTAAATATGCACTCTATTTTAGTAGGACAAAACGATGAAAGTCCCTCACTCTCTTTTAGAAGAAATATTACATATTAACATTAACCAAGATGACTAGATGATACGTCACACACTGGAGTAGCTGCTATCGGTAAATAGCCATCAGGCTCCTACTCTCAAAATAAATAGCGCAGACATTGTACTGACAGGATTCATGTTACTCAAACAAGATCTCACAAACCATGTTGTATTAAAAATATTAACAATTCACATGTAGCCTAATGTTATTGCTAAATTAACTTAGTTGGAGAATTTGAATTATTTCTTCTAAGTTAGTTTTTTACTATTAAACTTACTATAATTGTATTAAATACAAGCTTGATGTTTATTTATTTCTTCAAAGTAAATACTTTGAAGAAAAACATATATTAATATATATATATATATATATATATATATATATATATATATATATATATATATATATTAATATATATTAATCACTAAGTACTTGCTCCGCCGGGACTCGAACCCGGATCTCTCACTTGCCGGGTGAATGTGCTACCATTACACCACAGAGCCCTCACTTTTTACGATTCAATTATTTTGTATTTGGCCGTTTCTTTCACAAATGTGTTTAAATAACCAAACTAACATATGATCGGAAGACCAAATACCTGTCAAATGACTTCTATTTACATTCATTAAATGTGTGTATAAATGGCAATAGCCGAATTTAATTTATTTCAATAAACATTGAATCGCAAAAAGTACTTGCTCCGCCGGGACTCGAACCCGGATCTCTCACTTGCCGGGTGAATGTGCTACCATTACCATTATATATTATTTATATATATATATATATATATATAATATATAATATATATATATATATATATATATATATAATATATATATATAATATATATATATATAATATAATATAATATATATATATATATATGATTCCAAAGGTATGCGAAGAAGCAACCTTGAACAACACGACCACAAAAGTTAATATTAAATAAATTTTTAATAAATTCATTTATTTTTTAATTAAGATATTTGGCAATATCTGTTTTATTTTTCACCCTGAGGAAGTACAAAGATCGTAAACTTTTTCTATATTAATTATTTTTATAACGATAAAGTCTATACTATATTTTTACATTAGACATAGTAGAGTATAGGAATTTATGGAATATGTATTAAAATGTGTTAATCTCGGAGACTTTGATATTTCTAAAACTATAGTGGTTTGAAATATTATTTAAAACTAATTATTTCGACAAATATACATTTAAGGCAACAAATAAATAACATTATTCTGTACAAAACCAAGACTAACTTATTTTGTGCATGTAGCAAACTTTACAAAGTTGCTGAGTTTGATGAAATTCCATTCGAATTGAAGCGTATCTTTGCGAAGTTTCCTTGCCATTCAATAACGCATTTATTCAAACTACCCAGCATCTTAAAACATCAGATTTGATTGAATCAACAATTAGATTCAGCGTATTCTGAAATTTATGAAATAACATTATAATAACTAATTTCACCAACGAAATTTTTCAACAGATTGAAATGTAGAATAAAAGAAAAATACGTGAAGAAAAGGTTTATAATGATGAGATAACTTTACTGACATTTTACTTACTCAACCAGTACAACTTTAATGGTCTTCTGAGAGCCGGCCGAGCCTTCTAAGCATCTGCTAGTTAATTGCTTTAGAGTTCTGTTGTTTTACAAATACCACAGGCATTACAATTTACAATAATATATATTGCACAATTTATAAATATAATATTCCTGAAATCTTACTTAAAACATTTAAATGAATATACAGCAAAAATTTGAAAGTCGGTAAAGATTCATGAGCCAACGACAAGTTGGTTACATGGTATTTGGCTGGATATTAAATTAATTCTTGGTTTTATTTACCATGAAATGAATAAAACTAGACGAGAATGTGATGGAAAATCTAATCCTGATATCACATTGAGCATGTCAAACATTTAAACGGAGCAGGTTAACTACTACCATAATACTTAATCGTATATAACATGATTTTAAATTGTATGGGAACGTTCGGAATATCTTCATATTGTTAATTTAAATATATTTCAAAACATAACCGTAAGGGCCGTCTGATAGAGCCATCACTCCTTCGACATAATAATCTACTTCAAAAGATGCATATTTCGATAGCTAGATGTAGTTATGCAACACATAATATATGGCTAAGTGAACTCCAATGATACTTTACGTTGAGAATTTTAGTTTCATGTAAAACATAGTTACTTATTTCGAGAAATAGAACAGGCATGCTTACGAGTATTTATATTTTAAGAGTGTTGCTGTCTAATATAATATGTTGGGTTTGGGTCGCGTTTCAAGATGTGGAGTTTTGTTTTGTGGATTGTGGATTTTCTTAATCTAGAATATTATTTTTCACACTGTAAATGAGTAATACTCACTCATTATATAAAACCTCTGCAATATATAAACTCTACGCATTTATCCGTACAATTGTAAATTAGGGAGTTACAATACTCTACTACCATAAATAATCATGTTTTATCATATGTTGAATGTACGTAACTACCAAAAACAGACAACCCAGAGTGGCGATTATCATCAAACAGGACTGAGCTTTCGGCTCTCGAGAGTAACGTGATAATTGGTTGCTCTCTGGCACATTTGTAACGCGGCCCAAACCTCTTTACACCTATACGTCATAGTGTTCTGCCAACCACAACTATATAATTGCCTTCCTATGTCTTTTGAGCTCTTACTATAAAATCTGGTTCATAAATATTGAAATAGTTTAAAATGTAATTCATATAAATACTAAACATGTATACGAATGTTGGCAATAATCGACAAAACATAATTAGGTATAAACCATTTTAGTATTAACTAAACATTTTCAATAATCATTGAATATGAATAACTTTTTTTAATCGACTAGGTCGTTACTAATATCTTCCAATACTGGAATTTATTAAAATAAAATATTTCATGTTTCTTAAATGTAAGTTAATGCAATGTAAAAGTAAAATAACATAATTTGGTTTTGATCTCACTAGCTAGTATTCAGGGAGTAAACTTACACACAGTTTTAAAATTAGGTACAAAATATGTATGAAACAAAACTACACTTTTCGTCAAAATACACGAACATATAAGCATATACAATACAATATACTAGAATTATTTAAATCTTCCTTTCTGAAAGGAAATTATAAATGTTTTCTCTTATTAAATTTAATATTATCATCAGAAATTCATCAGCTGTTAGCACTAACTAATAATTAGGGTATTTTTGTTGCCATGAGCAAAAATGTATTCATATGATATACGAGTATATATGGCAAGAAGTTGAAGACAAGATACGACAAAATGCCTTGAGCTCGAGTTCTTTATTGAATTAAAAAATGAAAAATGCAACCGACGTGTACATTGCTTTGTTTACCCTGTCAGTAACACAAACAAAAAACGAATAGATAAAAGAAAGGAAAGTAGCACAGACTACTGCATAATTCACCAAATGCACTCACTCAGAATAAATAGATATACCTCGTGACCACGCATGCCTCCATAACCCCAGTTATGCATTATTACCAATCAATATGTAGACTCAATCACCAAGAAATCAGCTCTCTGGTAAAAACAGTTCTCATACCAATTGATCGCTCACGACGAGAGACCCCTTAGTAATTATCTTATTACATTATTGTATGTGATCCTTCCTATCCTAAAAATTGGTTGTCTCAACAAAGCACATCACATACCAGTTCAGTGTACCAGATACGACAAAATGGCTTGAGCTCGAGTTCTTTATTGAACTAAAATGAAAAATGCAACCGACGTGTACATTGCTTTGTTTACCCTGTCAGTAACACAAACAAAAACGAATAGATAAAAGAAAGGAAAGTAGCACAGACTACTGCATAATTCACCTAATTCACTCACTCAGAATAAATAGATATACCTCGTGACCACGCATGCCTCCATAACCCCAGTTATGCATTATTACCAATCAATATGTAGAAATAAGCTCTCTGGTAAAACAGTTCTCATACCAATTGATCGCTCACAACGAAAGACCCCTTAGTAATTATCTTATTACATTATTGTATGTGATCCTTCCTATCCTAAAAATTGGTTGTCTCAACAAAGCACATCACATACCAGTTCAGTGTAAATTACACACTATAAGACTTTATAAGCGGGTCTTCGTCCACCCTGAGTACCTTGTTTAAGTCGGCCTTAGGCAATTTTTCTTACTCATTTCAAATAATAAATATTTGGGGTTGAAAAATGCCGAGATATACCTATATATTTTATATACCTATTAGCAGTTTTTATTAATTAAACAAATGACTTTTACTAATTTTTTTACTATTATTATATCAGAACACCATGATAATTTCTTCGTGCTCAAAACATTTCAGGAAAATATTTATAACTTTTACTGCATTTTATGAAACTTTCATCTAATGTTAAATAAGAATGGGTTTAGGTAATGTTCGATTGTCAGTTTATACCTTCCTTAGCCTACATGTGATCAGTTTCATTGCTTATAGTTATTCCATTGACGATTTCTTTGAATAAATAAAATAATTATTTAATACATTAAGTTTCTGGGCAAAATACGTGTACTTGTAATATCAGTCATAATTATTTTTAGAACTTGGTAATGTGACGTTTCTGTGGTTTCTAAATGTATTAGTTTTTTTAATATACATACATTTAAATAATTGTTATACTCACTTAATATTAATAATACATATTTGAAAAATATGTTTTCAGAGAATTGTCTGGCCATAAAGAGAAAATATGATAGAACAAACAAAAGAAATATCGCTCCCTGGAGACTGTGTAATGTTGGATATGAAGACTCACATACACGGCCTTGCCCCGTGTAACAAATGCAAATAATGTAAAGACTTAAAACACAGTTTTATAAATAAATCGCTTTGCTGTTCTGATGTAAATGGATGTCCAGTAGCTGTGTATCTCGCATGCTTGTAGACCAAGTGGAAGATACCTCACGACTAACGTGTTCTACCACAAAGGGCTGTCTGTGTTGGCTTATACTCAAACCTTTGAACTCTTTAAACCACATTAGGCAGGCTTGGTCTCCCAACCCTTGCAGTATTTATTGCGCGATTAACGTTATGTAAAAACTACCTACACGAAATATGGGTTTCAAAGTTTACAATTTGCCACATTTTGTGATCTCTAATTGCTGCCAATTTTCCTTTCTAAATTCTGTTAACTCAAACACCACTGTTATATATACCATACTGTAACAAATAAACAGGTAGAATAATTTTTAATTTATTAATTTCTACTTTGTGTTCAACTAAGATAGAAAAATCAATATTTATTTTTTATATTTTATATTTTTACAATGTCTTAATAATTATAGTTAGTTTTAACTTATGTTTATTATGGCAACACGTAAGTGGCAAAATCTAAAGCGATTTTACTCCTTGCGTTTTCTTTAAATTTGAAAAAGAAACTTGTGGACCAAAATTGATATTATAATCACATATTATACTTATAACTTGTATAAATATGTATTGAGTACTTTGTTTAATGGACCAACTTGTAGTTTCTGTTTAATCTGTTATTGCACGTGAACTATGGCTAGAATATCAATTACCGCCTAAATCACTTCTTGATCAGAAAATTTAAGAAACCACTAAATTAAATTCACTAAAATTCTAAAATTTTACGTCTACCCGTTTGTACCTAGCTGTAAAATGAGACATCTCCTTTAGATTGAAGACGAAAAGAAAAAATAATAACATTTTATGGTTTTACCTTGTTTTGATGAGACTTAGAGTCAGAACTGCAGATACTTGGACAGATAACAAGGCGTTCAGAATAAAAACTTAAATGTTCCATTAATGTTCTCACTGATAAACAGTTTCACTTTCTAATTTCAGAGCTCGGACGCAATGCCATTCAAAATTACTGCTTAAAATTATATGGATTGGAATTCATTCCGGAAATAGAGATAGATATCTTTACATTATATATATATATATTATATGTACATATATATATATATTATATAAAATTATATGTTATGTATATTTCAAGATACTTCTTATTGATTGTTAATTGTGATAACTGTTACTAGCTGAGTTTTTATCGCGCAACGTTATTTTAAAAATCAGTTTGACACCCGGCAAGTGTTAGTTTTGTTATTTAAACGCATATGTGACAGATGCTGCAAAATACAAAATAATTTAATCATCAAAAGTAAGTGCTCTATGGTGTAATGGTAGCACATTCACCCGGCAAGTGAGAGATCCGGATTCGAGTACCGGCAGGGCAAGTACTGTTTGTGATTCAATGTTTATTGAAATTAAATTCGGCTATTGCCATTTATACAAATTTAATTTATGTGTATATGGATGAAAAAGGGTGAACATATTTAAGCGTTGACGTTTAATAATAGGCTATCTTGTGAGCTAGTACAAACGATTAATATACCACTTAATTTCATTTTTTATATTTATGACACAGGCAAAGAAAACATTGGAAACAATCAATAAGCGAAAAACGCAAGATCTGGTGGTGAAACTTAGGTACTCGTTGTTTTTAATTGACTCCCATTTTCATCCATGCGGAGGAATCTCTAATGGTTATTGCTTCAGTTATCTCAATGGTTCTGCTAATGGCAGTTTCCTTCGCATTTTTAAACCAGATGGTCTGCTTGAAACATTCAAAACAAACATTTATTACTAGTAAATGTGTTATATTATGCATAAAACTGTTCGAAATAGTGCCATATATCATTTTACAACTCATTTAATCGACAAAGTATTAATTAATTTCCTTAAAGATATTTAATTCCTTTTTATTTCCTTTGAAAACCATTTAAAATAAAAAAGTAATAAAATTAAAAGATATGACTTTTATTATAATTACGTGAGTTTTAACTTTACATGCCTTTAATTTAATGTGAAATATCGGTTCACTTCAATCAACAACATTTTTAATGATACAAATGTCTTCCAGATTTTTCGTCATTAAAATACGTCCAGAAAAATGATGAATCTATACAACGTTGTTATTAATAACGTGGTGACTACGCAATGACTGTTGATAAAACCCGAACCAAGGAAAGAGAAGGAACCTAACAGTGAAAATTCAATGTATGGGGAATCAATGATTTATTTTGTATATAGACTTGAAGAGTTTGAACTGTTGATAATAATAATTTCAAAGACGACAGCGTGAATAAGGATGCACATAGTAAAACTATGATAAACTCCCTTCAAAATTTCTTTAAAAATTATTAGTTTGTACTAATTATTGTAACATTTCTGTTGAACAGATATCGGTAAAGGTACTGGAATTCATGAGTGAAATCGAGTCATCTAAGGAACAATATGGCCCCGATTTCGTGTTCTATCGTTTTACACAGTAAATAAAGCAAAATCTTTCACACAAACCTAAATTTATCAGAAGAGTAGGAACAGTCTGTGGTATTCCTTGAAATAAACGACACGATCAGAGTCCTACCATTTATAGAGGAACCGCTAGTATTGCATTAGACTCAGTAGCATATAAAACAAGAAACAGAATAACGGAAACCAAATGCTGATATATATACAATTTAAAATAAACACCTCACTAACATCTTTAATTTTGGCGGACACTCTAAGTAAATATAAAGAACATTTTTAAGATGAAATAAATAATTCCCCACCCTTTCAATATTCTCCATATGCGTAGCCTTCACAAATTTATTGGCATCTAGCTCCTGTCAAATATTAGCTGTCGTAATTCAAATTGAATGGAATTTGGTAAGTAGATTTTAATTTCACTGTCAGGGAAACTGATTCTTTGATTAAACATTTTGTGGAGGGTTCGAAATCTATAAAGTTGACTGAAACCAATATGCTAGTAAGTTTCCATAGTTAATGGCACAGGAATTCTAGTCCTTTCTTTTAATTTTTAATAATGACATTCAATGTCAGTCAATTCCTTTCTAGAGTTTACTATAGTTTTTAATTTTATTAAATGCATTATTGTATGTGTTCCATAATCTGCATCGAGTTGAATCGTAATAACCTAGTTTGTATACTATAAGTTATATTAAATATATGAATGAGGAAAATATCAGATTGCACATAGTTATACTCTGTATAGTTATTTATCTACACGACACTACATTAACTGTCACCTCATACAACAAATTAAACACTTCTAAAATATTTTAGAATGGTTCTTAAAAGTTGTTGTTAACATGCATTTGTTTTCAACAATATAGTAATTCACAGTAGAGAAAAAAGGTAAATAAATTTATTTTATAAAATAAAAAGTATAAAGCAATCGAGTAAAAATTAACCTCATTGAAAATTTACATGGTCTCATTTCCATTTTCAACTGGCACATAAGGTTTTATTACATTAAACAACTGGAAAAACAATCCAGTTGATTAAAATATAATATTCTTAAAACAAGTAATGGAACTATCATTTAAAACAGAAATATGATTTCCATTCTAAGGGCATAAATCATTGCTCAGTGGTTTAAGTCCTTTAATTAAACCCAACTACCATGGCTTTGCCGACGTCGTAGTTCCTTCAGTTAACTGCTGGAATGATAATAACAATATTGTGAGTCAAAACTAATCAGTGAATTTATATCTTCGGCAATTCCTAAAATGAATGATAAAGCTACACTCTAACATATAAGGTCTTCTGCATGGCTTCCGAAGTAAGAAGGTGTTCAGAATGACTAAGGCTCCCCCCCACCCCCCCCGGAGAGACCTCCTCTCAAAATCTCATAGTACAGCCAGATTGAGCACTATCTCAGTCATGTCAAATTGGAAGCTAATGAGACTATGATCTATCTAACTTGCACCAGTCAAAGTGGGCAGAAGAAGGATCTATCAGGATTAGGCTTCATAAAACCTTTAACAGTCCTGAAATAGGGAGTATTCTTCCTTTATTAGTACGTACGTAATATACGATATCTATTATATATGCATAAGTATACGTGTATAGGCTAATGAAATATTCTATATTAAACAGAACATTTAAGGTGTGTTAAAGTAGAGTTTTTAGTAATAATATAATAATCCTGGTGGTAGCACTAAAATTGAAGTAAGAATACATAATACATTTATCGAAAAAGTGAAAATGTAGTGAAAAAAACCTCTGTGTTAGGTAAGTAGTATCTCCACTGCATTGGTCAACTTGTACTTTTATGTATTTCGACTAAATATCAATAAGTATTTAATGTAATGAATTCTCGTAATATTTAGCTGACTGATTCACGATAATCAAAATATACATACAAGTATAGCCCGATATCAGTATTCCAGCAGGTGCGGTGTAAACCTCTGTGTGTCAGGTGCTGAGTATCTCCACTGCATTATTCAGCTGATACCTTGATGTATTTCCACTAGATATCAAGAGCAATATGATGTGGTGAAGGCTCGTACCATTTAACTGTCAGATTTACGATAACCAAAGATGACACCAATAGACTTACATAAACAACGTTCGATATCGGTCTCCTAGATTGTGCGGTGTAAAAATCTTTATGCTCCACGGTGGATGGACATAAAAGAAAGAAAACTGACTTTTTACCAACTGTAAAATGTTTTAAATTTAAATTGTGATGGAATATGCTTATAATTTAGTGAAAAGTGCTCTGTGAGTACCAAAGATTGTATGCTTTATTTAAGTTATTGAAAATAAAGTAATTTGAAACACGCATGCGCACGCGTTTACACACACACACACACACACACACACACACACACACACACACACACACACACACACACACACACACACACACACACACACACACACACACACACACACACACACATACATATATATATATATATATATATGAGTGTGTGTGTGTGTGTGTGTGTGTCATTTTTAAATAAACGTAATCGTTTTGGCTATCTAAAAGTTTTTACTCTAAAATGACAGTTTTTTCAAAGGACTGTTTTTATACAAATTTATAGTTTTAATTCAATTATAATTAATTTAACTATACAAAAAGTTGGTTTAGATCGTCAAATACTAGAATTAGTTTTAATTTTGAGAAGGTATTTCAAACAAATGCAATAAGAAGCGTGCTTATCTGTTGCTATCGAGTCCCAGGAAGCTCCTGTCAAACAAGCCCATAACCGATGGCCCTCTTATTAACAGAACTAAAAAATTGGAAAGTTAGCACTCAGAAAGACGTTTTTATACAAACTTCCATAGTTATTATATACTCATTACATCAAGAAATTATCGTGAGTTTCAGACGAATATGAACGAGAGTGCACACCCTAATCCTCACTGAATGAAAAAGATCGGGCATGCCATATACTGAAATATACTACAATGTACCTTGCTATATACTCAAATCTGCCACTCTCTACAGAAGCATCAATGAACGTCAAGTATTCTAAATTTATAATTGTAATATTGCTGAATTATGCAGATCTGAAAATACATTGCTGCTCAAATCAATACCAATATTAGCCATTTAGCTTATTAGCCATTAATTGTAATATGTGTAAGACATAATAGATATATCAGGAAAGTTTTAAAACGTATATAATTGTAACGTGTCTATAGGAAGGTTAATTTCCATAAACCAATTACAACTATTTTGTTTAAGTATAAGAGCGATCAAGTGACTTGTAAACCAAACAACCCTTTATTTTAACAATGCACAACTCCCAATGGAATCCAATAATTAAACTCAGTATAAATCAATAGAAAATTTTAATTATAATGAACACCAATAATAGACCATCGCCAAGCTATCTATCTTTTTTACTTTTAATTTATTGTCACTATTTCTTATTTATAAGCCTTCAGATGTTGACATGTCCAGACTTATAATTAACAATCAATCAAATCATTCAATAATTGTGTCCTTCAAGTTCTCAGTGCTAATATTTTCAACACAAACTCAAAATAAAATAATCTTCTTTTCAATTACAAAATGAAACAACTAATAAAATAAGACTTCTTCTCAAAATAAAAATTAAACAAATTAAGTTGATATTAATAATTGGGTAGGAGAACAAAGACAATGTCCAACCAGTTAAACTCAAAGTTTTATCAATTACTAAATCCTTATTTGCTGTAAATTTCCAATTTTCAAGATTATTCGAATTACCCAGAATGCTTGCCCTTTGAATATTAAATTTAGTAGCTTGTAATATATATATACTAGCTGTTTCCCGCGGCTTCGCACGCTTTTCGTAAGTTTTGCCCGCGTATGAGCATTTCTGGTTGAAGTAAATTATATTTCCAAACCCCGATGTAGATTTTACCTTGATGTCACGATCAAGAAAATATGTCAAAAAATGTATTGTACATGCATAATGTATTTTATTACAAAGTGGTCTACCACTCAACCTTTAAGTTCAACCAAAAAATTTAGTTTAGACAATTATACATCATAACTTAGCGCCTTCAAATAGTGTTTCACTGTTTAATATACGTATCTATCTCGTAATTGCAGGTTATAATGTGCAGGCGCTTTGTAAACTTTTCTTCATTTTATTCGTTTATATTCACGACATAAGCGAATAATTTCAGATAATAACTATCCTATCTTCTAAGTTAGACTAAATTACGGATACATGTGAAATTTTGATTGAAATTGGTTCAGTCGTTTTGGAGTTTATTGGCAACATACATCGTGACTCAAGATTTTTTATACATATATAAGATATATATATATATATATATATATATATTATATATATATATATAAAACCTATTTATTTATTATCAACGGTTAATACACCATTTTACAGATAAGGATATCAAGATGACAATACAAATTGTAGAAAAACAATACAAAGGTATCAATAAATAACAAAAACAATAAAATATTGCAAGCACGTCAACCAACAACAAGCTAAATCAATAAACAAAACTTAATAAACTAAAAAAAAAACAATTCAATAACCAAGCAATAATTTTTTTTTTGTCAACCAACAATAAGCCAGTTCAATAGGCAAACTAATAAACTAAATCAACAATTCAATAAATAGAGGTAATACGAGGAAAGCAGTATAAATAATAACAATAACAGTTTAACAATAATAGCAATAGCTAACATAACAATGACAAGAAAAAACGATAACATACATAAACATAAAAACAATAAGTAAGCTCGAGATATTATATATTTTATTTTATGTAGGAGAACTCCATTCCGGAAGGAAACACAAACATTCACCGGGGAACCCGACTCTGGAAGACTCCTCTGATCACAGATTGGCTGTCATCAAAGAAGTCGAACTGGCGACACAGCTGGTTGCCCAGTCGATGCAAACGTGGAAGAGGGCCGTGCATGATGTAGTTGGTGGGGGTGCGACCGACCAAAAAACAGGTTACATGAGCGGTCAGTCTTGAAGCTCGCAGATCAATACGACAAAGTAGGTCAGGACAATCGACCGTGCCACGAAGAACTTCCCATAGGAAAAGAGCATCAGCCTGTTGCCTTCTAGTAGACAGAGGGAGAAGTCCAAGAGAGGCCTCAACTTAGATCAATGGGTACATCAAAATAGTTGTGACCCAGCCTAACACCGACAGCTCGGACGAAGCGTCGCTGGATCCTGTCTAGACGTTCAATGTGATTGTGCTGATATGGAGACCAGACAACAGAAACAGTATTCAAGTATACTCCTTTACCAAGGACTTATATAGGATATTCAACGCCACAATGCCAAGACCACCCTTGAAGCTCTTAGTATGAAGTTGAGCATTCGTAGGGCTTTCCCGCAGATGAAGTCAATATGCTTATCAGGGCTAAGATCTGCAGAGAAGAAGACGACACCCAGATCACGGACGATTGTACTGCGAGATAGTACAGTTCCATTGAGCACGTAGTCAGATACGACAAGAGGATTGGGCAGAGCGAGTGAAAGAAAACCAATGAACATTTGGCAGCATTTTATGCTCATAGCGTTAGTGATGCACCAGTTCTCAATTAAGCATAGGTTCATCTGCAGTCTCTCAGTGTCAGAAGGGTCCCTAACAGCACGGAAGACCTTAACATCATCCGCAAACATTAGGCAGTCAACATTTAATGACTTGACCAAGTCATGTTTTATAATCTCAGAAAATAAAATATAATTTCCTTATCAGTAGGCTATTCCTGAATTAACCAACTTGAAACAGGAAAATACCATTAAGCAATGTTTTATTAAAATGTTAAATTCTAACTTTTCACAGTACCTCACACATTTCCAGAAGACTTCACAAACCAAAATAACTGTTATTGATCAATTACTTGAAAATTCAAACTTTAAATTTTGAAAAGAATTTAACTTCAAACTCAACCTTTCCAACCGAAATATCTACACGGCAAGAGTAGGCTAATCACTTCTACTACGAACTTCTCTCCCTGAGCACACAGCAAAGACTCGTCCAAAAAACCCACTTGAATCAACCGGAAGGCTCTCGAAGTACCTCCCCCCATCCAATCAACCTAACGTTTGGCGAATTTAAAATGGACCAAACACAATGTCTGAACTGGACGGCACCTATCCAACCCAGACCTGTATCTTATGGCCAATACCTCGAGACAAAAAGGAAGCTTCTAGGCGAATCAACATGATATTCAGCACTGCTGAAAGGATCAATTCTTACAATTCACTTATATTATAAAATTTACAATTCTCTTAACATAAATAAAAATATTCCTATAAAATTATTAAACAAATATAGGAGGCATCCTATAATAATCCAAACTAATATAGAAAATAAGTATATTTCAAGTGTGTTCTAATGTAATATTTTTAAAACAATCCCTGAGCTATCCAGCAGAGTTAAGCTAAGCTCTGAGAGCCTCAGGCGTCGGGATCAGGCCCCTCTGACCCCCACGACCTTTGGCGTCAATCCCTTATATTGGCATTGAGTAATAACGTGAAGAACCCTCTATTGTCCTACTCGCGGAAAATTTATGTTCTCAAACAACACACTCGCATATGCTTACAAATACTTTTCCTTAATTGTTTTTGTCGAGTTTAACATAATTATTCTAGTGGCATAATCACCGAAAAATATGTAGGTAAATGTAAATGTTTGAATAGTACTTTGGTCTATGTGTTTTCAATGTTTTATATATATATATATATATATATATATATATATATATAATATTTAAAATTTTATCATTTATTTCTATCAAGACTTTTAGAGTATTCCATTCAGATTCGAATTAATTTCAGTTCACTTTATTTTGTATAGTTTAAATATTATTTAGATAGTGTTTGAAAGGCCATAATAACAATTACGTCAAGGCTGAAAACGAAGAATTATTAGTTAGTCGTTTACACTTTAGTGATATTTCATTTTTAGAGAAAAGATTTAATGCTATCATGAAGTATTCCTTAGTGCCGAGCTTTAACCAATTAGAATTGGTTATTAATTACACAATGTTACCGGTATCTAATTAGAAATCAAATTATTAGTATAACTATCGTTTAGACGAGCTGTATTATTGTATATAAAAAACACATTACTTTTACGACCCCAATTGAATGAGTAGCCTACAGTCAGAAGCAAGGAGGAAGAGGATCATCAATCAAGTCTACAAGGTGAAACATAGACTTAACGGCTTGGACACTGTTCCTCAGTCTATTATAGATAAGTCGTAATTCACTAAAATATGAAGTTTAAGGAATTTCACTCTCGTTATTTATAACACTGGCAGTATGCTTCTTCAATGTGCTGTGTAATTCATTGTTCCAAATTTTTTTATAATCTTTAGAGGATGACGAATTAAAATATCTGAGAGCGTTATATCTTCCATTATAAATAATACTGTTCTATTAATTATAAATAAATAATCTATTGATGCACGATATCATAATCAATATACAGGGTGGCCCATAAGTGAGTTGTCAGAAATGAAAATACAAAGTTACCAGAAAAGTACAAATACTTTATTCATACAAAGTACAGTATTATTAATTTAATTATTATTATTTATTTTTTATTATTATTTAAAAAAGTATCTAACCTACAATAGGTGCTCAAAGTGGCTTCCACGTTGTTCTATACAAACATCGTCTTAAAAAATTGCAAGTGAAAACTGACTTATGGGCCACCCTGTATTACCATCTTTAAATTTAACGAAATATCGAACTTCAATAAAAACGTAAGTGAACTGTTACTCTATTTATACATAATATACAAGTCTATATATGTGTTCTTGAAAAAAAAAGAAAAGTAAAAGATACAGCCAATATCGTTCACTGATTGCGCAATAAACTTGAAATTTACATGTCAAATTAACGTTATGTAAATGGTACTTGATGTATGATCTTAACAGTGTAGTGTTGGCAAGAATAATGGTTTTTTTTCATAATTGTTTGGAGGTAAAGTTATAAATAGAATTACTAATTGCATAGAAAACAAAGGTGAATATTCCAACTCCTTGCCATGAAGCATTTAAAATATTCTATATTATTGAATTCCTAGGATTTACTGCGAGAGGTAGACTCAGTCATAAAAACATAATTTTTTGGATTATCGGAGATTGAAATTAAAATTGTGTCAGCATAATGAGCAGCCTTTAATGACGTTTAGCTGAATCCCGCGCATAGACATCATAGAACTCTTTCTTATCTATGAAGAAATAAAGCTAGGTTCAAATTCTATACTTATTATCTTCTCGGTTTAAATGGTGGACAGTTAAACTGCGTGTGTTTATGATACATGTTACATTTTTTTATGATTTCGCTCATTTTGTTTACAAATTTATTTATTCTGCGATTTTCTCGTTGTCATCAAGGTTACCCTTAAATTAATGTAAAAATGTTTGCTGACGCCCAGTCATATCCCATGGATTGACATGCACCATTTTCGATACGATGTTGCCTTTATAAAAAAGAAGCTTCATACAAAATTTCAAGGCTATTTATTTATCGGTTAGTTCTCGAGATAAATACTTGGATACCTTTGCCAATTTTTATTATAGAAGAAATAAGATGAGAATAAATACGATTAAATTTAAAATTTTCAACTATTTTTTTTTGTATATAAACAATGATTAAAATTTATGTGTTTGTTTAAATTAAATTAAATTAAATGTTCAGTTTCCAGGAAATTTAATTTATATATATATATAATATATTTAATAATGTATATATATATATATATATATATATATATATATATACGCTGAATGCTAGCAGAATAGCATTCATAAGAGCGGATGACGATTTCACAGGTCAGATAAACATTGCCCCTCCTCAATAACAGCGAGCGCTCCTTTCGTTGGATAGATTGCCGTCTACATCAAGTTTTATTTAGTTAAAAATTCAAATAAAAAGAAAGCGTGTGTGTGTGTGTGTGTGTGTTGTGTGTGTGTGTGTGTGTGTGTGTGTGTGTGTGTGTGTGTGTGTGTGTGTGTGTGTGTGTGTGTTCATGGCCGGGTTAACAAAGCAAACGCTATTAGGGCACAGAAATATCTTATACTGAAGGCTGATTACCATGGACGGAAGTAAACTTTTCATACCAACATATTATATATTTTCCTAGTCGGAGCAACATTGCAAACATTAATAGGCTGCCAGGATTAGATTACAAGGGAATATATTAAAAGAATATAGACCCTGTTTGACTAAAGTAAGCTTTTTAGACTGAGTACTTATATATTTTTCATCGTCGAAACAAAACGCTTTACTAGTGCGTTTGTATAATATAATTGATCCAAACCAAAAATTCACACTCTAAACTTCAAATATTAGCTGTTTGAATTTTTTTACGTTTTTAATCTCCGAACAATAAACTATTATATAACATTTACAATAAACATGTCTACTTCCGATTAATAATTACGTGATGTCTCTATCATACTACAACATACGAGTTGTGCTTTCAATAAAAATAACTACGGATTTAGTATCCATCCACTCTGGCCTTATATTTCTAGTGTTACTCTTCAATGGTTAAGTGAAAATCAGTATTCAAAATTACAATTTAGTATAGTTATAACATATCTGTGGCGGAAAGGGTTGATTCAACGTGAATGTTGCATTTAGCTCCATTTCACCTTCAACTTCAGCACGTTGACTGCAGTGTATCAAATCTGAAACAGTCCGACTTTCTGGACTCTGTAGTTCACGTCTGAAGAGATACAAAAAAATCGCTGATGAAGTTCAAAATGAACTGTTTGACCTGAAGAAACAACGAGAACACCGTAAATTGTTAGAGCTATTCATTCAAATAAAATGGAATTTTGTAGAGAAAGTTGCGTATTACTTTGCTATTGATAAACATCATTTCACACTCTGACTGTGTAATATGTGCAAGGAGTGTTTATTCAGCCTCGTATTGCATATAAATTATGAAATTGATTGAGCAAACGTCGCTATATACTCATTTTTTTTTTATAAATTTGATATAAAATTATCTCTAAGACAAACGAAAGTCCAGAAAGTGTACGGTAGTTTACCTCAATATTGCAGGACTCATTTATGTTGCTGATAATATTGCCAATATAAGATCCAATGCTTGTGTCACACAGCCATTACACAGCTTCACATTATAGTAATTACTGTGCGCTCAGTGGAGACGTCTCCCGCGCACTCCTACTCATTTCTGAGAAGCTTGAATAATTACGGCAGCTCAGACACAAAGTACTGCTATAGTATTAGTTGAGAACACCCATTATGGGATTATTACATGAAGGGGTGCTATAGGTAACTAGATATTATATCTCACAATGGTGTGATATATTATCTGTAACTATTATTATAATTTTATTATTATTATTATCATTTTACCCAGCGGAGATCACTTCTGGCTGGTAATATAAGATCCAATACTTGTGTGAGGCAGCCATTATACAACTACACATTACAGTAATTACTGTGCGCTAAAGGTTATACCTTCCAGTTGAACCTACCACTGGGCACAGAAAAAACCTATGTGTCACTTAAATCTGGGCAACTTATGGATGTGAACATCACTAACCGCAAAGGTCGAGATTTTGGGGTTTAAGGATAATTCGATAGGTCTAGTCTACTGCGAGAGATGACTGTTGGAGTTTGTCGGAGGTCGTTCCCTAAGATTCAAAGATTGCCAATATTGACATAAGGGTGTGCCACCCCCTGCTTTCTTTGAATGGAAAGGCTAGTTCAGAGCTGGTATCCCCTTCTTTCGGCGAGACATGACTTGAGATTAGTGCCCTAAATTCTTACTCATGGATCTCTCGATAGTAGGCGGCCCCTACCCCCAACCTTGCCCATCCAGAATATCCTGTTACTCCGGAAGAAGCGCAAAGGTCATTATCGGACTAAGTGCAATTTATAAGCTTCTTGTCCGATGATATTTTAAATTATACAAAATGCAATTATTGTTATTAAATTCAATAACATAGTATTCAGAAGTGGTTACAAGGCAATTTTTGTGATGAAAACTGCTTAGAGAAACAGGGATAATGCAATAAAAGAAAAATAAAACCTTTTAATCGTTTTCCTTGTACGAAACAGTATAGAATAGGTCACTCTATTAATTCCTTTAGTTTTCCATTAAATATATCAACTTAGTATCTAGGACAAATCTATTATTTTGGTTATCATGAATAATAATAGAAGATCTATATTATAATTTATCATAACCATATTTAATTTAATTTAATACATTCCATGATGTATGAGAAGTAACAAAGAGAATACAAATTTTGCATACTTGAGCAGTACCTCGTATTTTGCTTCCTCACGTTCAAGGACCATATATAAATATTTTTTTAACTCATCATTAAACTAGCTTCGGATGACTTCCGGAATATTATGTAAGATATAGAATAATGAAATAGTATTATTAGACCAACAGTGACTTATTGAAAACATGTAGGTTTCTGTCAGTCGTCTGTGGGATAAATCTTATGATAGAATCTGTAGGATAGGAACGTTCTAGAGACATGAAACTTGGTTCATGGATTCCGTCTGGTCCAAGAAATAATGCTATTAATTTTGGCGTTGAAAGGTCAAAGAAGTCTCCGTCTATCTGGTTGTCCGTTGGCCCGTTTTTTTTTTTTCAACAAGATTTCTTCTTGGTAGAAAGATCCTAGAGACTGGAAACATAGTACTTTGTACGCTACCAATTTCGTTACTTGCGTTCTTTCGAGTGCTTCAACACTCGATGGTACCAGTTCATTACTATCATTTTTTTCTACCTATTTACATTCTAAATCTCCAGATTAGTATATATTACTACCATTTTTGTATATTTATGAATTATTATGTACATAGTTTAATAATTTTTAACACCTATTTACTATTTAAACAGAGTTTTGTTTCTAAATTACGAGTTACAAATGTTTACGCTAAACTCGTTTATATATAATAAATTAACACACTTTAGAAAATATTTATAATGACAATCATACTGTAGCACAAATCTTAACGATACAAGGTTTATGTTGTATCTTAATAATCAGTAATAAAAAATTAAGTCGGTCTGACAGAAATACACACGCGTTTTATTGTTATCTATTTGTACATTCCCGGAATATAACCTGAAGTGGCTTACATGCTCTAAACTCTACGTTAATTTGGCCGAATATCTTGGCAATAAAAGTGATATATGTGTTCACTCTGTAATAAAATTAGCGATAATACTCTATTATGGACAAAGTTTTCTGCACATTTAGAAAGTTTCAATATAACTGCCAAAGTAATATATCGTAACTCGAAGCTCACTATAGTACTAGTAGAGTATTGGAATGAAAATATTCTGTTCAAAATCAGCAATTAAATTATAATGCATGAAAAGTTTAATTAAGAGGGGTATATTTCCATTAGCAGATTATTCAATTCTAAAAGTTACGATCATTTTGTAAAGGCTTCCACATTTTGATGTAGGAAAATTTTTCTAATTAATGGTAAGAGAGAAAATTACTAAATTAAATAAATAAAAATTTATATTGCAATCTTAGTGTTTCAAGAATACTTAAATCACTTATAAACTAGTAGATTATGTGGGGGTTAGTTGATAAAATTAACAAATTTAAAGGATGAGCATATCTATGTTTATAATTGAATGGATTTATTAGAATTTAATCATTTTATAAAATATATCATTATCAATATAGAACAATTATTTATAGCAAATAAATTATTGAAGGAACTTTATCAGTGCAGACCTCAAAACAAAATGTTTAACAAAATGACTACTCTGTTTACTTTATAGAATTTAGTACCTTAGCCAAAGTGGGAGAAACAAATAAACATTAGGAAAAGTTGAAATGTTTATTTGTTCACCTTTTCATAGATTCTAAAACTATATAGAAAAAATTTAGTGGACCTCTCGGCATATACAGTTTTATTATGGCTAGCATAAACGCATTGTTCATGAATTTTAATCAAAGTTATCATGCATATTTTCTAAACACAACTTACTCCAGAATAATTATAGAATGGTGCCAAAAGTTTCTTCACACCAGAAGGTTTGATGATACCACTGACTAAAAGCTCCCGGAAGCCGTGAGTTCTCAGAGGTTCGGAGGCAGGAAGATTTTTAGAAAACATTTCTCTCTCGGTATACTCCGTAAAGATCTAGCACTTAAATCCAATTGGCTCTAAAGATTCTCACTACCGATCTAAGGGGTGCCGTGATTGTCCATAAAGCGTTAGAATATAAGAAACTGTCGACATCTATTGGGAGGATTATTTGGAGTGCATGTCTCCCTAAATCTCTGTTTTTACAATATTACTCAAGAAATGGGTATTAATAAAATACTGTATTGTAATGTGTGTAAAAGATCAAAAGGAAATTATAGAAATATATTTAGATTAAGAGAAGAACTTTGCACTTTATTATCTGCTTAAACTAAATGTGTTTTCAGTGTATTTATATAATAACTAATTGTAGTGCGCTTACAATGAAAATAATGTAACATACAGTACAATGACATAAGAGAAGAAAGACACCTTACATTGTGACTTTTGCTAGTATTAGGCATAAAGTATTACAACTTACAAAAAGCTTAAGACCTAGACTTACTATATTAAGTTACCAGGATTTTAACGCTAAATATACAGTATCTTGTGTATAGAATCTTTGGAAATATTTGATCATCTGTTTTATGGGAACTAACAAAATAAATCTCTTATATCTGGTTACTAGATACTTTCCGCCTCTGGATCACTCTGCCCCGTAAAGTCCAATCTTGCAGAGAACACTTTCCCTCTGGGAGATCTTAGTTATGGGAGTTCTCTAGTACTGAACTTTAAAATTGAAAGACCTGTTTTTGGAAGCTGCCAGCCTTAGAAGGTTATATAAAAGCAGGCAAAAAAGTTCCAGAAGGCCTCGTAAAAATTCCAGCAAAAATTAAATTTTATGATTTTAGGAAACTAAGACCAATTTGAGTTTTAAATTCTGGAGCTATAATAAACTTATTAAAAGTATTTCTTTTTTTAACTAATTTTGAATATCTGCGTCTGGTTGACATATGGGAGCTCCTGACACTTGCCTTTGTCATACTCACGCTCCTGGGAACACTTTGACTCGTAAGCCTCTTTGGTGTGAAGGAACCCGATTCCTCTATGACCTATCCTTTTTAAATATTCTGCCACTGGAATCTTCTCGTCTTTATATTCAAGGTGGAGGAACCTGTGAGCATCTACAGCGTTCATTATAGCGTAAACATAAGATAAGATAATTAAAAGGTGATTTTTGACCAGTTTCCTCAGTCCATTTGAAAACGCCAAAAGATTCAATATACATGAATATCTATCTATGTACGTGTATTGTTATCACAAACGCATTTCCAATTATATAAAGAGATATAGTATCATAGTATCATGTTTATCCGTTAAAGTCATGCTTCTTGCCTGAGTTAGTGTTTCTATGGTTTTTGAGGTGGTCCTTGTTAATTTGAACACCTTAAATCTGTTACAATACATTTCATGGAAACATGTATGATAGATAAGTAAACAAAATACACAGAAATGCACAGACTTTAAGAGAAGTATAATGTTAGTAATGCCTATGAGGAACATTAACAACAACGAAAAAGTGCATTAAAGTGTGAAGAAAGCTGTTTAATGTGTGCTTCTTGTGTCTTCATTTATTTCACCAGACACGTGAACTTATGTGGGTCTCAATAATGCGTATACTTTATCTAACAAGCCACAATGTCAACAAGCCAAAATTGTTTAAATAACTCTAACTGGTATTTCTACTTCGTCTTTTATTTACTGAAATTGCTTTTTAAATAATGTAGACTATTTTTATATTAGGCAAACCCATAAATGATTGAAAATTTTGTATAGTAACATTATATTTAATATTTCATTTCCTTATACACTTAAAAACTACACTAAAATACACATACCTTTAAGAGTATTAAATATGTATGTCAACGGTTTAGATATGAACTTATGCCAAATTATTAATTTTTTCCATTATTTGTGTAACCCTCTGCCATATTTCTGCCTTATGAACATATTATGATTGTAAAAGGAACACGTATTACCTTAACTTAACAAACAATGAAAGCAATATAATTTTCGCCCAACATTGCAAGACTTCGTTGCTTATATTAAACGTTCCGTACATTTTTCAGCTTCTACTTTAATAAAGCTTTATTTAGCTTTATGTATAACGCACTATTCATTCTTGTACTTACCAATTCAACTTCTATTCTCTTCTTTAAAATAATCCACAGTAACGCAACAGTTAGCTTGTATCATGGTACCTGCAATAAAAATCAGATTTTGATTACTCATTAATGTAGAACAAACTTAAATACTGGACATACTTTAGAAATTCAACTATTTTAAAGTATACATTGCTGCTTTCGGTACTTTGTTATATTTATATCTTCTATAAACATAGAATAACAAACAAGAGAGTTCTTTTAGAAGCTCTTTGTAAAATCAAAGGCGTATTGTATGAAATTGCAAAACTAATTTGTAAGAGTCTCATGGTCTGCCTACCCCAACAGAACTGATTGTGTCTTTAGATAGATCTCATAATATTTATATTTTTTTGTTAAATCAGTTATTATATTCAGACATTTCGCTGTCATTTATATTTTACAAATCATTGAAATAAAAAATCTTTATGTGTTAAACTGTGTAAATATAGCCTGTAAACAACAAAAATATATACAGTAATTTTTAAAGTAAACCGGTTATATTTTGTGATATTTATACTTATTAAATATGAGTTTGTACATACATAAATGTCTAACGATATTTTATATCAAACTTTCACAGTAATAATATTAATGAATGTAACAACAAGTGGTATTAACCGTACATTTCAAATTTTGAAATATAATCTGGTCGAACTGTGACACATTCCGTAATGTAAGCAAATCTGCTGAAAAATGACTCCTACTAGTTAAATATTAAGTTGGCAATTATACAACATTCATGGGCCACCTTTCAAGCATTTTATAGTGTTTCTTAATATTTTGCTAGACAATACCATTTGAAATTGTATGAAGTAAGAAATGCTTACCCTGTTTATTTATGTCAAATTCATTTCTTGTTGAGAGACCTAGTCGATAATATTATTGTTGACACAAGTCTTGTTGTGAGTATGCATTACTTAATTTTAATTTCGTAATAACCAATAAAATAAAATTTAAATACTAACATATATTCCACCAAACAGAACTCATCGAATAAATATATAATACCGATAAGTCCAAAAAAAGTTAATGTGAAGAAAAAATAAAGAATGATTTATACATTTCCTTCGAAGTGAATTTTAGCAAATCAGATGAGCATGAGAGTGTTCGCGGACTGATCCATATTAAACAATCACTTTCCTTTTCAATCAATGTTTAGCTAATAGTTGTCAACGTTTAATTTAGTACTTTCTTATGTTTTATTCTTCTGATTAAAGTAGGCAGGAGTAATTTGTTTTGTTTCGAAAAATAGTATCCAGTATTAGTAACGTATAAGATAAATGTTAAAATGAGCTTGTTTAAGTTGATAGTATACGTGGAATAGAGCAGCCCCGGACCAAAAACTCCAATGGAATTTGAGGCGATGTTGCCAAATAATCGCTACTGACCACCGCAATTTCCGCTATGACACGGCAATGGTATCCTGATTTACATATTGTCTTCAAAAAAGGTGAATGAAATTAACTTTACGCAAATTGTTTACGATAAAAATTTATATTGTTGGGATGGATTAGTATTAGCCATGCACGTAAACCTGGCAACAGTGTTTTTCGCGGGATGATGAGGGAGATTCAGGTGCACCAAAACCGGACTATTATCGTGCGCTATGCTCTAGTGTTAACACTCTACACAATTAAAATTGATAAAATAAACTTGATTATTGATTTTTAAATGTATTTACCTAAACTCAACAAGTTTCTGTCTTTATACCAGTAGCCCATAGGCCCATGGTCAATATATATTAAATCTCGTCACGGACAACTAATGCCCCGCCAAAACAAGAATTTTTTGCTTAAATTTGTTATTTACGATGGATTATTTGAAAGGATAGTAGAATTTCAGACTTTAACTTGTGTTGTATGTTACAAATTTATATGTAAGCTTTTTGTAACATATAACGATGGCAAATGTTCAAAAAATCCTACTAAAATTAATGTTTTATGTCACTAATTTTATGTATGTCGTGCGTTTGAATTGTTTAAAGCACTAAATAGTCCTGAAAAATAACTCATAAGGCTTTTGAACAGTGAGCAGTGCTCTTATGTGCGTTCACGTCGTGGTGCTTGTCACAGCTACATGACATAATATTATATTTAACGATATTCCCACTGGCTGCCACATATAAATACTAAATTGATCATACGCAAAAAATAATGTTTTTAAAGATTAATACCTAATTGGCTACCGCCAATAAAGCTTATCACTCGAGGGTTGGGGAAATGTAATCACTTTATGTCTATTTGCACGATATCTCTGTAATAACGAACCTATGAACTTGACGTATTCATGTTATGCGTCAATTTTATATAAGCAACTTTTAGTTCTATATGCACATGTCACCTCTCATGAGGTATTTGCGTATATGGCGAGGGTATGTGGCTTAGCATTTTATTGAAAATTTCTACATTGTTATTATATTTGGTAACCATGATGAGCAAATAAGAAAAACCATGGTAGGATTAATAAATTTGTAAATCACTGCGAATAACCATATAGAATTTAACATACCACATGTTAACCATGTGTATCCTAACATCACCAAAACATACATATCCGTAAGTTATTAAATATAATTTTAATTAAAAATGCTAATGAAATCCAACTTATAAAAAATAATTTAAAGTATCTCGTGAGTGGAGGTAATATGTATAAAACTTTCATAACTTATATAAGAAAGCAGTTTAATGATGGTACATTTCTAACCGTGGAAATTCGGATTTAAGGTCATTGAAGCTTATTACTCAGTAGGATGACACAGTTTGTTTTTAGTCGTAAAGGATTTCAATACGGTCGTTTTTTATTTTCAGCTTTTGTCTATCTCTCCACGTAATCTCAGGCGCAGCACAAAACGGAAAGGTGAAAAAGGATCTGAAACTAAAACTTTCGTAACATCTAGCCCCTACCCCCCCTACTAAGCTATTAAAGTAAGACTTGGTTTTGCACCACCATGCTTAGGGATTGCGTCTAAAATATCCCAGTTGCCTAAAGTTGTGCACCTAAATGAGACATTAATAACACCCTCTACATCTGGATTACTTTATTTTTTAGTCTAGATGTCACTGATGTCAAGTACGAATCAGGATATATTTTGACTTTACTTCGTCGCCCCCTTGTTTTTTGATCATTTAAGAAAGACGGATGTCGATTCCATATTCCAGGAGATAATTTCTGCGATATGCGTGGGACACTGCTCTAAGTGGAAGGCGAAAAAGGATGCTGAATCAAATTCGCAGAAATCAACTCCTGCCCCAACAAAACGTTTCGTGTATGTAAATTATCTTTCCTTCGTTTGCTAAATCACGCTCTCAAAGGAGTCTAATAATAAAAGATGTAAAAATAGTTAAAGCTTAATTTAATTAACAGGCAAAACATTTAATTTTAAGCATTTGGAGATGGAAATATTTATTTATATAAAAAAGCGTTGTGAACATGGCCACGTATAGAGCTTTTGATTTCAAACGAAAAATTATTCACGTGATGTCAGGGGGGAGCTACAAAGGAAAGGATAATATCCTAGAACTGACTTGCTTGATCATTGTCTCACAATATTGCTCAGTTTATACAGTTAACGCTTGAATTATTCTCACTCACTAGAGAACACGAATCATGTACCAACTTGTGACAGCCAGGATAATTTAATAACTAATTGCGTCCACCACATTCTAGGTGTTTTGATGAATTCATCAAAAATTTAAAAGATTAGCATTCAATTTACATATTATCAACAATTTCCCGTTACTTATCATTATATATCTATAAATATATAATTGCCGACTGATTTTGGAATATATTAATTATTATTACTGTATTAATTTTATTATTAGATTTTTTAATTTTAGAAAGATTTATTTTAATTTATCATATATTATTATGTATTTTTATATTGTATATTCATTATTATAACTTTTATTATAATTTATACTTATTTGATTCGTTTTATAATTAAATATTATTTAATTTATTACTTATATGTATATATTCTGTTCTGATTATTACTTAATATAAATTTTATTTTATTTATAAGATTATTATTTGATATTTGATATATGTACATAAACTATGAATATAAATATATATATATAAATATATATAATGTATGTAATATGTTCCTATATATATAATATATGTATGTATGTAATGGTATAAATAATATAAATGTGTGTGTGTGTATATATATATATCAATACATAAGAGTGAAAGAGATATATTTTATGGTTGTTTATACGGAACAACTAAAGGAGTTGTTTTATGTATGAATATTTAAGTCCACTTTCCTAAGTGGGGTATTTTGTGGGGCGAAAATTTAGATAGGACCCCTAGTAATTAAACACATAATTTAAATGTATTATTAAGAAAATTGCAATGGAAAAATTTAGAGACTTATAATGTTGCTCTATTAAAATTATTGTGGCTAATTAATATTTAATGTTTAAAAAACCCAATGCCTGTAAATAATTATGTAAAGCACACATTTTAATAAATCTTGAAATATCATCTTAATTTCACTCAGATGAAAATGGCTCGAAATGGGTACCATGTACTTCTGCATAAAAGATAAAGCTTATTTTTATAATGTCTGGACAATATGTAAGATTTCATGTGTAATGAAGTAGCAGGTTTATTCAACATTATTCTTTCATTTATCGAAATTCATAGACTGTTGTGACGAAAACCTTACTTTTGAGAAAACCACTAAAGAAAGAAATCGAAAAGTGAATGTCAGGTGAACGTCCCGCCATTCTATCATAAGAACCACGTCGACCATAACCATCTGTCCCGCATAAGTTTTATCTACGATGTTCGTAAAAACACATTGTTTATGTGTAGAGCACCCACCATGGTAGAGCCATTTCGAGAATTTTATCTGATGAAATTGAGGTGGATTTCAAGTTTACATTGTTCCTTCCATACATAATTATTTTATAAGTAGATTAATGGGTTTTATAAAACAATTCAAATTTTAATTAGCCACTACATTGATATAGTAGCATATTGACGTAAAGTCATGCCATTATTCTCCTTTTTAAAATATTACCGTTTAAAATTATGTACCATTTGGGATTGCTATTGAAATATTTTTAACTGACCTCCAAATTACCACACTTCGAGAGAGATGAAAAATCCTTTATGATACATAAAACTCCTCAATTGGTTATATAAACATACCCAAAAAGTACATCACTTTCATATCTTATGCAAAAAGGAATGGTGGGAACTTTTAAGGAAACACGAGAATCGGTCTTATGTAATCTTCTAACCTCCGTGTAGACAATTCGGAACTACGCTTATTTACTCAATTAATTATTATAATGACATTAATATGGAAGATTATAGTTTGGGTAATTTAAATTTCATCGTGTTTACGGTAAAAACATTTGATTTAATGAATATTTAATACTCAAGCTATTAGTAATGATGAAGCTTCTAACAATATCCCGTTTTCCTCACATAAACATAATTCTTTCTCAGGATAATATTTCCAATGGAGTGTGAATTAGCAACGTAGCCATCAACAGACCAGACCGGAACTCTTTGTTAAACCTTACATAAAAATGTAGGATACCTTGTTTGTCAAGTTGGCTGAGTTCAAAGGAAGCCAGGAAGTTAGTGTGTACTTCTTTCTTTCTCTGTATCCATATGTTAATAAACAATTGGTTTTTGGCTTCCACCAATAAGTTTTGATTAATTATTTATGTTTTCCAATAGTAAGTTTTTTATATTATAGTCTAAGCATACGACCAATTAACTACCACCATGTCATAGGGAAGAGTTAGGCTCAATATAAGATTTATTCTTAAAAAAAATGCTGTAAACAATATGCTCAGATTTTCCGCATATTATTAAGGAATATCATATTTTTCTCACAAAACCTTTTTTCAAAAAGCAGGCACGTATAAATAATTTCAAACATACAAGGTTGGAAACCGTCCATAGCCGTCGCTAAGTATTTACAAGGTAGGAGTACGCTACAACACATACCGTCTAACAGGCCTCGCCGGGTAGGTGTAAGTTTAACAAGACTATATAGTGCATTTCATTAAGCTACATGTATTACTATGTCACATGTTAAAATGTCACATAATACAATTATTGTACTCAGTTTTGTAATAAATCTATTTTTCCACAATCATTTCGTTACCATAATATGCAACGCAAAATGTTCAATAACCCTCTGTTTACTCTACATACATGCTACACTAACATGCTTTATCATCAAACTCAATGTTGTGTGTATAGAAATGAGACTGCAAGCAAAATTAAAAGTCTAAACGGGTTTTATTTGGAGGGGGGGGACGTGCAGCAATACAGACAAAAATGAAATGTTTTTAGCTCCTCAAGTTTATAGCCTCCACTAACGTTCTGCCAAATATAAGACAAGATAATTTGTTTCTAAATGTAATAATATTTGGTTCTGTATTCTGTGGTTTATTACATAAAAGGTACTCTGAAATTGACCCTAACAAAGTAAACTCCAAACTATTTAAAGTTTTTGAACTAGATTGAATCAATTTGCTTGTATTATTCTTTCTTGAGAGACAATAAATAGATCACTATAAAAATTAGTAGAGAATATCATTCACAGAAATACGTCAAGAATTCAGCTGAATAATACAGTGGAGATACTCAGCACCTGACACACAGAGGTTTACACCGCACCTGCTGGAATACCGATATCGGACTTTACTTATGAAAGTCTATTGATGCCATCTTTGACTATCGTAAATCTGACAGCTAAATGGTACGAGCGTTCAACAGATCATATTGCTCTTGATATCTAGTGGAAATACATCAAGGTATCAGCTGAATAATGCAGTGGAGATACTCAGCACCTGACACACAGAGGTTTACACCGCACATTCTAGGAGACCGATGATATCGGACTTTGCTTATATAAGTCTATTGATGCCATCTTTGGCTATCGTAAATCTGACAGCTAAATGGTACGAGCGTTCAACACATCATATTGCTCTTGATATCTAGTGGAAATACATCAAGGTATCAGCTGAATAATGCAGTGGAGATACTCAGCACCTGATATAGAGTGGTTTACACCGCACCTGCTAGAATACCGATATCGGGCTTTACTTGTACGTATGTCTATTGATGCCGTATTTTATTATCGTGAATCTGACAGCTAAATATTACGAGAATTCATTAAATTAAATACCTCTTGATATTTAGTCGAAATATATCAAAGTATAAAACTAAATAATGTCGGGAGATACTCAGAGCAGAGAAGTTTACACAAATGCTCTTGGGTGTATTTTTTGCCAGAAGCATTTCAAAATTAAAAAGACAAGTACTATAACGTCAAAAGTAGTGTGACCTATGTCGTTTTAGTTTGAACATTCGATATAAGTTACAGTGTTACGGTTGTCTCGTTCTTCGTTATAATAGTATTCTAAAAGTTTATACAAAGAGGGGATATGGTAATGAAAGGTTTATTATATCACAACTTGGAAATATGGTTAATAGCCCGATATAATATATCCGCGTATCACTTTAAACACAAAAACAACAATTGAATACCAAACACCCATCAGTGTGTGCGCGCGTTACTGTTCGTGCGTGTGTATGCCTGTGTGTGTGTGTGTGTGTGTGCGCGTGTGTGCGTGCGTGCGTGCGTGCGTGCGTGCGTGCGTGCGTGCGTGCGTGCGTGGGTGTGTGTGTGTGTGTGTGTGTGTGTGTGTGTGTGTGTGTGTGTGTGTGTGTGTGTGTGTGTGTGTGTGTGTGTGTGTGTGTGTGTGTGTGTGTGTGTGTGTGTGTGTGTGTGTGTGTGTGTGTGTGTGTGTGTGTGTGTGTGTGTGTGTGTGTGTGTGTGTGTGTGTGTGTGTGTGTGTGTGTGTGTGTGTGTGTGTGTGTGTGTGTGTGTGTGTGTGTGTGTGTGTGTGTGTGTGTGTGTGTGTGTGTGTGTGTGAAGTTTAGGCCAACCATGGTGAGTACATCAACTAGTGTTTACAGATTGACAATTTCATAACTCTTTTTTTAATTCACCTAAGAAAATATGATTGATGATCACAGAACTGAACAAACCAGAAATTTTAACCAGATATGACAGCTACCCATCATGCATCATGGGTCCAGTAAACACGCTATTGCCAACACTAACTCTTGCACTTGTCACAACTAAGCCACTGAACTACCTTTCTCTCACTAATTGTGGACACAAAAACACTGCTGGGACCTTGACAGAGTTATATATCGAATCCTGTTTCGACCAGTTTTGTCAAATTAAAGAATGTCTAATATATTTGAACGCTGCACGTTGGTATCGGTATATAAGAAGATTTGTGTATCATTTATCACTACTGTAGAAAAACTATAAACTGCAGTATATTTTATATTAGAGATATAGACTAGAAAAGTGTTTGATATACAATATACAATAATACACCTTTTGACACTTTTTGATCGATTTTATTGTGTACAATGTACATTTAGAATTCGATGAATTCATCTTCAGGTACTTGTAGGTTAAGGAAATGTAGTAAATAAATAAAAGAAACCAAATTGACATATATTTTTAACTACCTTAGTTGCTAAATTTATTATTTAATTTTATATGTAATCATTTTATAAACCACCAACAGTTAAAACATATGTGAATTTGGTTTCAATTATTTATTTACTACATTACATAACTATAGGATGCTTCCTATATTATTTAATTATTTATAGGAATATTTATTTATAGATTAAGAGAATTGTGAATTTATATAATAAGTGAATTGTAAGATTGTGATCCTTCCAGCAGTGCTGAATTTCTTGTTAATTCGGGTTCGAGGAATGCCTAGAAGCTTCCTTTTGTCTCTAGGTATTGAGCATAGGATACAGGTCTGGGTTGGATAGGTACCATCCAGTTCAAACATTGTGTTTGCTCAATTTTGATTGGCCAATGTTAGGTTGATTAGATGGTGGGAGGGACTTCTAGATCCTTCCGGTGGATTCAAGTAAGTTTTTCAGGGGAGTCTTTGCTGTGTGCTCAGAGAGAGAAGTTCGTGTAGAAGTGATAGCCTACTCTTGCCGTATAGATTTTTCGGTAGGAAGGTTGAGTTTAAGATTAAAATTCTTTTCAAAATTTAAAGATCATACAGATCAATAGTTTAAATTAATTGATCTATAACAGTTATTTTTGTTAGTTGGTGAAGTCTTCAGGAGATGTGTGAGGTACTGTGAAAGTTAGAATTTAACATTTAAATAGAAAATTGATTGATGATATTTTCCTGTTGAAGTTGGTTAAATCAGGAATAGCCTACTGATAAAGAAAATTTATTTTATGTTCTGAGATTCTATATATATTTTTACAAGTTCCTAAATTTAATATTCAAAGCCAAGCAGATTATTCTGGATAATTCAATAAGCTTGTAAATTGGAAATTTACAGGAAATAAGTACTTTGTAATTGATACAGCTTGAGTTTAACAGGTTGGACATTGTCTTTGTGCCTATATTAATTATTAATATTACCTTATTTTGTTTGATTTTTAATTTGAGAAGAAGTCTTATTTTATTATTTGTTTCATTTTATATTAGAAGAAGATTATTTTATTTTGAAATTCAATGAAGATTTTTATTTTGAGTTAGTGTTGAAAATATTAGCACTGAGAACTTGAAGGACACAATTATTGAATGATTTGATTCATTGTTAATTTTAAGGCTGGACATGTGAACATTTGATGGGTTATAAATACGAAATAATTGAGAATAAATTAAAAGTAAAAAAGATAGCTTGGCGTTGCTGTATTATTGATTTTAAATTTTTATCAAAATTACTATTAATTTATACTGAGTTTAATTATTGAATTCCATTGGAACTTGTGCATTCTTAAAATAAAGGGTTATTAGTTTAGAACCCAATTGATCGCTCTTATACTAAAACAAAAATAGTTGTAATTGGTTTATAGAAATTAACCTTACTATAGACACGTTACAATAACCTATAAGTACCTGAAGATGAATTCATCGAATTCTAAATGAACATCGCACTCAATAAAATCGATCAAAAAGTGTCAAAAAGTGTCAAAAGGTGTATTATTGTATATTACAGTATATTTTAATCCTGCATATGTTTAATGTAGCTATATTTTATTAGATGATTGATTATTTTTATGAATTAGATCAATGTTTTGAGCTGCTGTTATATCAAAACATGAACACGCATTGGAATTTCTATGTATGCTTTAATTTAAATTCATTATTTATTGCAATCTAAATTAATATGATTGTATAGTCTTACAAATATTCAAATTTTCTCTTACATTTAAGACACACAAACTGATACAAAGATTGTAAAATATTGGTACACAGAACACTGAAACTTGTAAATTTAACTGGGGCTGCAATTGAATTTGTGGCTTACAAAAGCAATAAAGAAAGCCTATTAAAATAGTAGGACCTTAATAGACTAAATGTAGATACTTCCTTATACTATACCTCCTTATTATCACGTATCAATTACTAGTATATCATGACATTTTATGAGCCCAAGGTATATCTTTGGTGTTGAAGTCTGCCTTCTTCAAGTTACAGAAATTCATTTTGAAAGGAATAGTAGTATTTATAAATTTTCTTGTAATATGTATATAATAAAAACATTTTTTCTACTTCCATTAATCACAAGGTTCCACCCTTCTTATATTGTTGAACCAAAGACTATAGACTGGAGTCAATGTCAGTAGCAACAATGGAAGTATTGGCACTATCAACAAAGTGACGTAACAAAAGGTTACATCAGCATAACTCTCGATACCGGAACAAAACACGCTAGGGGCGTTGTCGATGTATCTGACACAGCCACTATTCGCAGATTTCAACAATGATACTGGACGTAAGTTCTTTCAGGCTTAAACATACATAATTTAAGTATATGTTAAGTATATCTTATAAGATTTAAATATATTTTAAACACTTGATTTTTTATAAGCTTTATATAAAAGAAAACTTTCTTTAATTATGCATTAGGTTGAATTGATAAAATAATAGGTTTTAGGAAATCTTCCAACGTTAATTTTACAAAAATAGAACACTACGATTCTAGGATTGAAACCCGCCCCATTCTCAAGGTATCAGAACCGGCATAAGACTAAGCATAAACAAATTAAGATGTGGTGGTAGACCAAGACCATGGTCAACAAACAGACCAACAATGTTGTTTCGAATAGGTTAGTTAAGGTTAAAATTTCTTGTGCCTTCGCGCCATTCCCAAGCTTGCTGAATCTGAAAGCCATATTGTAGGATATACTGCAATCTGTGATCGACACCTACCTGAAGAGTTGCAGTAAGATCGAAACGTTAGTGGAAATACAGTCTTGTCTATTCTCGAAGGTTTCATTCCGAGCGGAGGGAGTGACTTATGGAACGGAAAGAAGGTTCCATTTATACTGTTTACTAAAGAGTATGACAATACACCTAGTCGGCACTCAGCGCTCAACGTTCACCTCGCAACACAACAAGCACTTGTTGACTAAGTGCAATACACTTTGTAGTGTTACATTAACAAATATGACAGTAAATGAGAGGAACATAACTCGCTTTGGCTTGTTCTTCACTAATAATTGTATGTTTGAAACGGAAATTGCACGTTGCCTGGTCACTAACTATGTGGAGAAACTACTAAGTAAGCCCGAGGGCCTAACTCTAGTCTGTACTTTCTCAGGAAAGTTTTTTTAAAGATGTTGCCTCATTTGGATATTACATACCTAACTCACACAAAGAGCTATATCTAGTAAACCAGACAGCCTCCCAATGTATACTACAAGTGCATCTGGTGCACTTTTTAATATGAATAAAGTGTATTACACTTAGACAGTCGCCGAAAGAGTGTTTGTTGTGTTGCAAAGATGAGTTGTGCACCGACTAGCTGTATTCTTATTGCATTAGTTTGTAAAATTTCTAAACGGTTTGAAACCAACTTTTCATTACGTTACGTCAACAAACCCAAGCGCGTACCTGAGGGTCCTATGAGATCGAAGCAAAGTGATATCACTTAGGTGGTATCACCTAAGTCACTACATATTGCAAGTGCACTAAAATAAAACATACACAAGTAATACAGACGATGAAATAGTGAGGTAAATGCTATTCGTAAGTAGAAGTTTCAGAATAATTCTTTTAATGTTTTTACAAGAGTTAACAAAATAAGTTCTTTAATAACATAATAATTATTTTGAAATTTTACGGGGAATCAAAATCTTAGTAAAGACACAACGTATTGTATATTGCTACTAATAACAGAGAACGATTATTCATTGATGGCTGATAAAGTTAATTTATTATTCCCTTCATCTGAAGATATTTCAGTACTGATCGGTAGTGATACGTTATTAATAACCAGTTGACAATTGAAAAGGCGTGATATTTATATGAGACCTGAGGAAGAGGAAGCCCGTACGTCTTTGATGTTATTGTTGCCTGTAATCAATGGTTGTTTCACTTTTAAATACTGACTAATTGTGGTCGACTGAAGGACTATTAAAGAACACGTTTATAATTACATATATGTATTTTCTACTAAAACATTTTTAAATTTAGCAGTTTGAACATTTGTGGTGTCTTTTGGTTGTAGGTTTAAAGGTTCTCTACTCAGTCTTCTAAGATAGCTTCCATGCATATTGCAAAAATAGATTAGATGTTTTATGAATAAATAAAGTGCTGAGCGTTAAATTGATTTTAAAAATCAAATATTTAAATGTCGTAAAACATTATATTAAATTCCATTATTCTAAATATTTAAAATCCATGTAACTAAAAAAGGTTTTCAAAATGTTATGCTGTCCTCATGAAAAACATTAAGTGGCTCGAATTAAAACTCTTTCACAAAAACGTATCTCGATTGAAAACTTATTAAACCATACTAAAACATTAATACCACTTTATCAACTCTTCAAGTTATTGCCTTAATATAGAAATATAAGGGCAAATAATAATTGTTTACGTCAACAAATATATATGTACGAATTCATATGATGCCATTTTAATTCCTCCAGTTGCTAATATACTGGTCAATAGACATAATAGTGATTAATTAGTACACTCTGTTACTTCTAAATTGAACAAGCAGTATCAATATAAAGTGTGACTTTATTGAGCAATCTATACAAATCAAATTATTTGTTATACATCACGATGTAAGATAAGGTATACAAATATTTCATTTAATTACTATACACGATGTGGTATACACATCTAATTAATTAAACTGGCATTAGACCAAATTATTTACCAATTTAAAATCTCTTCTAAAAAGCCCAAAAGTACTTTTTGTTTTCGAAAGGTACATTACTCGACAACAAAAATAAACTTTTTCAATATTTTTGTTTAAACTTATTTTGATGAGAATCAATTAAAGATTGCAAATGAATCATTCAATTTTTCTAAGCATCCTCCTGTCTGATTAAAACAACCACCAACAAACAGATTCCATAACAAAATGTTTCCTTAATAATGAAAGAAATATAATATTACTTGGTTTCCTATATTTTCTGTTATTTATTAGGCGATTGGTATTATTGAAAAAGGTGGAAATATAATGGTTTCAATCTAATAGTATAATATTTTGCAAAATAACAGATTCTTACCAACTAATACGGCAGTGAAAAAGATACATTACAGCTGACATTGCATAGGTTGATACATGACAATGCTGTGCCATCCGGACGCCCATTGGCCACACATCTGACTATTGGGACTTCACTGTAGCTTAATTTATCACATGTTGTTTACTACTTCCCCTATTTGTTGCATAGGTGGCCAACGCACTCAATAATGTACTTTACTGTAACAATTATTAAGGTTTATATGGGAATATGATTTAAATAACATGCTTATCGTACAATATGAAACCAGAATTTATTTTCATTAAGTAAACAAATCATCATATGGAAATATTAAAATTTAAATATTGAGCAAAGACTTATATCTTATTTTTAGTGTACATTAAAGAAAACAAATTCCTTGAAATTAGATATATTTCTATGAAATCTCTCTAAAATAAAAATGTTTACTTTAAGTACAACCAAACCATATTTAAACCTAAATAGCTAAGTATTAGGAACTTTAGGAACAATAGTGTATTTATTGTACAGAACATTCATTAGTTATGAATAATACCGCAAAGTTTCCATAACTTCGGCAGAAATTGGGCTGGAGTAACCAACAAGTTTGAGAAAATTGGAGTCTTGAGAGTTTTAGCTCAGAATTAAGATCTTTGTTGTTTCAGGCGTTATTCTCAGGACTTTAGATTATAGTAAGTATTAATATTTCTATCTTGTTTGTATACTTATTATAATTAGTACAGTGATATGTCGAATATATTACTGACACAAGATAAAAATAACTGCATTTCCTCCTGCACTGAAAAAGTTTAGAATCTGTATTCATCTCCTAACGTTCATATTTTCCTTGTTATATTTCAGACACTATCGGAATAAATGGTTTTATTAAGACGTAAAGGTGTCAAGTTCGATGAGCTTTTCTCTCAGGTTAACACGTACTTGTCCATTTAGGTTAGAATAAAGAATTAATTGTTAAACAGTTAATATCAAAAAAAATGTTTTTGCTTATATTTTACTGTGATTATTGGCTGAAATCTCCTTCTTCATTGGGTTTGGTTCCATCGTACACAAGATATACATCACATACTACAGGAAACACAATATACCACTTATAACCACACATTTACTTGCTCCCAAGTTCTAATTTACTAGCAGACTAACATGAAAATTAATGATTAGAAAGCAACTAAGCCCCAATCAAACTTGGCACTAGTATCAATCATGGGATTGTGTCTTGCCGTGGTACACGGAGCGTAGTATACGCTGTGTCACTCTACGCTACACTTCATTGTATCATGACAGATTATAGATCCATAGTGATGGATTAACCTGTCAATAGTTAACAGGGCTTTTCACAGTTTTAAAGAGAGTCCTGCTATTTACCTATAGCCTTGGCATTAAATAATATTTGTTTAAAGGACTTGGTACTGCACAGCCTCATTACTTAGTTTGTCACATAAAAATATTTTATTCGTATTTTTACGTTAATGAAGTAAAACCGTCATATTGTTCTTATATAACTGTAATACAATACGCTGAGAATATTTTACATTTATTTTTGCAAATGTTCCAATGATTGATGCGTGCTTAATACTGCGTTTTGCTCGGAGGGTGCATTTGTTGCACCATATGTTTCATAACAATTTGATCTGGCGCAAACAAAAGTTTAATACATCACTTTTCATCTATCTATTAATCCTTAAAATGGCATCGACAAAAGGTTTAGTGGTTTGTCTTAACCAGTTTGTATCCTTACTGGTTAATCAAAAATAGTTTATTTGATTTGCTTTTAAGTGTTTTCCCTGCCATAGCCATCAACTTTACTTAAATTCTATTGTAGAGTGAAGCAAATATGTCATTCTTCAAGCTTCTGAATTATAAACAGGATATTGAGAGAAGGATAAAATTGGTTTAGTAGGACGGGAATAATTTGAAATTTATTTCTCAAACATTTCTATTTTATTATATCATTTACAGAGTCATTTTATTATTCTCTTTGTTGGTGATAGGGAACTGCGGATCCAACTGTTATTCAAATCATCACAAACATAAATGTTGTCATATTAATAAACTAACCAATTTAAGTTTATTCACCAGTATTTTATTCTACAAAGCACAAAGTTTGTTGTCAATATTAACAAACAATAAATAAGCCCTAGGTACTTTATTCAGTTTATTTTTACTCTAACATTACAATGCTACTTATATTGGTAGGCTACTGGACCACATTTTATAAACTCATATAATTAAAGGCCATGTTGAGGGAGAGGCTGGTCTGTTCGTTAACAGATGTTATCTGAGTGAGGACCCAAACCATTAGTGAACACCATTAAAAACAATGTACGAGTACGGCCACGCTACCCACATCACTGGCCCAGTGGTTCACATGTTATTATACGTAATTAATTACAGATCATGTTGAGGGAGGGGCTGCTGAGATTGTTAACAGATGTTATCTGAGTGACGCCCAACCATTAGTGAACACCATTACAAACAATGTAAGAGTACGGCCACGCTACCCACATCACTGGCCCAGTGGTTCACATGTTATTGTACGTAAGTAATTACAGATCATGTTGAGGGAGGGGCTGCTGAGATTGTTAACAGATTTTATCTGAGTGACGCCCAACCATTAGTGAACACCATTACAAACAATGTAAGAGTACGGCCACGCTACCCACATCACTGGCCCAGTGGTTCACATGTTATTGTACGTAAGTAATTACAGATCATGTTGAGGGAGGGGCTGCTGAGATTGTTAACAGATTTTATCTGAGTGACGCCCAACCATTAGTGAACACCATTACAAACAATGTAAGAGTACGGCCACGCTACCCACATCACTGGCCCAGTGGTTCACATGTTATTGTACGTAAGTAATTACAGATCATGTTGAGGGAGGGGCTGCTGAGATTGTTAACAGATTTTATCTGAGTGACGCCCAACCATTAGTGAACACCATTACAAACAATGTAAGAGTACGGCCACGCTACCCACATCACTGGCCCAGTGGTTCACATGTTATTGTACGTAAGTAATTACAGATCATGTTGAGGGAGGGGCTGCTGAGATTGTTAACAGATTTTATCTGAGTGACGCCCAACCATTAGTGAACACCATTACAAAACAATGTAAGAGTACGGCCACGCTACCCACATCACTGGCCCAGTGGTTCACATGTTATTGTACGTAAGTAATTAAGTAATTACAGATCATGTTGAGGGAGGGGCTGCTGAGATTGTTACTGACGGCTAGACGCCCAGTGGTTCACATGTTATATGTAAGTAATTACAGATCATGTTGAGGGAGGGGCTGCTGAGATTGTTAACAGATTTTATCTGAGTGACGCCCAACCATTAGTAAACAACATTACAAGCACCATATTAGTACGCGCATACTTCTCACACAGGTTGTATAGTGATTAACATATTATTAAAGACAATATAATAATTATTCATGAAAACTAAAAAAAAAATAAATGGATTTCTGACATACACACGAAGGTGTTCTGAGAGATCAGAGAGAGGTGTCTCAGAAAAATTAAATATTTACAAATTTCCGTGCTCTGCGAATTACAATAAATTCTGTTTTAATTGTATTTGAAGTAAGTAGACACGTGCATTTCCTTACTGACAGCCTGCCAAGCCTCTAAATGACTGTTTTTCTGGCTCATTTACCTGCGATTTTCTAATAAAAAGGTAAGTGTAATGAAGTTCAAAAAATACTATGCAAAACTTTTATTATTAAGGAGTTTAGTTTTATGTAATTGCTTCTCTCTGTGATTTTGTAATTAAAATTAAAGATAAGCTATAATTACCTTGTTTCAAACTATAAATTTAGACGTTTATATTCACGTAACCATTTATTACTGATCATAAACATTCTATATATGTTCATTTACCTGTGTTATGATCAAAACGGTTAATGCGATTTTTTAATTGAGATTTATAACAATTAATTTCTTACTAAAAATATTAGGAAACACTAGTCTTTCTTTTACACTTATTTCCTATTGTTATGTTTTCATTTATGATTTAACACGTTTTATACTTTATTTGAATTATAATTTTTACATCATTTGTAGATAATGACTGGACATTTTGTTTTATTTTTTTTTATTTTGAGAAGTCGTAAAAAATAAATAAAGCAGTAGCAAATAATACTGAATACTTAAAAATTAGAAAGTTTAATTATGAAATTAGTTATATATAGACACATTTGAAGTGGCAATTATAAAATGCACATATTCAACAAAATTAGATGAAATCACTCCAAATAAATACTTATCCCTCGTTACGAAAGAAGTACGTCCCAATAGGACCTGTGTAAAGGCTGCGTGTTATCGGACATCTGATAACGTTCTCAGACAATCGGTAACAACTGGCTCTCCGCCAAGGTGTCCAACTCTCGCCTAGAGCAACTCGTAACAGCTGATCTCCTCACCTACTTTCGTCTCTTTTGTTACCGAGAAAAATAAATTTAGTACTATATAAATTAAATTATGTTTATTATTCTCACTATAACCAGAGAACAACTGGAGTGATTTGGCTAATATTGGTTTTTAAATATTCATTCAAGTCCAAGGAAGGTTTTAAATGAGAGAAACGTTTTTCAGATTATTTAATACTTCCAGAATTATTGAATATTCTGAAAAATAAGTTATGATATTTACGAAACGTAATCCAATTCAATTTACACTAAATAACTGTTGACACTTTCACCTAACGTTCACTAAAGTGGCAGAAACATTTTTACATTAAAATTTTTGAAAATACTGAATTGCAAAGACTTGCAAAGACTAAGGTATTATCTAATTTTTATTTCAGATTGCACCAGAGACGAATAAACCGGTGTTTATTAGAATTGATAATATTTAAACAGTGTTTTAAACCCGTTTTGTACATAAGGTTATCGAAAATAGTTCTCTTTTAACATTTTTAATGTCGTTAAAAAGGAAAAGCACAGGGATGGCACACTCTTCCCTTATATCAGAAGTAGAATACTAGCAACGGTAATTGATACATTTTGACTATACCAGTAGTTTTAAGCTTTTATTTGCGCATATTTTCTTGATCGGGGTAAAAATCAATATTAATTATATTGATATATATTGATGCACCAGGAACTTTGCAGACTCCAAAAACCCAAATATAACCCATATTTATGTTCTTTTTCAATATAACTACAGAAATTCAACTGTGGAATGTAAATTAATTAGAAGGGAAGTAAATTTATTCAGTCGTATCTGACTCTTTAGGACCACAGTAAACTCTTTAGTCGTACGTAAGTTATATAATTTCTTTATGAGGACAAAAAAACAAACTATCACCACGGCACTTAAAAAATTGTAGGCAGAAAGCAAATTAAAAGAGCTGGAAGTACGTTTTTTTTAATTGAAGTTGGTTGATATTGGTATTTATTTTCTTGATCGGGCAAAAATCAAACTCAACTATTGCACTTGAAATACATTAGACAGAAAATTAATCTAAATACGATTAATCTAAACGGAATTTGACACGTTTAGACCACATTGGGATTTTGAGACTTATATTTATTCATATAAAGAAATCTATAAATTAGAACTAGTGACAATTTTATTTACGTATAAATCTAAACCATGGATACCGAAATATTATGTACCTGATATGTTAATTTTTGTTTAAGAAATTGTAGGACTCCGTCACATTACATCATAAATGCTTTCCCAAAGAAAGCTATGACCTTCGATTTTGAAAATTGCTCTTAAAACCGTGAGTAACTGCGAGTAACAAAAAAACTGTGACAAGTTCAAGTACAAGTTTTCAGCATAAGAACAATACTATCATTTTATGATTTTTAAATAAATATTTAATTAATATGTATTAATTTCTAAATTTCAGTTAGCTAAATTAATAATCTCAATGTTTTTTTAATAATCTCAAAGCAATTTTAATAAATATTAGAAATAAAAGATGAACACTTTACAATAATTGAATTACTATTTAAACTTGGAATATTGAGTGTACTAAATGAAGATTCTATCTTAGAAAGACAAAAAGATTAAAGGTCCTGACTCTTTAAAAAAATCAACATCCTAACAAGAGCAAAGATGTTATAGATGTTGTCTAGAGATTACGTCACACACTGGAATAGCTGCTATCGGTAAATAGCCATCAGACTCCGACTCTCAAAATAAATAGCGCAGATATTGTACAAACAGGGTTTATCTAACTTCAAACAAGATCTCACAATCTTTTCGGGCTTAAAATACTGACGATTCAGAGATGTTCATTTTGCATAAAATTTCCTTGTTTAAAGAAGTTTATTCCCTAAGTATAAATTATTACAGACCAATTACTTAATTTGGTGTTTACTCTTATTATGTGACCATTGTTTAATATTATTGTTATGGAGAGATCATTCGTTTAACAAGGTTATGTGCCTTACTCTCCTCCTCCCTATGTGACTGAAACTGTCACCTGCGTAGCAGAGTTGCTGAAGTCTACTTAGCTACTATTCAGAGATTCAAATTTGAAAATTTATACATTTTGAGGTAGTACTGCTAATTATGTTGTGGGAGAAAAATGACTGTATTTTAAACTTCGAGTATTCAGTTTTCTATCTTTAGTATAGAAAGGTTTCGAGAAAATATTCTCATGTCTGTGTACACATATACACGTACAATACACATCCCAACAAATGAACATCACGTCGTTGAATTACGTTCATAGAAAATTAAATGTTCATAAAGTTTCAAAAGGATAAAGTTTGTTGGTTTTCTTATAAAGAAACTCTATTGGGTTTTGTTTATTTTCAACACTTACACCCGAATGTATTAACAAAAAACCTCCACAGGTTACATCTCCTTAAAAATATTTGTTAAAAAAATTACTAAACATTGCTATTAATCTCCTTTGTGATGGTTGACGTGATCTCCTTAATACAGGTTCCAAATAAAGCCTTGTAATATATTTATTTTTATGTATTTAATAAACTATGTATTATTTTTACGATGAAATTGAAAATATGTATAAAAAATTACCACGAGCTTCAAATATAAACGACTTGTCAAAAATGCACAGCGAACAACACAAGCATATTTATTATTCTATACTATGTTAACATTAATAATGATTCATTAACGAATCAACTGCTGTTACATCTTAGAGAAATGATACTAAACATTAAACCAAGCAGGAGAATAGAATCAAATCAAATGTTATACATGATTTGAAAGTAACAAATGAGACATCTATGTATAACAAATATGTTTTTATGGTAGAATTTGTTGTACCATGACTTGTATTGTATCCACAGAGAGGCGGCTTATCTAGCTTCAATTACTGGCATGTTATTCAAATTGTTATTGTTTAACCAGATAACATTTATTGCGGTGAAAATTTAAATCCGTTAGTTAAACAGTTTATAATGTAAATTCTGGCTTATGTTTTTGGATTGTTTTTTTATCGTTTATTATGGAAAAAACTAAAATTACGTTAAATTAAAATGCCAATATAAAAACAGTTTAGATGTTACTCGCCAGAATTTTGGTAGGTTCTTGGTGGTCTTGGCTTTATTAGTAGGGGTATAAAAGTATGGATGCTATAAAATTTTATAAAAATTTTAATTCTATCATCTCACTGAGAAATTGTAGGATTTAAATGGAAAAATTTCACTAGTTTGGAACTGTCATTTCACCTACACATGCCTCACTCTCAATCACCATGACAGAACCGGGTATAGGTGGGATAACCTAATAGTCAGTAAAACCGAAAATGATAAAAATCGACCTCAAAAATTTAAAACCATTGCAGAAATGTATATGGATTATAGAAAAATGCAATACGAATGATTTCATTTTCATTTATAAATACGTAAATGTAGTACCCACATTAAACGCCCATCATTGCTCTTATCTGCATCCATTAAACAAAACTATAACACGTTTAATAACAAAAACACTTGTAGGTAACCAGTTATATTTTACGACGTTCCTCGTATTTTTGTGGGAATCCAGTCTTCTTGGAAATTATCGGTTAATGATAGGAGCGGTTGATCTGAAGACGGGTAAGAGAGTGCCCAAAGTACATGGCATTCTCGAATTATGTGTGAGTTCTTAGGTACTGTTTGTTTTTAATTTTAATAGCTATCAAATATAACTTCATAATAATTCTAACCATGAAATTCAATAGATTCATCAAACATAAGAGATAGTTCAAAATAGTTTTACAAATTTCCTATATCTATAAATAAAATTGTAGAAAAATATATTAAAATTGTATATATATTTAAAAAAAATATATTACAAACTTTATGAAAATTTTCGATTTTAATTTCGTTTTCATAAACACCTTGTTTATTACATTGCTTAATAGTACAAATAGCAGATTATGTATTATTTTACTATACTAGTGTGGCTTTAACTAAATTTACTGCATTTTTACAAAAATAACATTGAACGTGGAAAAGCTAAAACTGTTCTAATATTTTTATAAAGCTGCATTCCAATACGCAAACTCAACGAAATTCCTTACCTTTGATTTATTTTGAAAGTTAATATAATACTGTATAGATTTAAAGTGGTACATTGGAGGTATACCCATAATTTAAAACCTCTAATGCTTGATTAACTAAGCAATAGCAACCCACATTAGAAATAATACTAATATAATTATTTACTATATGACATAATTAGTATGTTTTAACATATGTAAGTTACATTTTTACAATTTCAGGGTTACCGATTGCCATATACTTTTTTTATTACGCTGAGTGGCGATTATAATCAGGGACTATACTCTCGAGAATTGTTTAAGTGGCTGTTCTAAACCCTAAACCCTTTTTGATTGTCCAACTCCCTTTTATTCTGTCAGCCTCCTGCACAATAACACTTTATTCTTCCGTTTAAATTCTTAGTTTTATTTATTGTTACTCTTTACATTTAAAAATAATTCAATTTATTTTTCTACATAACATTTGCATCAGTTTAAAATTACAATGGACTGATTAATCAATAATATCGGAAACCGAATATCTTTAAATATTGCATAGACGCTCATTTATCATCGAATGTTAAATTAACCTATATGGCTAATTTACCTCACATGATTTAAAAGTTTCACCCATAATACGAGTTTCAAAAAGGTTTTCATCATTTGTTTAATGCGTACATACTGAAAAATATATTTTACTATAAACATGCTTGAATATTCAATGACTAACGTTTAACACAAAGGAAAACTTCAACTTTAGTAGCTATGCAATATTTATCGGAAAGGTGCAGGAAAACTGTGTCACATTGGAATGGTACCCGGATAAAGAGAAAATGTGATAGAGGAAAAGAAAGAAATATCACTCCCTGGAGACTTTGTAATGTTATACACGCTTAAACCTCTCTTCGTATACTATACAACTGAAAGATTTGAAAAAAAACTTGATTAAAAATAAAACGGTTTGCTGTTTTATGTAAATTAATGTCCGGTGGCCGTGTCTCCTACATGCTTAAAGACCAAGTGGACGATCCCTACGGCAAACGTATTCTGACCACAAAGGGCTGTCTGTAAGGGCCTACACTCAAACCTTTGAACTCTTAAAATCACATTAGGCCAACTCAGTTTCTCAACCCTTGTAGTATTTATCGCGCCTTTAATGTTATGTAACTATTACCAACAAAAACCACAGTTCTCTAATTTACACTGAATAGAATAGAATAGAATAGAATAGAATAGAATAGAAAATTCTTTATTTTGCTGCAATACAATTTAGTACAATAAATACACATTTACAACTCTACATGAATATGTATTTTACACCCTTAAACATGTACAACAATAAATAACTATATTATACTTAAAGATAATTTTTAATCGATTCTTAGAGATGCTATTATACATGTTAGACGCACGAAACAACCGAAACATCCCCCGCAAAAAAAACCATTCCATAATAAAAACGGCATGACATAAATAAAACTATCAACATATTTTACCATCAAGAAACTTTGACTTATTACAAACAGTCCCTCGCAAAGGGCGCCCCAGTCACCCCAAACATCCAAAATACAATACACTTATATTTAAATTTAAATAATAGTTGTACATTGACTACATTATTTGAACAAACCATGATAAAAAACACTCAAGTTTTCCAACATAACAATTGGTTGTAAATGAATACTCACTATGTTTTCATAACTAAGCAAAATAAATAGGTTATCCCCTAGGAAAAATTCCTGTGGTGGGATCGCCAGCACGTTAAAATTATTAAAGATTAAAAAACTGCATGACATAAATAAATAAATATATTATAAAACTATCAAAATAACTAAACATGTAATATCTGTGCAATAGTAAGTTAAATTAAATATAATCAGAACCACATACAAAATAATATGTTGAGAACCTAACTATTTGCAATTAAAACTGTTAATAATGCAGTTGCAATAGTGTTCTATTGTACAATTTTCAAAACAATATCTAGATTTTCTGTAATAAAAAGCCACTTTCTTAAGTTAGACAAAAATTGATTTATATTAGAAAAAAAATTTCAAGTTGGTGGATGATTGTATTAAAAACTCGGGGTGCAACACTACTGTAAAAATTTTGATACGCTGCTGAATGTGATTTCGGAACATGCATTACTTGACATCGTCTTAAGTTATGGTTTGTACTACGAGTCATTACGGAGAAAGCTGTACTTCTTACAAAAAATAGTTTTAACACTTTATAAATAAATAGATGCTTTAGTGGAAACAATTTCAAATCAAGAAAAATCGGCCAGGCATGCTCAAGCTTTCCCTTTCCTGCAATCACACGGACAAAGTGTTTTTGTAATATAATAATAGGATAAAGTGTCGATTGGTAGGCTCCGCCCCAGCAAGCAATTCCATACTGTGGCATATATATTCTCAAACTCTTGATTTGTCACTCTCAAACCTATTATTCACACTCCTGCATATTTTGGCATCGAGTATCATTGTGACGGGTCCACTATTGCTCTTAGGTAGATTATATCACTGTTAAAATATCTTTTAGAGGAAAAGAAATAAATATCACTCCCTGGAGACTTTGTAAAGTTATACATGCTTAAACCTCTCTTCGTATACCATACAACTGCAAGATTTGAAAAGCTTGATTAAAAATAAAACGGTTTGCTGTTTGATGTAAATTAATGTCCAGTGGCCGTGTCTCCTACATGCTTACACACCAAGTGGAAGATCCCTACGGCAAACGTATTCTGACCACAAAGGGCTGTCTGTAAGGGCCTACACTCAAACCTTTGAACTCTTAAAATCACATTAGGCCAACTCAGTTTCCCAACCCTTGTAGTATTTATCGCACCTTTAATGTTATGTAACTATTACTAACAGAAACTAATTTACACTGTGGCATATCCAATCTCAAACTCTTGATTTGTCACTCTCAAACCTATTGTTCACACTCCTGCATATTTTGGCATCGAGTATCATTGTGACGGGTCCACTTTATATCTTTATATATATAGTGTTAACAATTTTATGCACCACTGAAGGGATCTTAGAAATTATCAGAGATACAGCAAAACATAAATGGACAAGGTTTTGCTTAATACCAATACCGTCAAACTAATGTGTTAAAAGTTGATTATTGGTTACGTCGTTCACTCGCTGCGCACAAAAATCTATTTTTGGTCAGAACTTTCAACCTGTCACAGCTCTCTTATTAGTGCGCATGTATACATCTCTCTTTTACTCACAGCTCTTTAAACATTTTTAAATTAAATCTGCATGAAAATTTTCTAGTGTTTAAATATTATAATGAAAAAAAGACTCGCAAGCTGGAATAATAGGGTTTAAGTAAATGTTTTAAACGCAACGACTAGTAGATGTTTAACGGATTTTCCACACATGTTATACTTCCCTTGCAGTTTCCTTTTTTTCATTTCCTGGTTCCAGAAACATTTCTTAAGATTTTTATAAGAATCGTTAAAATATTTTAATCCCGAAACGCCGTTGGGCCTAACCGTCATCCTCCATTCTTTGCATTTTATAATTATTTAGATTTATATGCATTTAGTTTAAGCTCACTGGACATCACCAATGTTTCCGGTAATTTAGCTAATATTAAATACTTCCAATACATTCTATATTTGTCATTATAAAATTCCATTCTGCCAATTATGAGGCCTCATTTTAATATGCTATCAGTGTAAACAAGTATATTTTATTAAAGGTTTTCACGATAAGTCGAACTATACTAGTAATCGAAGGCGAATATTTTTGGTTCTGAAGCATTTCATGTTTTCTAAACAATTAACCAAAACCACAACCGTGGAAATTACTTATAATTTATAAACACTTTGACTGTGATGGACACATCACTGCAACTCCCGCTGACCACAAGTCGGTATAATGGCGCGTGTCGCAGTGAGGGATAATGCTAAGTATGCTGATAATACAAAATATCAGAGTATCATCCGATTTATACCCTGTATACTAATGCAATACAGGGCCTGATTAAGAAAATATATTTAGTTTTGGTCACGGTAGTGTCATACATAATTTACTTATGAAAATGTGCAAGTTATACGTAATAATGATTAGATTTTTCAAATAAATAGTACATCCTGAAAAATAAAAAATAACCAGCAACAGTAAACGTAATTATTATTATTATTAGTTATTAGAACTTACAAGCCTTATCATGTCAAAATGATTGATAATGAATAAAAAATAAATATATTCCAAAGGTGGACCTACAAGTGCATAGTTAATTCCAGCCAATCTAAACGTTTTTGCCTTAGGCTATTAAACTGAGGCTTAAAAGCATTTAGACTTTACTGGCACAACGTACGATGCAGAACGGCAGATGGACGCTCAAATAATTCATGAAAAACTCGGCCTGCCTACTCCAATGTTCGTGCATCAAATAAAATACAGTTTGTTGCTTAGAAAAGTATGAATACATAAAAAAATAAATAACAACGTAATACGAAGTCGAGATCAAAATACGATGTACATCGGCATATTGAGAAACTATTAGGACTTCAAAGTTTATAGACAAAGCTTCTTATCCAGATTTGCGTTTGGGTCGACGCTTGAGAGAATCTTTCATAAAGGAACTCTCTTCATCTTTAATCATCATAGTAATAAAGATAAACCAATGATTAAAGTATGGCGTGTTTGCCAAAGCCTGTTTCTTTGAGTAGCCGTTTCCAGATCATAAGGATGGTTCTTTCATGGGTCGCGACTTTTTGTGTTTGAATAGATTGGCGACAACATATGGAACAAATAACAATTGGCATTAAAAACTTTTTATAAAGAACTGATTAGTGGCTATGAAAACTTAGTATTTAAAAGTTGAATTACATGTGAATTTTAAAACATTTCAAAAACTCTATATAAAAATTTTCGTAATGTAAACACATTTGCTTAATCCGAGTAATCAGACATACTATTTAAATACTAACGCACGTCTTGTACGTATCTAACTACTCTTCTTTTTGTTACTTTCTTATAACTATAATAATTTAGAGTAACCAATTCAATACCATAACGAAATTCTGCACTATTAAATATTTTTAATGGTTGATTATACGAGTATGTAAGTTTCACATGAGACAACCATTAATCATTTCAAATGTGTAAGGGGAGCACGAGTGTTTTATCTTTCCCATGTTAATTTGCATATTTTGAGCACAGCTTTCTCAGACAACATTAAAGATAATTGAAACAAACGTTTACCATGTATTCTAGACATTTTAAAGTACACTTTAACATATGGATTTAAAAGAATACGTATTAATATTTTGTATTAAATTTTTTAATATTACAATACTTTTTTTGAATTTAAAAAAAATATTTTAATTTTTTTTCTTTTGAACTATTAGAAATATCTATATTTCCCTGTGTTAAAGTGTGCATTAGTATATTGGTGAATTGTGGTAAAAGGTTTGGTTGAAATAAATGCAGTATTCCTGAGGAATCTGCGTTCAAAGTTTAAAAAACCTGTTTTTCGGGAAACGGCAAAAAATGATGAATACATAAAATTATAAGCAAAAGCTTCAGTTTAAAGTACCTAAAACTGGCCAGCTCCATAGCTTGGGTCATCAGGGTCTTCTTCCTTATCTTCCAGGTTTCTCTTCACTTTTCTTTTCTTTTTCCTCGCTTGCTTTTTGAAATCTGAAGAGTTACGCTCCGATGCTTTGATGCGGTGTTGGTCCAGTTGTTTCATGCTAAGAACAGTAACATTTGTTCATCTCTAGTTTTTTGGAACAACTTGCATTTAGTTACATTACCACTATTGAACACTGACACAGCATCATACACTCCGAAATGTAGTGTTTTCAGTCCAACAAAGCCGGTTTTGGGTAGCCTAGACCAAATAACCGCGTTCACACTTTCGTTTGGAGTTTGTGTCTTGCCGTGTAAACATTTCCGCAACAGTTCTTTGACAGATAGACTTTTAAAAACTGGGTTTATAAATTCCATTACAGCAACAGGAACACTATTTTTGTGGCTGTAAGTCTCACCTTTAGCATTTGCCTTTTGGTATCCGCACCAACTTGTCTCACCTTTCGGACACAAACCGTAGTGTGGGTCATTGTCACTTGAAATCTTGTGGAAGTACAAAGCCCAAATGTCTTTCACCATGTTGTCGAGAATGTCTGTGTTCCTTCTTATTGCTAAACAGTAGGTCTGGAGTTGATCAATGACAGCTTGACATAGCCTATTCTTGCCCACCTAAGCCTTTACCGTCAGACAAAATAATACGTTTGTTTTCAGATTTTAGTCCTCTCAATCTTGGTGCCCATTCTTTTCTGGACATGTCCCAAATATTCCAGTTTAGATATTTTATGATCAGGACTACAAAAACTAAAACCAAAGCAACTTAGACAAAAACTGCATACTGTATCAAATCACATATAGCAAATTTTGCGTATTTAAGCACTGCACAAATGATTTCAAAAATTACTTATGTACACTTTAATACGTTTTTATATCATGTTTTATACATCAAATTACTCGTTATAGGTTGTAGAATTATAAAAAAATTTAATCATTTTTTTAAACTTTTGCCCTCGTGCTCGAACTATATGATTAAAATTTATTCATTTGATTATCCTTCTATAATTATGATTGCCTTACATTTGTTATTTGTATTAATTTTTCACTTTAAGTTTTATGTAGGTTATTATAAAGATGTAGCTGTGTTCGAATATAAACTTAAATGTAACGTTAAAATACTTAAGTGCTATCAACTTAGAGGTGAGAAAAGAATCATAGTTAATAAAAATAAACATTCGTGGGAATAAACATAATACAGTTCTTGTGTATGTATGCCGTATTTACTTCAACTACAAACACGGTTAATGAAGAATATAAATGTTTGCAAAATTTAATAAATCAAAAGAAATACTTTGCTGGGTAATGTGATTACATAAAATGTATATTAAAATAGAACATTGTACAATATTTCCATTATGTATTTTATATGTGCTCTTGGAAAGTAACATAAATGAGATAGATAAGTTTACTGAAGTTTTAAATGAAGTATTTGTAGCATTAGAAGAAGATTCGCCATACATTTATAAAGGGGTGTTTATCTTCCGAAATGTCTATTTAAAATACTCGAATCGTCTTGTTTTCAAGGACAAAGAACAATTATTTACGTACATTTTTATGACATGTACCAACATAGAATGACATCGGTAATTTTACTTTAGTATACAATACGATGTACCTTACATCTAAGTTAAGCCGGGTCATGCCTTGTAGTCACAGCAACAGGAACACAACTCGAAATTTAAAACCTTTGGTCTTGCACGCAATGGGCGTAGTCACAAGAGTGACCGTCTGTCTCTGCTCTCAAAGTGATTACACACTCCAATGTATAATATTTTCTTTCGCACTAGTCAAGTATAAAATCACAGAAACTTTTAGAACCATAAGGTAAAAACGTTTACTGGAACGTTATTGTGTGTTTAAATATGGATTATATAGTGAATATAGAAAAAAAATAGTATTTTTGTTTTATTTTATTGATTATTATAATAACATATTTTAGTGTCTGAAACAAACTTGATGCAACAATATAGGGGCAAAAGTATTCGTCAAAAATCACTGCCATAAAATATTATTTTCTTTTTATGTGTTTAAATACATACAAAACGAAATAAACTCCACAACACAGGTCGATAATACATACAAATCTTATATTGTTTGAGGAATGTGAAGGAAATTAACTTACTTCAGATCCTCAATCTCCATATTTTGTTATTTTTTTAGAAAAAATATTTCTTTAGTCCGTAATTTATTAATTAAGTTATCAAGTTAGCCTATATACAGCCTGTGAGTTAAAAACTGAACAGTCAAAAAAGGTAATAAAGTCGACATGTAGCAAGTAACAGACAATACTGTTCTTAGAAACTGTGTTAGTGATAATTCCTTTATAGAAAACTATATAGCATGTTATGAAATAGATTTAGGAATAGTTTTCTATACTAGTTCTTTTTTAATCCTTTTCTATAGCATGATTGATAGATCATTTGGTTACTAAACCTTAGGGTAATACTAGTTGAAGCATTTGTTTTATTTACGTTCATCCAGTGGCAAAATATGTTTTTATTATTTTACATTTATAAACTTTGATAATTGAAGGGATGACTATCAATACATGCTTTCAAAAGTTACTATTTTTAATCATTCCAAATCCATTGTTTTGATATCTGATATAGGTGACGCTGTGTATTTGCAACCCAGACATGCAACTTTAAATATAGGGTTTATGTCAGTGCGAATATACTACAACAAGTTAGGGCTTGCTGGGCGATATTCTAGGAATACGATTTACGAGTATTTTCCTTTTGCTCACTAAGGCTGGTATGATCATTGTGATCAATGGCTTCTGGAACCTCACATACAGTGGAATCTACACGCTACTGCGGAGAAATAGACTTGCATCTAACGTCCGAGTATTTCCAATATCACCATCATGATTTCAATATTTCTAGGCAAGGCTAGATTGTCCCAAAAGTTCTTAGGTTAAGTCTTTGTTTAGAAAGAGAGCAACTGGAAAATACTGTGTACTGTAGTTTCCTGTATTGCAGTACAAATCTGTTTGTTGATTGTAGTCTACACTATTCAGGCAGATTGGACAGGAAATACATTTGATATACTAATGGATAGAAAGATTTTTGTGCCAGTTGTTTTGTTCTGTGTTATTTTGTTCTCAATGACAAAGGTTCATAGCTTAGGAATGATTTGCTGTTTAGGTTAAGTTAACCTATAATCTGTCGGGTTTAAAGCAATCATTGGTATGATAATCCGAGATATTGTGATTAAATAGTAGTCATAACTTTGTTTTTATTTATTCATATAAAATACAGATTTCGTATACAATATTATTGTACACACGGTTAGGTATAACTTGTTATTAAGAGCAAAGAATACTCACTCGGTTGTGGCCGATAACCCACTCTAGACGAGCGACATAGGAAAGGATAATATCCCGGAACCTCTGAACTCGTTTGCTCTGACAAGACATGTTCAGTTTATACAGCTTATGCTTTATGCTTGGCTGGCCTACCTCAGTACCGATGTTTAAATAACAATATTGAGTTTCACAACATAAATTTTACTTACTCTATGTCTGCATTGTTTTAACAGTGCTTTAATAATATTGTTAATAAAAAATGTCAGTTCAAACCTTGTACTATTACAAGGTTTGCACTATTCACAGAATTATTCAATGTTGAAATTAATGCAACAATAACAAAAAGTTTGTACTTACCAAATGCCATTTTCTGTCTTTTAAATTTCTGGCATTTGGTAAGTACAAACTTTTTGTTATTGTTGCATTAATTTCAACATTGAATAATTCTGTGAAATTTAAGGTAAAATGTTGTATTCTTTTACTCGTATTTTGTGAAACATTTATAAGAAAGTCAAGAATGCTACGAGCACGGTAATTCTTTCCTCTATAGTTAACATTTTATCCAGGGCCATACAGTTTTTGCAAAACTAAGTTCATATTTGTAAAATATTTAGGAACATACTATTACAAATTAATACTTTTACTTATTACTATGATTATTATTATTATTACTGTTAATTTATTATTATTATTATTACTATTATTATTTTTCACCTTCCTATACGATTATATAGAGAAGTTCCTAGGACCGTGCCAGGTCTGAACAAACAACTAGTCTTTGCAAAACGTCATGATACAAGATTTATTTAGTGTTTGTTATTTTAGTGGTTCCTAACATTAAGCACTATAGCTGGAACCCTGAAATCAGACACAACCGACTCAATTTGAAGTGTTCAGTATGGGGGACTCGTAGTTCTAAAATAATCAGTTCTGTACAAATTTCCCTGTAAATTGTATTAAAATAAATGTCAAGAGTCTCAGAACATCCAGTTCCTTAAAAAGCAAGTTTGAGTTACCATAAAAAGCTAAAAAGATTAAATGGCATTTACATATGCAGATATTTTTATATGCACGTAGCTTACATTATTTAACGAGAATAAAAATTAATATGAAAGATTTTTTATTTTTCCTTCATTTCATTATTATCATGCCATATGTATAAAAAATACCTAGGAAAACATTTCGGTTAAAGCAGTTTTCAGCATGAAAATGCTAAGTACTAAATTATTTAAAACACCACAGTAAAATTAATCGTTTACTAAACCTTTAAAGCTTTAATTTTAGTAAGTTATAGTTCAATATGGCATACATTCCAAACAATCTTTAAAAATTTCATATTCAAAGTGACTACTTTACTGTATTGAATCTAAGTTATATCTAAATTATATTTTAAACCTTTTCAATCGTAGTTTACAGAAAGTGTACAGAAAACTATGTAAATCACGTTTTTTGCTGCTAGTCAGTCGCGGCTCTGAAGATATCAAATCAAACATATCACTTCTATGACAGACATCGCACCGAACGATGTGTAGTTGACGAGTTATTGATTCTAGTTGACGAGGCGAACTCCTATTATCAGAGACTTTGATACTAGACCCTTGTGAGACAAACAAAATTAATCGTATTCTATTGTATCTGATATTAGTTCACTTGCAATGTTTCATGCATCAAGGGAGTCGTTTACCGATCAGAATACACCATGGGGGATTCACTAAGTCATATTCGTCTTAATATTGGTGAGAAATACATCAGGGTATCCCCTGAATAATGCAATTGAGATACTCACTCAATAATACCTGGCATACGGGTAGAGAGTTTTTCATCGCATTTGGTGGAAAACTGATAAAAAAGTTTCCCTGCATATGCGTCTATTGATACCACCTTTGATTATCGCGAACCTGGCAGACAAAGGGTACGACGCGGCGGTTCACTGCATCAGACTAGTCCTTTTTTCAGGGGAAAATCATCGTATCACATGAATTATGCAGTGGTTTAGTACCTCACATAGAGAGAACTTATACAACAGCTGTTGGAACTGTGAAACCGGTCATTACTTATTATTATATTAAAGTCATCTTTGGTCATCGTGATTTCTTAAGCGAATGGGGATTAAAAGGAACGCGAACTGAGTAAATTGCATGGATGTTTAATACATCTTGATTTTATATGGGTATCATATAAAGAAATATAAATAAGGTTAAAGAGATGTTATTAATATTACACTTGATTGTAAAGGTAAGTTATTAATATTTTAAGTAGTTTTCAGACTTGTTTCTTTGTTTGAAAGTCATTGTTAACAGAGCATGATTAGAAAGTATATGGTGAGAATTTTCTTTTTTTGAAGGTACCGAAGAACATAAAACATTACTGATTTGATCATTTACATGCTTTTCTTATGTACTATCTTATATTCTATGTTTACATATCATTGTTCAAAACTAAGTATCAAATGTAATATTACGTAGTTGTAATTATAAACAGTTTAAAATTGTTCATTTCGTTTTAATTCTTGTGTTCTGACCGTAAGTAGTCAGTTTTCTTATAAAATTCTTTAATTTCAAATATTGCGTCAAAGTTTTTTTTTACATTATTTTTTATTTGAAATATGAACACGTAATTTGTATTTTTATTTACAAATAAATAATGTTACGTACATTTAAAGTTTTTCCATAAATTCTACTGAGAAAACATCTTTTCCATTCATTTGTTTCATGTGTATACAGTTAGTCATTTGAGTATAAAAAATTAATTAATGTTGTGGAATAAATACGATTTTTATTTTTACTAGTGATTACCTATTGATAAAACTTTAAATGAATCGTAGCAGGGTAGTAATTCATACAACTTATGGTTCCAGAACACACACGATTAAAAAAAACTAATTAAGAATTTATCATAGGTAGCTTGTACACACTGTAATATAACCGTGTATAACATGATAGCTGTGTACATTTCATTTTTCTACAAATTTTATAACAGACTGTTAAAGATCTGTCTATCTAGTTATGAATAGACACTTTCAATAAGGTGGATGAGCAGTTTTTTGTGGCTTGTTTGAAAATAGTGTTAATCACTATTTCACACGCAGTTTGAGAGCTCGTTACTTAGTCGTTACTATAAACTTTGTTAGGTAGTTAAATAAACGGGCTACAACTCTTCAATAACTTTGATTCTAAAAATTTGAATTGAAATAATCATTGAAACCAAATAACCGAAAGGATAAAAAATGTAACATATAATACAAATTGCAGTCCCTAATATTACGACTGTTAGAACACTCTGCTACTCTGTTAGGCTGTGGAATTAAATTATTAATCTATTGACCAAACTGCAACCACTTCAAAATACTGGCTACATGGCTATGTTCAGCTGAAATCATTAATACCTATACATATTCGTTAATGTACAATTTTTCAACAACTACAATTCTTTAAAGGCTTTATAAGTTATGGAACTTTGAGAATGTAGTAGTTAACCGCACTAGTAAATAGCATAAAAAGTATTTTTTAGTATTCGTTAAGAGCAGTAATTTTACTACATGGTTAGGGCCTTCATGAAATCATGATGTTATTCATCCATCTGTCTGTGCGATAACTCTTGGTAAGAATCTAGAAACTTGAAACTTTATCCATAAGTTCCTCTTAGCCCAAGGAATGACCCTAATAATTTCGAGGTCGAAAGGTCAAACTTCAGTCCGTCCGTATGGTTGTCGGCGTGTTTGTCCGCCTGTGTGATATCTCTTGAAAGAAATGTCCTAGATGTCCTAGATAATGTAAATATGGTACAAAGGTTCCTCTTAGTCAAAGGAATAGCTCTGTTGATATTAGTGTCATAAAGTAAACAGGCAGTCCTCCTTCAATCTGTCTCTCTGTTGTGCACTACCTCTTTTTTCATAGTCTCTCGGGTCCTTCAATACTCCTTGTAATCGGTTTATTGTTTTGTTTTTTAGATTTATACAATATCATAAATACTCGTGACACTCTTATCAGAGATCGTTTGGGTTCTAATTTTGTATCTAAAACCTTGGTATAGCAATATAACACTTAAATTTCTAATGTCAGATGTATAAACTACTAGATAGAATTCCATTATATAACATCTACTGCAATAGTGTAAAGTTCATCCTTCATTAAACAGACGTAGCAGATTGTATCGATAACCCTTACACCTACATTCTCTGGTGTGTAAAACTGAACATGTGATACAGTGTCTGGTAGTGACACTAGACTACTAGACGCGTTAAAATAATGTCATGAAATTGGTATTCTTAGTATGGATTGAAATACGACAATACGTATTTCTTAGTGCTGTGAAGTGGGGTTTTCGGCCTTTAAACAAATGTACCACCTTTTAAATCTATACAAAAAAAGCTCATCTATACTACTTTCGTTGTGTCTCGGAATTCTCTAAACGATCTATATTTTTATCACTGAAATTACTGACTCCCATACTGACAAAACTTCAAGGTAAAACTGAACATATTTAATCATTGATAGACTCGACATCCACGAATATGTTGTATAACTATAACGACGTGAATATATTTTCAAGTTATCTAAGAATATTTGAGTATGATCACAGATTTTGATGAACCAGATATATGACGAGCTATGATCGCGTCCATTACGGCCCGTCATAGCTGTGGTCATGCATCAATACGGGTCCAATAAACACGTTATTGGCAACACTAACTCTGACACTCGTCACTCTCAGTGTCCAAGTCACCGACCTTACTCATCTCTCATTCATTTCGGGCATAAAACCACTGATGACTTGACAGAGTTTTATACCGAATCGTGTTCAGATTGTTTGGTAACATATTTCTATTCATACTTCACTAAGATAGGAATTCTGCTAACCACCGTTTTGTTTATTGTAATATCACTGCTACAGGTAAGGTAAGAAATAGCATATTTAAATGAATCGTATGTATTTGTTTCAGGCAACCCTATTTTGTTTTTGGTCTATTAAGAAATAAATAAATTCGAATAATGTGATGATCATTTTATAAACATAACATTATATTACAAAGTACACACACATTTACAAAGTATTATTGCACATAACTGAACTCAGATTCAGTTTAAAACAATTATTTCTCTAAAAAACTGTTTTGTTTAGGTTAGGTAATTGTAATGTTTTTTATTGAATAAGTATTTATGTCTGAATTATGTTCTTTGTTTGCTAAGAACTCAAATAAGATAGTTATACTTCATAATTGTTAGCCATTTATAAGTGTGAGACGAATAATTCTAAGTACTTACATTTTCTCTGTAATGTACGAAACACGAATACATAAAACGAAAAAGTAAAATATACTACATTTAAAATAGTTATTTTATCACTCTGACTGTGACTACCATTGTACAGAGCAATAAAGGATATTTGTGGCTGACAACAGCAGTAAAGAAACCCGATTACCGTTTTGGTTCTCAATAATGGTAGACTCGTCCCTTAAACTTCCGTATCTTCATATATCGATTACTGTTAAATTTCTAGATTGCATGAGCCCAACTTAAAGGCCCATGCCATGTTTTTGTGTTTGCCTTTTCCAAGCTAGAAGATAAAATTGTGAATGGCTTAGTAATAATTTTGGTAAATTTATTTGTCATTTGTTAACGATATAAACGTATACTTCTTCACTACTCACAGATTTCCACCCTCTTTAGACAATTGAACAATAAAAGACATCAATGCCTCGGTCAATGTCAGTAGCAACAATGGAAGTATTGAAACTATCAACAAAGTGCACCTAACAATAGGTTATATAAGCATAACTCTCAATACACGGGCAAAACACAGGTAGGTGTGCACTACAAGTGCACAGGCCAGAGGCGTTGTCGATGTATTGTACAATATCAGCCGCACATTTCGACAACAGGACTTCTATCAGGCTTTAACCAGACATCAAGTCGTGTATATTTTAAATATTTGATTTGTTTGTTAGTTTTATATGAAATAATACTCACTTAATTATGCGTTAGGTTGAAGGTCACTTTAAAGAGTTATAGGTTTTCGGAATTTGCCATTGCTAATGTAACAAAAATAGAACACTGCCTTTCTAGACTGGAATCTATACTCTTCTTCAGGTGACAAAAACCGGCATAAGATTAAGCATACACAAACTAAGATGTGTTTAACTTTACAAAATCATTGTCAACCAACAGAACAGAACACATAAGTAAAAAATTCAATCATATAGCTAAGAGCCCAGTGTAACTCAAGCAAGCAACAACTATGTCTCCACACAGAACAAGTGCACTAAAACAAACCGTCTACACCCTAACACATTTGATGAAATACTGATGTACAAGCTCTAGTGAAGACACAGATTTAACACGTTTGAGTTACGGCATTGTTATATTTGGACTTTATCATTGTTCAGTGACCATATTTGGCATTACTATTTGTTCAGTCCTAATGTGAATTAAGAGTCTTTATAAACGTAACTAGAATTATAGGATACGCCATAATATCTCATCACTCTATTTTAACAAGCCTTAGCATATTTAGTCTATTAAAAAGTGTAGGGAAAATATAAATAGCATAATAAATATTTGGAAATGCTACGTTATATTAAAATGCTTGTAAGGGCAAAACTCATTGCTAATAAGTATTTTGTTTTTAAACAATATAACTAATTGATGAGCGATAAAGTTAATTCAATATTCTCTTCAACTGACGATATTTCAGTTCTGATCGGTACGGATAAATTATTGATCACGGGTTGTTATAACGGAAAAGATGTGATATCATTTATATGAGACCTCAAGTGAGAGTATGCCTTGTACCTTTAAACAATTAGTGCTTGTTTCACTGTTTAAGACTGATTAATCCTACGGAAAACTATTAAAGAATGCAATTTTAGTAAAATCATTTTAATGTGACTGTTTTTTAAGTTTTAACTTTAAAATGTTTCCCCACAGAAACAAAGGAAGTATAAAGTTTTGAGTGTTTTTACTGTGTGTAAAAAATAAATGTTTAAATATCACAAAACTATTTAAATGCCTTCAAACCTGCATGTAATAACTAAGCAATTTTTATAATGACAATTGTGTATACTGTTCTCATGGAACGTACCTTCGAACGCTCTAACATAAAATTTGTTCAACAAAAAAATATCCCGAAAAACTTATTAAACTATATAAGAACTTGAACATACAACCCAATCGACTCTACAAAAAAATCTCAAGTGCAAAGTTATTGAATTATCAATACAAATCCGATTGTTTGTTTCAGATCTTGATGTAAGAGCGGTTACAAGTGTTTCTCAATTTGATATATAAAACTATTTATATTTCATTCAACTATCACAGGTAAAAACATTTACCTATTCAAAATTAAAAGAATTCTTTTTCCTACTCCTGAAATAAATTTTTGTTTTACAAATATATTAACGACTATATAACATTAATACGTACTCAATGGCAAAAAATATTTCAAATTTTGCAAAATAGTTTAAAAAATTATTTTGATAAGTATCAATCAAAATGTACAAAATAATATATCCTCAATGGCTAAGCATTCTCATTTCTGTCTAAATTCACGAACCTATTTGTACAGCAAAAAGGTTCTTTACTAATAAACAAAACACAATATTACTGGGGTTTCTATATTTTATGTTACTGATTAGCTGATTGTTATTATTAAAGGTGTATATTGTAAAAATATAATGGTTGTGAATCCACTAACCTAATATGTTGTGCATTAACTTTTGCTGACCAACCTATACAACAGTGAACAAGATACAATGTATATTACAGCAGACATTGTGTAGCTTGATACACGACAGTGTTGTGCCATCGGGATAAAGTTCATGGCCCACATGTCTGCACTATTGGGGCTTCATTGTAGCCCAATTTGTCACATGCTGTTTACTACTTGCCCCTGTTTGTTACATGGATTTCCAACACTGTCAATAATGTACTTTACAGTAACAATTGTTATAGTTTACACTGTCAATAATGTACTTTACAGTAACAATTGTTATAGTTTACACTGTCAATAATGTACTTTACAGTAACAATTGTTATAGTTTACACTGTCAATAATGTACTTTACAGTAACAATTGTTATAGTTTACACTGTCAATAATGTACTTTACAGTAACAATTGTTATAGTTTACACTGTCAATAATGTACTTTACAGTAACAATTGCTATAGTTTACACTGTCAATAATGTACTTTACAGTAACAATTGTTATAGTTTACACTGTCAATAATGTACTTTACAGTAACAATTGTTAGTTTATTTTAATGTGAAAAAAAGGTTTAGAAGAACACCTTATTAACGTGTTACCATAAATTTACATCACACAAAATAAAAATTGAATTAAGAGCAGAGTAAATTACAATGGCTATAAATATTAACTTTTAGAAAGATTTTCTTGATCGTGGAAGAAGGAAAACTCAACTTTAGCATCGGAAATATAATTCCCTCGAACAAGAAGTGCTCATAGACATGCAAAGCCTACGGAATTGCGTGCGTGGGTAACTACTAGTGCTTTTATAAATAATTTAAAGAAATGTTATGTACTGTAAAGGTAAAAAATATTTGTCATCCCACTAATATTATAAATGCGAAAGTTTGAATGTTAGATATTTGGATGTTTTGAGGTTTGTCCTCGAATCACGCTGAAACTGCTATACGGAGTGTGCTGAAATTTGGAACAGGTATAGCTTTTGGTCTGAATTAATATTTATAGTGCTTACCACTCATAACACATTCATTTCACCAAATAAAGTCGAATTCAAATTGAAAAATTAGTTAGTTTACATTCGAATGTTATGATAAGAACGAAACGTAATAACGTTTCATAATTCAAATTAAACTGGCACTAAACAGCTGTTGACAGCTATAACTCGACAAACTTTCTGAAACATCTGTTTATATTGCTAATGAAAATAAAAAGATAACAGCGGGCGACTTATTATGCCAAAACACCGGGGGTGAACTTAAACGACCAGAACAGACCTGGGATAAAAAGGCTTTCGTCATTGGGATAAAAAGGCTAACTCTTATTGTTACTGAAGCCATAGAAGAACTTGAATAAATTATCGTGTTATGCGGGAGAGAAATACTAATTTTATAAAAACTGTTTCACTTTACGACTTCAGGATCCCAAACCTCTGTTCTTTAAACTTAAATCTAAATTGGATCAGGAGATTGGAATAGCTTTGAGTGACTATGGATTATCTCTAGACTGTTTATCATGTCATAAAAAAAGAATAAATAGATATATTGTCCAGTTTTTCAACAGAAAATTGCGTGCAAAGCCGCGGGTAACTGCTAGTAGCTCATATAAATAAAGACACGCTACAGAGCATTATTTTTTTATTTACATGAGTAAATAACAACTGCCGTTGAATGATACATATAGTATTCTAAATAACAAAGAGTATTACCTAACTTTATTATAGATACCAGCAGTGGCGAGTTGAAACCAATAGTTTATTTTGAATTTTATTTAATACACAGAACATAAATGTGAATTTGTACATGTTAAGTAGTGAATTTGGTTTCCTTATACATTGTGGGACTGCATATTTACAGTAGCAGAAGGTACAAAAACGGAGGGACTGGGCATTTGCATACTTCAACAAACCATTCGCTTCGTGACTTCAATTTGAGGAAAAAAGGGAACGCAGTGAGTCCGTGATTATAGAAAGTGGAATCTCAAAGCAATACGCCAGACACTGAATGCAAATTTTATGACATAAAAAGTCAAGGGGACTTAACGTTCATTTTTTACAGATAAGGTACACGAGACCGATTGGTTATATAAATACTGATATAATTCCTAGACTGAACTAAGGAAATAGAATGGTAGCGAACTTGGATTGGGAAGCAAGAAGATGTACTTTGTTGTATAATTTGATGTACTCATGTATGTGATATTCATTCATTCTTTTGAAAAACGAATACTGACAAAGGGTACGAACAAACTAAATTAATAATAAAGATTATTAGTACATCAGACTGGTTTGAAAATTCCAAATTGTTTATGCATACTTATTTTTTCCATACATTATCTCGAAAGCCTTTAGATGTACAGTGAAGATTTAGAACCAATGTATGCCTATTGTGGAGTACTAAGGGCTTAGGTTTTTTCCACCCTACCCCTTTACCCGGAGTGGAATACAAGCTCAGAACTATACACTTTTTGACTGGAGTGGGCCCCTTAGTCTAAAGTATGTACAATTTATATATATACCTAAAAATTGGCCCAAGATTACGGTTTAAGTTACGGTTTGGTTGAAATAGCTTTAAGAATAACTAATTATTGATTTGATACTGATTGCGTAAATTGTGATAGACCATTGTCTGCACATGCAATTCAACTTAACTAAAGTTATTTAGAAACTACTTTAACCAAAAAGGAATTTTTCATTCATATCTTAATTTAAAAGTAAGAAATTTAAAGAAAGTTGTTGTATGCTAGCTAATTTCAATATCTATGTAACCAGATAGTAGGATAAATAAAAGATAAATCTGTATTCATCATTTATAATTTTTTTCCTTTGTTGAGAATGAAACAAATTGTACTTATCAGTTGGTGAAAAATGTTGTGTTTATTATATTCATTTGATTATTATTATTATTATTGTTTCTCTTAACGTTAAACACTGACATACTTTATGAAATACGTTAAATACGTATTTTTAAAATACGTACGTAATACGTTATTTTTAATATCATAAGACTTTACCATAGAATGTGGTGCATGTAAACTCTCATAATGTAGGTATTAAAACATGATAGTATTATTAATAATGTTGATTTTAGTCAATAACTATATATTTACATATATATATATATATATATATATATATATATATATATATATATATATATATATATATATATATATATATATATATATATATATATATATATATATACCAATAAAAGGGAAACTCTACCTTTTTTACTCAAATCTCAATAAAATATTATATTTATATAGGTCTATAATACACTTCATTGGTAAAAAATAGCAGACTCAAATTTGGCATCTGAAATAAAATTAATTCGTACAAGAAATTCTCTTAAAAGCGTTAAACATGAATAAGAATAACTCGCAATTTCACTTAAACTCAGATCCTATAAACACTGAAAATGGGGACTTTATGTGTAGTTAAATATTTGTAAACGAGAAATTTCAAAGGACGTATTATATTATAAGTGCTTTCACTAAGAAAGATATGACCTTCGAATTTGGGGTTCCTTCACATTAGTCTAAATATTTCGTGTTACTGAAATAATGGGAGCTAATCAAATACACGGAAGGGTTGCATAGAAATGGCGGATGAAGCAGCTTGTATTCGCTATTGTGGTTTCATTGTAGCTCGATTTTCCACATTTTGTTTGTTTATTGCTTACCCCTATTTGTCTCATAAATGGCTAAAATACTCAATAATGTACATTACAGCTGACGTTGTATACGTCGATACATAACAGTGCTGTGCCGTCCGGACAATGTTCATGGCCCTCATGTCTGCGTTACTGAGGCTTCCTTGTAGCTCAATTTGCCACATATCGTTTATTACTTGCCCCTATTTGTCTCATAAGTGGCTAACATCTCAATAATGTACATTACACCTGACGTTGTATACGTCGATACATAACAGTGCTGTGCCATCCGGACAATGTTCATGGCCCTCATGTCTGCGTTACTGAGGCTTCCTTGTAGCTCAATTTGCCACATATTGTTTAATACTTGCTCCTATTTGTCTCATAAGTGGCTAACATACTCAATAATGTACATTACAGCTGACGTTGTATATAGGTCGATACATAACAGTGCTCTGCTATCCGGACAATGTTCATGGCCCTCATGTCTGCGTTTACTGAGGCTTCCTTGTAGCTCAATTTGCACATATCGTTTATTACTTGCCCCTATTTGTCTCATAAGTGGCTAACATCTCAATAATGTACATTACACCTGACGTTGTATACGTCCGATACATAACAGTGCTGTGCCGTCCGGACAATGTTCATGACCCTCATTTCTGCGTTACTGAGGCTTCCTTGTAGCTCAATTTGCCACATATTGTTTAATACTTGCTCCTATTTGTCTCATAAGTGGCTAACATACTCAATAATGTACATTACAGCTGACGTTGTATAGGTCGAATACATAACAGTGCTCTGCTATCCGGACAATGTTCATGGCCCTCATGTCTGCGTTACTGAGTAGCGACCTTGTCTCAAGTGGCTCCTTATGCTGCGTTATCTGAGCTGAGTCTTCCTGTAGCTCAATTTGCCACATATTGTTTAATACTTGCCCCTATTTGTCTCATAAGTGGCTAACATACTCAATAATGTACATTACAGCTGACGTTGTATAGGTCGATACATAACAGTGCTGTGCTATCCGGACAATGTTCATGGCCCTCATGTCTGCGTTACTGAGGCTTCCTTGTAGCTCAATTTGCCACATATTGTTTATTACTTGCTCCTATTTGTCTCATAAGTGGCTAACATACTCAATAATGTACATTACAGCTGACGTTTTATAGGTCGATACATAACAGTGCTGTGCTATCCGGACAATGTTCATGGCCCTCATGTCTGCGTCACTGAGGCTTCATTGTAGCTCAATTTGCGACATATTGTTTATTACTTGCTCCTATTTCTCTCATAAGTGGCTAACATACTCAATAATGTACATTACAGCTGACGTTTTATAGGTCGATACATAACAGTGCTCTGCTATCCGGACAATGTTCATGGCCCTCATGTCTGCGTCACTGAGGCTTCATTGTAGCTCAATTTGCGACATATTGTTTATTACTTGCTCCTATTTCTCTCATAAGTGGCTAACATACTCAATAATGTACATTACAGCTGACGTTGTATAGGTCGATACATAACAGTGCTGTGCTATCCGGACAATGTTCATGGCCCTCATATCTGCGTTACTGATGCTTCATGGCAGCTCAATTTGTCGCATGTTCTTTACTACTTCTTCTTATTTTTTACATGAATTGTCAACACAATCAATAATGTGCATTACTGTAAATTTTTTATAGTAAGGGAAAATAAGGTTTAGAAAAACAAATGTATGTGTCACCTTAAGACAAAATTTAAATTCTGATGTATTGTGGTAATGTCGTGTACGTAAAAAAACAACACATGGAACTATAGAGTTAAATATTTTATTGGAGACCACAAAAATATATTTTTTAGATATTAATTTAGTGTTTATCAAAGAACAATTAATTTTAAAAAAAGACAATTTTAACTATGCAGAATTAACACCGCTATACAGTGTGTTTAATTCACTTGTGTACCGTATAACTCCTTATAAAACCCTTAATATTTAGAACTTTAATGTGTAATAAATAAAAACCTTTACGGTATTTAACTTATATGCGGTATATAATGAGTATTTTAATGTATCTGTATCTATCTAATGTAACAGTAGTATCTTTACTATAGAGAACATTCAATAGTTACGAATATGATCACAAAGTTTCCATAAAGTCGACAGAAACGGTGCTGAAATAATCGACAAGTTTGAGAAATTGGTGTCTTGAGAGTTTTAGCCAAGAATATTTGTTGTTTCAAGCGTTAGTCTCTGATTTTGAGATTTTACTCAATACATGTATTAATATTAAAAGTTTGTTAATAGATATAACTAATTATTCACATGAGATAAAAATAACTGTCTCTCCCCACGCAATTAAATGTTTAGAAATTTTTCACTTGACTATATAATGAGAAACTTAATCATTTTTAACTGACGTTTTATTACAATTTTTCAGAAATTATTGTGATAAACGGTCTCATTAAGTAACTTTGCCAAATACAATCAAATTATATCAATTTTCATACGTACTTGCAAATTTACGCTAAAATAAATTATTATCTCTCGATAAAGTATTAATGATAGACTTTTTATTAATTATATTTTATTGTGATTATTAAGTGGAATCCCATATTTTATCGCATTTGAATTTTCCATAAGAAACACCATATAATATACTGTAAATTGTAATAAATGCATATTTAATTATTTTTTTGAAGATTTGTGTAGCAAGCATACTGCATAAATTCTAATTTACCAGGAGATTAACAAGAAAATCAATTATTAGAAAGTACCTAAGCCCCAATCAATCCTGGCACTAGTCAATCATCATTTCAATCATGGGATTATGTCTTGCCGTGGTACTTCAACCTTAACACAATATACGTTGTATCACTCTACACTACACTATATTGTATCATGGCAGATTATAGAGCCATAGTTGGTGGATCAACCTGCCAATGTTTAACAGTGTTTTGTGCAGTTTCAAAGAGAGTCCATCTATTTACATATAATATGCCCGTGGGTAATCTTTTATTTACACCTGTTTATAGGACGTATTAAAAAGCCTCACTACTTAGATTTTCACTAAAAACATTTATATCACGATTAATTCATTTAGTTTCTGCCAGTATCGTTCAGATGCAGTACACTAGCTAAATTGTTATTCTACAACACTAATACACTTATGCTGAGAGTGACTCCGCCGATTTTCTTACTGATGTGGAAACTCCAATGATAGATGGAAAAGGATATTAACTGTCACTCTTAGGGTGAAAAGAACAAAAGAACAACCGCGTACATTTTGTGTCTTGCGTAGCAAAAAATCAAAAGGGGAATTGGTGATTTTACGGCATTAAACATAAATTTGGTTCAGTTTCTAGTTATATAAAATATATACCATACTAATGAGTTCTAATTCAATGCACTAATTACTTAGCTCTTGTAATGGGTTTTAAAGAAATAAAAGTTGCTTCTTGGCAAAATTAAGAGCAGCAAGAAATTCACTACGTCTCTCGACAGAACTGATACCTGCTAATTAGTATGCATTAAATGATAAATCTCTACACTGAGGTTGAAATAGATGTTTCATAAAAAAATTAAAAATATAACTACGCTTTCAAAATACAGAGTGTCCCCAAACACTACCACTATTTTAGGTATTATTTCTGGATCAAAGACAAACAAAAATATATTAAAACTTTCTAAAACTCAATAATTACCCAAATAGTCCCCATTTTGTTTTTAACTTAACTAGTTTTTATTTTAGAATAGCTTTCAGAATATTTACAAAATTTTACATTCATCCTAAAACTTTGAATCGTAAATACCAAAAAAAGTCATATGGTATAAAGGTCACAGTTATTACATTTTAGTTAGATATTTTAATAAATAATCCAATAACATCAAACTTAAGATAATCTGTTGATAAATAAGGGAAATAATGTTCTTTTAAAAACCAAATATCAAACAATATGAACTGTTTATATATAGCACAGCTCTGTTTGTGAGCCACAACAATCAGCTGTTTTAATTTTAGCTGCTGTAATCACCTGATTATAACATTACATTGTTGAAATTTGATCATATATCAATATTTAGGTTGCAGGAATTAGGTTTCTTTCGATTAAAATATATAACAATATTTTATAGTCTACAATAGAACTGTATTTAAATAGGATTTCTTATGAATTTACAAAAGTGTTTACAAAGTGTTACAAAACCGAGTAATAAATAATTTTGAATTCAAATATCAATTTATCTTTCTAAACAATTCAATTTCTTAATGAACAGTTTCAGAGCAATATTCAATAAGTAATGTTCAATATTCATACAGCCAGTTTGATGGCATATCTAAAACCGTGTCAGTAGTGTTAGCCCAACATTTCCAAACTCTATTTTGTTAAAGAACAACTCTTAAAAAATATTACATGTTTTTTTAGTTTATGTTAGTTTTAAGGTTGTTAGTTTTCTTATAAACAGGACTCTGATGTTAAAAATTTAAAATATAGTTAAAAAGTACTAAAGATTTCTAGTGATATTTTTTATGGCTGGAGTTAAATGCAACATTAATTAGTTAGAAGTTTTAACGTTCTACTTAATAAAGGTTTAAAAAAAAAGCCTTGCTTCAATATGTGACAACGTGTATTTACAGTACAACTATCTATTATGTGTAGTGAAATTTAAAACTATTTTAGAAATTCATTAGTTTAAAACATCAACCAACATTAAATGTGTGTTCAAAGTATATTTTTTGTCAAAAACCGACACCGTAAAACACAAGCATCTTTATTATTCTATTCTATATTAATTTATTACTAGACATAACAAGAAGAAGAGTTCCTGACATATTTTTCGCAGCAAGGGCTATCTTGCGTCTTTCATATTAGTTTCATTCAAAAATTATAGAATGCTTTATTACATTCTTGTAATCTAGGAAAAATATGTATCATGATATAACTTAGAGGATAATATTAGAGCTTGATATTGCTATTTACGTCACTTTTTGAACAACTATTTTCATTTATTAACAACACATGTAGTCACGAGTATAAATGATACAAATATGTACCTTCATTCATTATTTGTTCTGAGCTGTGTGTAATAACGTAATAACAATAGATTAAAATGGAAACTAAGTGAATAACTTTCAAAAAAATATTTTATACGAGACTGAAAAGGTTATTTGATAATATAAATGTATTTTTTTATATCATGATTTTTTTTTTCAATAGCAATGTTGTTAAAAACATTACGGAAATATAATAAACTCATAACATAAAAATACAAGATCAGTTATTACATTTTTACTGAGTATTAATCATATGTAGTAATCACACTAGACGTCATTCACCTATTATTGCAACTAGTGAAAGGCAGTAACAAAATACTAACAAGTTTAAAAACAAAAACACTTGTGGTAGTGACCTGCCATATTTTACAACGCTCTGTCACTACTGCGGTGGAAGTCCAGTCTTCCAGGAAGGAGTTAGTTAATCAGACGAGCAGTTGATCCGAGGAGGACTCACATGGCATTGTCAAATTAAACGTGAAAGCTTAGGCACTGTGTTGTTTTTAATATAATATCGATGCACAATCTATCGGAAAATGTTAGGGAAACCTATGCGTCATATTGGAATGGTCTGGCAATAAAGATAAAATATGATAGAGCAAAATAAAGACAAAATAAATATCGTTCCCTGGTGACATTGTAATGGCGTACACGAGCTGCTCATGCACAACCACCATCCGTATAACAAACACAAAATAGCGTAAAGATTTAAAACACTGACTTATAAATAAATCGGTTTACTGTTTTGATTTAAATGGATGTCCAGTGACCGTGTCTCTAGCATGCTTGGAGACCAAGTGGAAGATACCTCACAAATAACGTGTTCTTCCCACAAAGGGCTGTCTGTATGGGCCTACACTCAAACCTGTGAACTCTAAACCACATTAGGCCTACACGGTTGCCCAACCCTTGTAGTATTTACTGCGCCTTTAATTTTATTTAACAATTACATCACGAAAACCAGGGTTCCACACTTTGCAGTTTGTCGTACCTCATCCCATCAGTTTTCATTCCCAAATCTACTTATGCTTAAACGGCATATTTACTAATCTAATGAAAAACTTTACATCTTGTTTTTATAAAAGTATAATATTCTAAATGACAACCAAAATTGGCTTTATCAATTAGTATTTCCGTACAACCAGTACAGTTTTAAACGTTGAATCCTGATGCTGGTTTTTACATTCGTATGTCCAATCGTTTAGATTGTCGGTAAATTGTCTGTAGACTTTTTATAAAAGCAAGTCTCAAGCCAGCCATTTCAGTAGGAGCTAATATATTTAAATCAAAAGAAAGCTTATCACAAATTACAATAATGATATCACTGGATGATAACGATCCACTAGATAATAATCACTTTTCTAGCGACATTGAAAAAAAAGGATGGACCGTGTTTTTACTAAACCGTAGCTTGATCCGGGAAAAGTGCGGAACTCATTGAAAATAAGCTTCTTAACATGTACTTTCTCATCTTCATCGTTTCCTTCGTCCTTTACTTTCCTACCTGAACACAAACTATCAATAAACTGGTTTCTATGCAGACAGTAACCCATAAAAAATTAATGAAAGTAAAAAGCGTTCATTAAAATTTTGTCGACGTATTATTTTGGATAGGAAAGAAATAGCGATCTCTGGATCCTTTCTTTAAGTTTGTTTATGCTTTTCAAAATGAAGTGTCACTAGAGAGAGGTTTACGTTTCTAATTTTTGAGTTATCTCCAGAATCCCGCATTTTTGTGGTCACAAAAAATGTTCGAAATCATCAACTTCCGTTCCACATTGTACCACTACCAAAAGGATATCTCATCGTATCATATTTTAGAAAAAAAACAGTTGGGGTCCTGACATTTTATTTGAACTGTATGGTATTTTCTAGCAGTGTTTTTCTCTCTTACTTCAGGTAACATACAAGTTACATACAAAATAAATGTTTTACTTAAAAAACCTATAAATTATGTCTGACAGGTTGTATTATTGATAAATAAAATTATCTCAAACTATTGAACCGATTTCAGTGAAATTCCATGTATTTATGGAACCTTCTAAAAATGAATCTTCAATGAATATTGAATGCAAAATAACAATAATCCTACATATATTTTCAAATATCTACAAATATTATTAACTTAATAATATCACTTACCCCTATCAATTACTTGAATTATGAGTATACTCAAAGGTAATAAATATAACAATATCGTGAGGTTATCCAAATATTTCTCAAATTCTATCTTTGCTATCTTAGTGTGATTCCCGTAAAAACAATCTTAGCCCAATAAATCTTTACGGCTTTTTATGGGAGTAGAATTGTGGAAGACATTTTATTTAAATAGCACACAGATTGACTAGCCAGCCACGCATTTTAGGCTCCATTTATTATATTACTGTTTACACTGCATTCAAAAAAGGAACTCGTCTTAAATTTAAAATAAATCATTTCAGAAGCTGTACATTTTATTGTTTCAGTGCTGAATGAACTTAAATATACAAGTATACAATCTTAAATATACATCTGTTTACAATAATAGCTTATAATTAGCTGAGTTTTGAAAACCTGTCCCCCAGTTGCATTTTTATTATATTAGAATAATTAGAAGTTTTATTTACCTACTTATCGTTTAATTAATTCTTTCCCTAAATTTATTTCACATTGAAGCTATGATGTTCTGCAATGATGTCATAATATTTTATGTGTAATTTTAATTTGAACACATTTGGTGACACCTCTTATATTATTTTATTATAATCATAAACCATTACCATTTCTCTTCAGTTTTTATTAGCAGTATATGTAAATAGAATATTTTAGATAAACTGAAGAGCAATTAGGTAGGATAATAATAATATCGAGTGAATTTTTTATTAATCATCAAAAATTTAAATCATTTGTAATGCGTTATGCATATATTTCAAATATATTCTATGATCATACTTGCCGGGAAGAGACGTTTCTTTAAAATATCTGCGAGTTGCAGAGCCGCAGTTTTATAACCGTGTTCCAGGAGCGTGCAAGCCGAATTGCAGAGAGCCACGAGGTCACCGGTAAGATCGTGTAAATGTCCAATAGCACCGTGCCAGAAGAGCTATTAAAACGAAAGGTCTGTACTCTTTCAGACATGTTTTACACTATTTATTACAGCAAGTATAAATCCAGAAATTATCTTGGTGATAAGAGAAGTATGAGTGAGAGTACACAAACGCAAACTCTCTCTCGCTGACCCGAAGTCGGGCGTGTAATAAAGTGAAAACTGACACTCCCAAAGCAAGCAGATTTGCAATGAGTTTTATTCTAGGAATACATAGCTGCCCAAAATGGTGCCCATAATAACTACTTAATTACTCTTAATAGTAATAGGTTTAACACTCAGTACAGATACCGAAAACAAAACAATGTGTAATACTCGTACCATGCACTTTAAAGTATTAGAGTAATAAGTAATATTTTAAAACAATTCTGTTACAGTTGAGCCAACCTCGGGGCGCTGCAGGCGACGGGATCAGACCGCTCTGACGTCATAACCTTTGGTGTCAATCCCCTCTTTGACGTTGGGTAACATTGTGATAGATCCACTGTTGTTTCTGCGTGCATTACGGTACTAATAAAATATTATTTTACTTCTACCTTAGAGTTTATTTTATGTTTTTTTTTCTTTGAAAATGTATATTAAAAAATACATAGCAAACAAAAAAGTTTTAGAATTTATGTCATTGTTAATTAGTCATGGATTGAATTGATCTTTTAACACAGAATGGCTCTTATTTTGTAATAATAAAACTAAAAATTTGTATCGTTATTATACTTACTTAAAACGTTTCAAATCAAATCAAAATATATAAGATAGACATCAACAAGAACTCAAAAGACATGCGCAAAAGACACCTTCGTGTCGAATTACGTCTTGACGGGTCGCGTATTTATATGTAATTAGCTACAAGTTTCTTTAAAACGTTAAACACATTACGAACACATGTGATGAACTTATTGAATTAGTTGATTAAAAAAAAGCAAAAAGATCTTAGACATTGATTAGGAAGTCTATCTCGAAGGTTCGGCCATTTAACTCACCACCTCAGATGTAACATAAGCAGCATCCAAGCGAGGTCATCTAATCCTGTTTACACCGCAACCTGAGTTTTTTCTCACGACGGATAGGACATCAGTATTATAACAGCCCAGCAATAATTTCAGACAACTGGCTAACTGGGAAACGTGCTGGCAAGTTGCCTTTTACGGTCCTAATAAATTATTAGTAAAGTCAGAAGCAAGTGGGAGGGGATATATAATTTCAATAAAGAATAAACCATAAAAAATTACTTTGTTTCGCTGGATTTTAAACCCGGATCTTGTCATTTCCGAACACTCTACCACTATACTTCAGAGCACTTACTATTTACAATTGCATTATTTATTATTTGGCATTTTACACTCACAAATGTGTTTAAATAACCAAATAAATTGTTTCATTCATATCTTCACTATCAAATTTTTAAGTTTTCCCTTTTTAAAGATGGGATATTAAGCATAAGACGAAATATTTTTAATATAAATATAAAATTGTTTTAATGTTATACATTGTTTAAAATAGAATTTGTGTTTTATAGTGGTGGTGTTTGATTTCATAGTTTCCCTTCAATTTAAGATTTGTATGAGAATCATTTAGGGACATAATAATAAAAAATTTTCCTTTACTTCTATACGATATTCATTTATATCTGTAGCATTGTATATGTAGTTAAATTTACAAACTTTATTTTGTTGTAACGTTATAACGTTTAAGCTTATTGGACACCACGTATGCTCCGATGCTTTAGCCGATGGTTAGTGTTCCCAATACTTGTGGTGGACAGTCATCTTCATAGCTTTATAATTAGTAATTAATGAACACATGGCAAAAGATATATCTTGCGCACACGCCTATTCATTTATGTAAGCTTGAATAATTACAGAAGTTTCAAAACAAAGTACTCCCCATAAAATTTTAGTTGGGAACATACATTTTAAGCGGTTAATAAAATGACAGGACTTGGATAGTTAACTATATACATTACAATATTGCACTAGAGTGCTTTACTACAAGTACTGTAATTATTTCAAAAAAAAATAATTGAATGATTAGCAAATGATATGTGCTTTTTTATTAATATGTAAGAAGATACATAAAATTTCCCTATCGGGATATTTTCGTATTTAATAACATTCTCATATATATATATAACGTTTTCTTCCTTAAAAGATATAATATAAGATCAAACAGAAATTAATTGGTTCAGAAAATATATATACGTATATATGTTATATATATTTTCTGTAAATTTAGTTAGAAGTTATTTTACCACTCATATTGGTTAAATAACAGAAACCAAAAAATAAAATTGTTAACCTTTTCATTTTTACCTCAGTATAGATAACTCAGCAATATTTCCAACCACCTAAATAATTTTAAAGATGTAAAAAGTACAAATTATAATCATAATTAGTTATTTTAAAATTTATTTTGATAATGATACTATTATGTAATCATTAGTAACATATAAACATAACAAAAACCAAACATATAAACAACATATATATATATATGGGTACTCGTATATATAGGTATCATAGAATCGGCCCGATTTTGAAGAAAAGCTTGCACTTTGTAAGGTTAGAACACCCTGAGTCCAAACCGTAGTGGCTTGTATAATTTGGAAGCTACGTTTAATTTGGCCAAATAACGTAACAGTAATAGAGAAATATGTGTTGGCCCTGTAGTAAAAAGTACCAATAATACTCTATTATGAACATAGTTTTATGTATATTTCTAAAAGTTGCAATATAAGTACCGCAATAGAAAAATAAGGCACAACTCACAGCAGAAATAACTGAATACGGACATTCAAATATACCGTTCACAATATTTGATTCATTGATATAAAAACTATAACAAATATAGAAATATTTATATGATCAATATTTTACGCGATCAATTAAAAAATAACTTTTATTGATTGTTCAGTAAAGTTTCTTATAATTTTGAAAATTCAAATACTGTCAATTGTACACATGATAGATGCTTCAAACAAAACAATACATTTTAGTAATTGTAGCTTTTAAATTATGTAACTCGCTTTAAAACTAAGAATTCATTAGTTTGTAAGTAAATAGGATATAACGAAGATACGGTTGATATTAACCTCTATCAACCAAGTCTTTAAAAAACTCAACCATGACTTTTTGCAATAAATAAATATTAAACAATTTAGACCGTAGAAATTTATTGAAGTTTTTGGATCCAAGAGACAAAATTCATATACTCGGATATACACCTGATTTTAAAGTGTAGTAGTACTATTGTTCATACTCCACGGCAATGTGCAAAGCAGCATAAAGAAGTTGTTAGCATTGAAAATTAACTTTTTACTTATCCTTGAGAATACGTAAATATATTTGGTGGACATGAGTTCAATTAATTACACACATAGTTAATTGGACATGACCATGAACTGCCGCTACTTCCTCTCTGTCACCAACACATCATTTATCACCGCTTTTCCAATCTTATCTCCTCACCATAAGCTTTAAAGATATCGTTAAAATTTGTTCAGAGTAAATTTTCGTCGCTGGTATACGTTTACAGTAGTTTCAAGCTTTTCAAATTTATTTGTTTATTGAAAATTTTTTTATCTTATAGTCTAAATATTTAATATAAAACTGTTTCAAAATTTCAATCACTCTGAAATCTTAGCGCAAATTTGGAATGTAAATAAAAAAGCTTTACGCAGCAGAATACAGGAAAACTATTCCAAACTTAATATTAAATATTGTGGTTAGTACTCGGAAAATATAAACTAAAATTTACACTAAAATGTACACAAGATGACAATAAAATATAATTTAATACAAAAGTATACATTTAAATTTCAATAAAACCTGGTGTAGTTTTGTTTACCTACTTTGCCTTTCTTATTGTTAAGAATGAGTATAATGAGTGATGGCAACGAGTATTATAGCTCTTGCGACAACGAAAGTAGTCATAATCAGCTGTGCGAAATGTATGCTGTTACAAGTTCAAATTCTATATTTGTTATCATAAAATTTCATTTAGCCTATTATGATGCTGAATTTGACATTTCATTTTAATCATATCAGTGTAAATAAGTTGGTATAAATTTCTTGAAGTAAAATTTATACCAATAGTACAGTAGAAAGCGGATATTTTCGGTTTGGAAGGATTTCATATTTTTTGATGGTAAACAAACCACTAACGTGAAATTTGCTTATAATTTATGAACACATTGACTATGATGGATGCACATCACTACTGCTCCCGCTGTCCTCAAGTCGGTATATGACTCGTGTCACAGTGAAGGTGGTAAACACATAGTTAGTTATTGAATGGGAAAGCTAGTACTACATAACATACTACATATAAACTAGTATATAAACTGACCGATAGCTAATTTCACCTGGTGACGAGTATACTGATAATGCCGAAAATGATTGCATCAGCCAAGTTATACCCTTTATACAGCAAGGTTCATACTAGTCTTGATTATAGAAATATGCTTAGTTCTGATTACGGGTAGTATCATACGTAATTCAGAAAATTTAGATATTAGACTAAACCATTTTAATGTTTAATTATTATAAAAAAAACAGTAGATACCGTACTCAAAAAGGGAAAGAAACGACTCACAAAAGTAAGCGTATTTAGTACACAGTACACAATGGTAATCATTAAACAAGAAATGTATTCCAAAGGTGGACGATTTTGTCTTAGACCCTTAAAATTGAGACTACAAAATATTTAGACTTTACTTCCACAACGTGCGATGTAATTGTATAAACTATTACGTTAGTACGTGTTTATATCTTATACAGTATCACAATATCGATACTGAAATATTGAAACTTATTATGGATTATCGTATGGAACGACAGACAGACGCTCAAATAATTCATGAATCATTCATCTAAATAACAATTCGGTCTGCCTATTCCAATATTCTGGCCTCAAAGAAATCATCTGCAATTTATATGCTTAGAAAAGTATGAATATTTCAAAAATACGTAATTATAGGCGGAATACGAAGATGAGTTAAAATTGCCTTGTAAATCATCAAACTGAGAAACTATTCGGTCTTCAAAGTTCATAAATAACGCTTGTTATCCGGATTTACTTTAGTGTCAACTCATAGGAATGAGTACAAATTAGGACAGGGAATGTTCCTAATCTTTTACGAAATAAAGATTTAAAGCCTGATTTTTAGCGTGGCAGTTAAGAGAATTACGCAATGTATACCAAGATCCTGATATTGTGGCTTTGGTGAAGGCAAAGAGAATTAGCTGGCTAGGACATGTACATCGGAGACAGGAGGGCACAAGGTTAAAAGAGGTCTACCAGGCGGTACCGGCAGGAAGGCGCCCTTTGGGTAGGCCAAAGATAAGATGGTGCGATCAAGTGGTCGAAGATGTGACCCGGTGTGGAGGGTCTGTGGATCTGGCGGAAGACAGGGTGGCGTGGAAGAGGCTCATAGACGAGGCAAAGAATCGACTGAGATTTGTTACGCCCCGGCAGTAAGTAAGTAAGTAAGTTAGTAGAGTATAAGAATGGTTCTTTCTTGGGTTTCAAATTTTCGTGTTTCAAACTATTAATAATAAACATACGAGGAAAACCCAAATATTACTTTAATTTTTTTAAGAAATGATTATTGACTAAGAGAACATAGTATTTTAAACTTGACCTATACTTTTATTGTCATTTTTATCAAATGCATACACAAATAATAGTCTACCAATTCGTTATGGACATTATTTCTTCTCTCAATAATATTAACCTTCACAAAATAATAAACTACCCATAAACTTCTCATTCTAAAATATTAAATAAATCATAATTCAACTTTAATACATTTCGTAACGTAGAAACATTTGCTCAATCCTGAACAACCGAACCTATTTACTATTTAAATAGACTTGCGAATGATTCAGAGTTATTGGGCCGCCAAGCTGTCTATTGTGTGTTGTACCAAGTTGTTGTAGAGGATATTTATTAGCTGTGTCTCTGAAATAATTGCAAATTGTTCTACAGTCGTGCACTGTGTAGAATAGAAAATCTACTGTAGTATTTGCGCAGCTTTCTTTCACGTGTATTGCTAGATTTTACATAAAATATCTAAGTATATTTATTCTTATCATATTTTTATACTAACGTTTCTAACATTCTTGAAGCTCTCTTCTTATTGGAAATTAGTTATTAATATAAAACAAACACTCCATTAATATAGGTTTTTATTTCTATGAGGCCTTCCGTACTCAATGAGCACATCATCAGACCTACATAACTGAATAAAAGTAGTGATATTATTTTTATTCAGTTATGTAGGTCTGATGATGTGGCTCATTGAGTACGAAAGGCCTCACATAAATAAAAACCTATATTATTAGAGTGTTTGTTTTATATTAATAACGTTTCTAAGTTATTCATACAAAAAGAAACAAAATGGCCCAAACACTCTTGTGTTTTAGATTCCATACAATATTATTTTTTTATATTTTAATTACTCTAAAGATTTAATTTGACATAAATCTATATTTTTAATTTCAAAATTAAGTTCAACTCTTTTTGATAAGCATAATAATGAAAAAATAAATAGTGTCTGTATAATTAACTGAAGACATTTATATAAATTCATTCTGACATGTATGTTAGTTTTTTATCCAAAAAGAATGCTTTAAAATATCGGTAAGGAGTTCTGATACACCCTGTACACTATATATTGCGTTTTACGAAGAAGAATGATGAGCTTGTTCAAGTTTGACGCACGTCCTGTATGTTTCGTTGTGCCGCGTATCACAACTACATATGTACAAGATGAAAAGGCCATTTTGTAGATCTCACAATGTTTTCCTTCATGTTACTTTGTCATAAAGATAGCAATTTTGAGTAACATTTCAACTGCCCCAACATAAATATTATTACTAACTGATATAAAATTATATAAGTCTCATATAGGACATCCATTATTCGTTTTAGATATTTAAGCATTTGTAAACCTAAACGTTTTTCATACAATAATCCTTCTATTGTTGAGGTGTATTGTTTTTGTCATAAATATTTTTATTTACTTTCAACATTTGAGCAGCTACTGCTCAGACACTACAAAATTTGTTTCTTCCATGAGAACTTATATTAACAAATTCAAATAATTTGTTTTCATAAACCACCTTTTAATAAACTTTTCAATGAGATTATTACAGAAATATAGTTTGTTAGAATATAAATTGAAATCTAAGATTGAAATACTTTAGGCTTACGAAATTAGAGGTACGAAAGAAATCAAATACATAAAAACAAAGTATTTTTGGAATAGTCATAGTTCTCGTGTTTATATAACATTAACTTCAAACGTTAAATACGGAAATTAATGTTTTAAGAAATATAATAGTGAAAATAATGAATCGCTTGATAAGGTGGTGCAGCCAAATATATAATACAACACAAAATTTACTTTAGAGTAACTTTAATTGTGATTTAAATAAGGTTTTTAGCATTACAAGAAGATTTGTATATTTATAAAGGATTTTTATTATCCAAACCCCCACTTATTAAAACTCTAAACGTCTTGATTTCAAGGACAGAGAACGACTATTTATGTACCTTTTTATCCTTCCAAACTCGAATTCTATCAATAATAGTAGTCTAGTAAAGATATGATATACCTTATCGTTTATAAGGTTGACCCGGGCCATGCCGTGTGTAGGACCACAACTAGCAATTTGAAACTTTGGTCTTGCACGCAATGGGCGTAGTCGAAAGAGTGACCGTCTGTCTCTGCTCTCAAAGTGATTTCATACCGAAACTCCAATGTATAATATTTTCTTTAACAATAGTAACGTGTATGATCACAGAACTTTTTTTAAACCGATAAGGTAAAAAAGACCACTGGTATGTGATCTTGGGTTGTATCTTCTGTATTATATAGAAACACATTTTAAAAACCAGACAGCTAATATTGTTTTTGACGTGACAACGTCTTAAATTAGGTTGCGGCTCGGAGTCACTCATGAAAAAGTGTAACGCCCGGTAACGTTACGATGCCCGTCCAGTGGGTCCGCCGCACGGGATCCGCACGGGATAAAGCAGATAACTGTGGGTCCGCCGCACGGGATAAAGCAGATAACTATGTTTATTCGTGAAAATGTGGAGTGCTTAGATTCGTCATTTACAACAACTACAACAATAAAGGTAAATAATTGTACACTGATATTTCATTATCGTAAACTATGATTGATTGATTAATTGTTAGATTGACACAAAAGTTGAGAAACTGAGTTTATAGGTTATGTCATACTATTGACAAATGTTGATAGTGTTAAGTAAATTATTAGTTTAAATCACTCTGCAATCAATCGTAATTCAGTCGATTGAGAAGAAACAGCGCGTATTGCTAGTCAAACATTTAAAATAACAAAATATAACCTCTAACCTGTCATAACAGTGCGACCAAACAAACGAACTAAACCGACCAATCACCACGCGCGGAGTTAGAATTTAACTGTGTTTAGCAAGAATTTCAAATTCAAATTTTAGTAAATGTTTTATTCAACTTTACCATTTACAATAACAAATTTTAATTAATTTCAAATTATGTACAATGTTTTAGTAAACAAAATATATTTCTATAGTTAAAATTTGTGCAATTCTTATTTTCATTCAATTCCTTGTTCCTATTGTGCAATTTAATAATATTCATATCAATAAATATTCTACCGAGAAAAAGACGTTGTCACGTAAAATCTTCGCCCGTAAAACCGACTTTACAGGCAACCATAATTTTTTTTTTCTTTGTATATTCATAACTACAAACATAACCTAATCAACTCAACTACTAACAAAAATAAATAATATATTAACAATATTTTATTAGTTGAGGAATGTGAAGAAAAGTAATTGACCTCAGGTAATATTTAGTTATTTTTTCAGGAGTATGGTCCTTATTCACTAAATTAATTCATCAAACTAACCTATCTTCACCATGTAACTTATGAACTTGATTAATAAGTAATTGGCTGAACGTCAAAGTCGACATGTAGCAAGACGATAATAATAGACGATAATAGACGATTAGGCGATAATAGACGACTTGATAGACGATACCGTTCTAGAAACGTTGATAGTGATAATTCCTTTGTAGCAAACCATACATATATAGCAATTTTATGAAATAGTTTCAGGATATGGCATGGTTTGAAACTATATCTTCTTTAATCCCACTCCATTACATGATTCATAGACTACCTAGTTACTAAAGCCTAGGGTAATACTAGTAGAAGCATGTCTCCGATTCGATTTCTTACGATTACTGTTGTGTTAATTACCAATTCAGTACCTTACTAATTATGATAGCAACCCTCCCATGTGATCCTATAAACACCCCTACCCATGAAGCATCATTGTTAACACTGTCACGTCTTGAGTTATTGGTTCCCACATTCCAACCCCTATGCGTGAATATGGAGTACATGTTCTCATCCTTACCGTGCAGCGTCACTTCTTTGATGGATGCCTCTCTTTGGCAAGAAAGTTTCTGCTAACTCCGACACTCTACCGTCAAATAGAACTTCTTTGCCTCCAGATGATAGTGAAAATTATGATAGTGAATGGACATAATGAACTTGACCCGTAGATAATCTGTATGAAACACTCATGCTCACGTTGTTATGTTTGTGTGAGATGGTTCTTACTTTGTACGCAACTTTGTTTCTCGAGAAAACTTCGTATGAAACACTTTAGAGTCATATGCCATGTGAGGTGCTAAACCAATTCAAACCAATAAAAATTAAATATTACATGATGCGGCACTAAGGTTGATTAAATAAAAGTTATATTTCAAAAATTTTGTTTATCTTGTTTCACAAATTATAAAACTAATAATCTAAAGGTTTAGTAATATTGAGTACTAATCTACTAAATATTCTTAAAATATTATTTTGTTACAACTTACTAAGTTATTAATCTTTTAAATCCACCGTTTTAATATCAGGTATAGGATTTCGGTGATGCTGTTTATTCAAAAGCCAGAAATGATGCTGGTATGATGTAAGTGCATACTTCTGGTACTTTCATGATGTGGAACCTGTATGCTATTGTGGAAAAAATAGCCTTGTATCTAAAGGTATTGTTCCAATGGCATAATCATGATGAGAAGAAAGTATTTTCTAGGCAAGTCAATACTTTCTACCAATACATGTACAAATACTCTCTCCCAAAAGTTCTTTAGTTTGACTAAAGAACGAAACCCACTGGAACAAACTATTGCTGATTGTAGTCTACACTATTCAGACAGGTTGGCCAAACACTGACTATAAATACATTTCCAACCATATGCTAATGGGTTGGAAAATGTTTGTGCCAGTTGTCTGGTTCTGTGTTATTTCGTTCTCGATGAACACGTTTTCTAGCTTAGGGATGACTTGACTTTTACTTTATGGACTAAAAGTTAACACTCTAAGAACTTACGATTTGTCGGTTTAAATGCATCCAGTGGCATGATTTTCGGAGATACTGTAATAAAGTAGTGGTCAATAAATTGTTTTTTTTTTTATTCTGGATACTAAAAAAGAATGTTTTTTCTATATATGATATTATTGTAAACCTAACGTATAACTTGTTAATAATAACAAATAACATTCACTCAGTTATGCCCGATAACCCGTCCTAAGCGAGCGACATAGGAATGAAAAATAACTTAGAACCTTGGGACTCGTTTGCTTCCACGGGCCTATTCAGTTTATCCAGTATACACTTCGCTCGCCTAATTCATTACCAATATTTAGATATAAATATTTTTTTAATGCAATAAAAATGTATTGACACTATATCTGTGTTATTTTAATGAAAGTATTTAATATTTCATTATAACGGCCCGTGCAAACTATGTAGGTAATAGCCTATATTTAACTAGCAGTTTCCCGCCGCTTCACACGCAATTCGTAATCGAAGGCCTTAGTTTTTTTTGTGAAAGCATTTATAATGTAAGGGATCAATGATAACTGATCCCTTTAAATGTTTTAAACTTAAGAAGACATATCAGGTACATATTATTTCAATATCAATAATTGAAACATTCGAAACGTAAACAAAATATTGACTGGTTCTATTTTAGATTTTCTTGAATGAATAAATATATGCACTCAAAACCAAATTTGGTCAAAAAGTTTCAACTGCCGTATGTTTGGATTAATTTTTTATCTATGGTATTTTAAGTGACATAGTTGAGTTTGCCTTACATTCTGTCTAAGATTTTGCAAGTTCCTCAGTGATAGTTTGTTTCTTTATTCCGATAAAGACAATAATACAACTTAAGTACGACGGAAAATTTACTGTGGTCCGAAAAGAGTTAGATACGACCGATTAAATGCACTTCCGGTCCAATTTATTTACTGTCTCATAGTTGAGTTTACGTTGTTGCACTGACCAAGAAAATATACACATATGTGGTTTTAGAATCCAATTTATATTTAAAGGCGTTTATTCCCGGTCTGCGTTGTTTTTGGTGCTAGAAGAAATATTAATTTTTACCTCGATCGAGAAAATATGTTCATACGTAGGCTTAAAAAGACTAACTACAATTAAAATTATTGGACAATTGTGAGCTTTCTTTTATAGAAAATAATAGAAAATTGAAAAGACTACTTAAGTCAAAATGCATCTACTTCAGTCGCTCGTATTCTGTTTCTGATATAAGGGGCATATTGTGCAAACTTTAAACTTTTCCTGCAGTAAAACTGTTAAGGGAGACAACTAGTTTTGATAATCTTATGTGCAAAACATTTACAGCTGTGTTCATGAAAGTGGGTTTTAGTACACTGTTAAATATTATTTTCAATGCGGTTTTAATGTTGATTTATTCGTCACTGGTGCAATCTGAAAAGAAAATTATGTAGTAACTTTGACTTTACAATCTCAAAACATTACTGATCAAGCACTGTATAATTATTCCATGATTTCTATAAATCAATATTTTTATGTTACTTTAGTTGAACTTTACCTTAAAGTTTCTTCAGCTTTTTTAATAGTCAGTTAACTTTAGATTACGTGTAGTAGATATTATAATTATTTTCCAGATAGAAACAGGAATACAAATCTTATTTATTGTATTTAATTCAAAAATCTTGTATTTTTAGTTCTTTTCAGTTTCCTAGAACGTATGAATAATAAATATACTATGTGGACTCCAAGCTGTAGGAGAGACAAGAATACTGTAGAAGCATGCCCGGATATGCTATATATCTTCCTTAGTCAACACTTTATCCAGAGGCATACAGTTTTCGTAAAAGCTAGGTACAATACAAGTTTATATTTGGTAAAATATATATTATATGACATTTTTAGCCCGAATTTGACAGATGCTATCATGGGGGTTTCAGTTTCCCATATGTAGAGAGGTTTCTAGGATCACATCAGATCAACGTGATAGCACAAGAATTTTTGTATTTTAGTGGTTCCTAACACTACTGTAAGCACTATAAGCTAGAATCCTGAACTCAGACACAACCTTCTCAACGTGAAGTGTTCAGTATGAGACCCTTGGCTGTGAAATAATCCGTTCTGTAAGAATGTAGGTTTATTATATATTTTTACTACATATTTTCACTACCATTTTATAATTCAGAAATAATTACTTCATTTTTGATTGTCATTATATTCTAAAAATTAAATTATATGTTTATTATAATATCAATGGCAATTATTATTATATTATTACAATTATTATAGTAATAATGACAATTCTGGAATATAATCTTACTAAATATCTCGTTGTAATTATGTTTTTATCGTTTGAAATTGTTAAATTTTATTTATTTTTCAAAAAGTCAATTAATGATTTTTTAAATTTTTTCAGAAAAATTTGTATTAAAATCTGTTTTTATGTAGTTAGCTTTTTAAATAAATGTAAAGTAAGGACGCAATTTAGTTCAGTAAAGGTTATAATAATAATCAACAGAAAGACTAATTTTTGTTCCAGGATTAAATTGCACTACGGCTTTATTAGCTGGAAAATATCTAATCAGTTTATATTTATTACTTTTTACAATCTCGCCAGGACGAAACTAGTAGTGAACTGGAATAGGAATTAATATTAACCGCGCTGAAATTCAATTTAGAATCCAATGAGCTTTAAATACTGCTATTAAATGATGCAGTAAGTTAATCATTTTAAGTTGGATTCATTAATAAATAAATTAGTAGTTCGTAGATTTACTCAAACCAGTATATTACTCTATATTTTAGTCTGTGTTTGACTGTATTCCCAGCCTGTTACAAGCAGTCAATACTGTCGGTCAGTTCCGCTGCTGCCTTTCCATTTTCCCTGTGCAAAGACATACGTCCTAAACCCGCCAAAAGACGTAATCACTTCAACAAGGAGCGACAGTAACCTTTCAATATCACGCCTGGATAGCCAATGAACTGAACGGAGAAACGCCCTGACATCAAAATGGCAACGATAGTCTCGCCCCTGGTGGCTACAGAGCGAACAAGTTTGAAGTAACGTTCCGTAACGCGAAGTGAAAAAAAAACGTTCCCTCGTGCAAAACATACGAAATAAAGTATTCCGCCATACCTATAGGCCGCCAAAAGAAGTAGGTACTTCAAAAATAAATTTGTAACTAAAGCAATTTTATTTTATTAAACTCTGGTACTAATTTAATACACGCCTGACAGTGTTTAAAATGTCAGATCCAAAAGAATACCAGATATCGGGCTTCCTTGTATATGCGTTTATTGATGCTACCTTAGGTTATCTAAAGCCCGGGAGACCGGCGAATAATAACATCAGACTAGTCCTGATATCTGGAGAAAATACATCATCGCACCACATGAATAATGCAATGGAGATACTCAGGACTTCTCACACAAAGAGAAGGTTACACAACAACTGCTGGAATGTGTTGCCAGTCATTACTTATTGTTACACTAATTCACCTTAGGGTATCGTGAATTTGAAAGCTAAAGGATTTTAAAAAGGAACGCGAAACAAATAAATAAATGTTGATTTTATTTAATCACATATATAAGACAATATTTCAAATTTATAAAGGTAGTATAAATTAAAGTATATAGATATTTTAAGCACTGTTATACTTTTTTCTCTGTTTAAAGCTCACTATTAACGTATCACAATAAGAAAGAATATGGTAAGAAAACTAGAATATTAAAAACTTAAAACATTAGGAATTTGTTAATTTATATGCTTTTCTTATATATTAACGCATGTTTGTTATACATATTAATTTTTAAAACGGATTATCAAAAGTAGTGTTACATAGATAAAACGTTTAAGAGTTAAATTTATTTATTTCATTTTAATTCTTGTTTTTTGACCGTGTGTAGCCAGATTCCATATGAAAACATTAAATTTCAAATATTGCATCAATATTCAGTTTTGATTACACTTTGCTTCATTCCAAGTATTAGCAGGTAATGTTATAGCCATTCTCTGTTATCCAAAAGAATTGAATTAGTATTTGTTTGAAATAAGCATTTTACGTTTATTTAAAACTTGTCCTATGAATTCTACTGAGAACACGTCTTTTATTTTTATTTGTTACTTATGTATGGTTAGTTATTTAGTATAGAAAAGTTATTCAAATACTTAAGAAATAAGATTTTGAGGTATGCTAGCAATTATAATTGATAAACGTATTGATAAAATTTAAAATAAACTTGACAACTTAGGTATTAAGGGCCCAAAACACACGAGATTTATAAAACAACTAATTGCGTATTTTTAACGGGTACGTATCTGTGTACTTTCCCTTTTCCATTAATGTTATAACAGACTGCTAAAGGTCTAAGAATGAACTTATAAATAAAAACTTTTAATAATTTGGATGGACGGTTGTTTGTTTTTAGTTCACCAACATCTGGACGTGGTAGTTTATATTGATAACCCTTACATAAAATTTGAAAAGTTAGCACGGATTTAAATACTAAGTACTCTTAAATGTTTGGCAAAAGAACCTCATTCTCACCATTAAAAAAAATTCCAGAACACTTAACTAATTATAATTTTATCTCTAAAAATACTGGCTCCTATACTAAAAAAACTTATGGTTATGATGTGCAGAGTAAATTTTAATCGTAAAATATACCAGACATGTATTTTACTTTTATTAATTGTTTACCGAAATACATCAACGTTATGCTATTTTCAATTTATTTAAGAGGATTTGAGTATGATCACAGATTTTGATGAACCAGATATATGACGAGCTATGATCGCGTCCATTACGACCCGTCATAGCTGTGATCATGCATCAAATACGGGTCCAATAAACACGTTATTGGCAACACTAACTCTGACACTCGTCACTCTCAGTGTCCAAGTCACTGACCTCACTCATCTCTCACTCATTTCGGACATAAAACCATTGATAGCGACTCGGCAGAGTTTTATACCGAATCCTGTTTAGAATTTTTGGTTACGTATTTCTATTCAAACTGTACTAAGGTTCCTTAGCATTATTCTAAACATTGATTTTATCTTTATAATATCACTGCTACAGTTAAGCTGAAAAATAAAAAAGTTGAATAAATCTTCTATACTACTTTTAGATAAATATATACTTCTTCTTGGTATAGTAATTAGTGAATGCAATCAAAGTATGAAGCGTTAATTTGACATACGTATATAACATTAAACACTATAGCACTTAAATAAACTGAGGTCTCAATCATCAAAGAAAATTCATATTAATTTCTTCAGCATAACTTTTATTTTAGGTTTAGTTTGTAATGTGTTTTAATGAAATGCGTATTTATGGCTGAATTATGATTAAGGGTTTTCTAGGAAATGAAATAAAACAACTAATCTTAATAATTGTTTGTCATTTATATGTCCAAGACTGAATAATCCTCTCATATATTTTCTCATTGATGACGAAACACGAATGGATTGACCAAAACTGTTAAATATATTTGATTTAAAATTTATACATTAACCATAACTGTGACTACACTTGTGCCAGGTAATAAAGAATATTTGTGGCCGACAACGGCGATAAAGAAAGGACATTACCATTTTGGGTCTCAATAATGGTAGACTCGTCCTTTAAACTTCCTTATCTTCACATATCGATTACCAGTATATCATGAGATTACATGAGCCCAATTCAAAGATCCGAACTATATTTTGGTGTTTGGTTTTCCAATTTAGAGGAACTTTATGGTAAGGTAAAATATGATCATTTTGTTTGTAATTTTTTAATGACATGAACAACATTTATATTTTAACCAATCACAGAATTCCATCTACCTTAAATTGTTGAACGAAAGACTAGGGTGTTGACTCCCTTATGTTCACGTATCGATTACTAGTATAGCATTATATTACATGATCCCATGTTAAAGGCCTATGCCATGTGTTTTGTGTTTACCTTTTTAAAGCTAGAGGAATTAATTTTGAAAGGAATGGTAATATGTATAAATTTTTATAACATTTGCTTGTAATATGTTGATAATATAAACTTTTCTACTTCCATTGATCACAAAGTTCCACCCTCCTTATATTGTAGAACCAAAGACTATAAACTGGGGTAAATGTCAGTGTCAACAATGGAAGTATTGGCACTATCAACAAAGTGAACCTAATATTAGGTTACATCAGCATAACTCTCAATACAGGAACAAAACAAAGGCCCGGGGCGTTGTCGATGTATTTTACACATGAGTCGCATGTTTCAACAGTGATACTGGACGAAACTTAAAACTTAACTTAAAACAGACATTATTTAGTATATCTTTTAACAGTCAAGTACATTTTAAAAACTTGATTGGTTTTTAAGACTTATATGAAAGAATGTTCACTTTAAATAATCATTAGGCTGAAGCTCACTTGAAAGGATAATAGGTTTTTGGACATCTTACCATTGTTAATGTTACAAAAATAAAACACGTTTCCAGGAGTGGAATGAATCATCTTCTTAAGGTACCAAACATCGGCATAAGATTATATATACTCAAATGGAAGTTTTGCTAACCTTACAAAGTCATAGTTAAGAAACAGAACAGATTTTACGTCAAAAACTCAATCTTACGAAAACAAAACATCTGCAACCCAACACAAGAGAATTAAATACTGAGGAAAAGCATAAGGAGGAAGACTATAGTGAAGACAGAGGCTTAAATCTTATGAGATATATTTGGGATTTATCAATGCTTAGTGATTCTATATGACATTTCTATCTGTTTAGCTCTATGTAAACTAATAGTCTTCATGAACAATTACAAGTAATAAGATTCTCCACAACTTTTTTTGACTTTTATTTTAAAATCCTACAAAAGTTTAATCTATTTACACCAGTCAATAAAATAAATCCTTTAGCGTAATGATAATTTGTGAGTATCTTGGGATATCAAAATGCTTGTAAGGGCAACAATTATTGCTTACTAATAAGTTATTTGTTTTTAAAATAAGAAAATAACTATAACTCATTGACAACTGATAAAATGTATTATTCTCCTCACCTGAAGTTATTTCAGTATTGATCGCTAGTGGTAACTTGACGTCAGGTTGGTAGTTGATATCAGGTATGTAAGACCTCAAGTGAGAGTAGGATTTATACGTCTTGAATACTTAATGATTGTTTCACTATTGAAGACTGATGACTCGTACCAAAGACGATTTATTACAGACAGCATTTTACGACTAAATTTTAGTGTGACAATTTGTTAAATTTTTAAACATTTAAGTTAACAAAATAGATTCTTATAGATAATTATTACCTCTGAGTACTATAGCTGGGGATAGCACATACGGGTCATTATTCTTTATACTCAGTTTTTCCAAACTGAATGAGCAGCAGAATTCCTGTAAAAAGTTACTACTTGAAAAATACGAATCGATTCGTTTGGTACAGATCTCGATATAAGAATAATTATTACAAATATTTCTGGATTTGAGAATTCAAAATTATTTGTAGTTAATGATACTATCACAAGTAAATAAAGTTACAAATTTAAAATTAAAATGATTCTTCTCTATGAATCCAAATCAATTTCTGTTTGGAAAAGTATGTATTTACCACAAAATATTACTACGTACTCAAAGACGAATTTAGATTAATTTGACAAATTTTTCAAAATAGATCATTAATATATTTTGACGAGTATCAATTAAATTGTGCAAATAAGCTATCCCCATTCACTAAGCATTCTGACTTCTGCCTAAAATAACCACCAACAAACCGATTCTATAGCAAATGGGTTCCTTTTACCGAAAAAAACACTATATTACTTGGTTTTTTATATTTTTCCTTTGTAACCGAAAATATAAAAATTAGGTGATTGATTAGTATTATTGAATAAAGATGTACTGTGAGAATATACACAGCCTTTCTTCAGCTGTCCGCGTTGGGAAAGGCCCCGCCAGGAGGCCACAAGAAAACTCGGAGTTTTTTCGGTGGATACGATCTGCGAAAAGATTATGGAGGATGAGGGGAACTGGGATTGTTTGTCACAGTTCGTCCGGGGCATCATCCTGGAAAAGAAACCCGATCTGGACCGCGAAGTGGGCCAGATCCCTTGACCGAGCGGCTGGATAAGGAGCGAGCCCCACGGGCTTAAGCCAAATTTAGGCCTAGCCTGAAGTAATGTGATAAACAATCCCAGGTTAGAATCCTAAAGAGTAGAGGAGGTTTTTTAGTGGGTAAACCCGTTTTTAGGGGAGTCCCACACTACAGGCTGGCCACCTGCGTGCGTAATTGCATTTTTCCTTCCTCTCCCTCAAAAAAATAATGATAATAAAAAAAACTGTGAGAATATAATGGTTTTGAACCTACTAGGCTAATATTATGTGGGATAAGTTATGCTGACCTATACGACAGTGAGCAATAAACAATATACACTACAGCCGACATTGTATCTTGATACATGACAGTGCTGAGCTATCCGGACAAGGTTCATGGCCTCATGTCTGCGCTATTGGGACTTCATTGTGGCTCAATTTGTCACATGTTACTATTTGCCTCTCCCTATTTATCACAAGTATTGTCAACACACCGAATAATGTACTTTTCTGAAGCAATTCAATTGAAATTTAATCTATTTGTATTACGTAAAAAATAAATGATGAAACTAAAAAGATTGATACATTTTTTGTAAAACCTTCAAAAACATTTTGTAGGCATTATACAATAAGGAAAAATATTATAAATATAAAATGTTAGTTTTAATACGAGAATGTTAATTTAGTCTCATACATACTAAAGAAATACTACTAGACCTGTGTTTAATTAATGTAAGATTTATTTGTATTCGGATAACTTTTAGTACAATCCCAAATAAATAAGTATTTATAACTTTAAGAATAAAAGTGTGTTTATTATAGACAACGTTAATCAGTTATGAATAAGACGACTAAGTTTCCATAACGTCGACAGAAATGGGGCTAGAATAACTGACAAGTTTTATATAATTAGCGTCTTGAGAATTTTAGCCAAAAATAAAGATATTTTTTGTCATAGGTTTGGCTCGGGTTCAACGTTACTCAATATTAATGTGAAAACCTTTTTGATAGACCCAACTGATTATTGACATAAAACAAAAATAACTTCCTCTTCTCCAGCACTAAAAGGTTTATACTTTTTAATTAATTACCTTACTCCATATTTAGAAACTTGAGCAAATTTAACTAACATTTTTAATAAAAGATTTTATAAAGTATCTTGTTAAAACGGAAATGCACCAAATTCGATACAATTTTTATTACCTTTTATACGTACTTGCAAAGTTGTGAAGCGTTGAGGGCGTGACGAAAAAGGTGGAAATTAATAAATTTTATATTAATTGTTATCGTTGGTCATGAAGGGAATGATCCGAATCACACGATATTATGCCTAGAGGGTGGATTTAGTTTAGTTCCCCCCGCCAGCTTTGATGATCTTTTTCTAGACTGATATCATAAATTACTTAAATAACAATTTATATATTACTGTTTTAATAAAAAACATATTAATTAAATATGCAATAATCTGGTCTAACCCACTACCGATTGGCTGAAATTAGCCATAAGACATGTTGGCAAACCCGACCCCGAAAACCCCCGGATTCCTTAATTAAGACATATTCAAGTTACGGAAAACCTCGCGAAAAGATTAAAATAATTGATTAGAATAATTGTATTTCCCCTCACTGCTGCTGCTGCTAAGCTTGGAATCGTCTTCCTCAACCGGTACACGTCCTCGTGAGCACTACACGCGACTGCGACCCGCCTCCTGTCTCGTCTCGAGACACGTACGACCTTTGCTCATGTGACGTCCACTCGGCCTATAGCACGGTAAAAACAAAACGTGGCTAGCGCCACAGTTGGGTTAAATTAAAGTATTTACTGTTGAAAATACATCATTGATAGATTGTTTATTGCTTAATTTTATTGTGGTTATTCGGTGGTAATCCCATCATCGCATGTTATTTATTCATAAGGAACTCATATAAAACATACTGTAGGAAAGGCATTATTCCGCTCATAAAGTCATATTTAATTATTTTCGTAGACGTTTTGTATAGCAAGCATACCTACTACATAAATTCCAATTTACTTGAACACTAACAATAAACTTAATTATTAGAAAGTACCTAAGCCCCGATCAAACTTTGCACTAGTATCAATCATAGGATTATGTCTTGCCATGGTACATTGAGCTCAGTATACGTTGTGTTACTCGCAGTACACTACATTGTATAATATATAGAGAGCCATAGTGGAGGTTTTGATGGATTAATCTGACAATAGCTAACAGTCATATGATACAAGTTCAAAACAGTCATGATATTTACATAGGCCTGGGCGTATTTATTTATTTATATATGTTTAAAGGACATAGTATTTCAGTGCGTTTTGCCTTTTCCGAACCATAACCAGATTAGGATCAAACTTGGTAATAGTACAAAAATCATGAGATTATATCTTGCAGTGGTACATTGAGTTCAGTATACGTTGTGTTACTCGCAGTACACTACATTGTATAATATATAGAGAGCCATAGTGGAGGTTTTGATGGATTAATCTGACAATAGCTAACAGTGATGATACAAGTTCAAAACAGCCCTGATATTTACATAGGTCTGGGCGTAGTTATTTATTTATATATGTTTAAAGGACATAGTATTTCAGTGAGTTTGCCTTTTCCGAACATAACCAGATTAGGATCAAACTTGGTAATAGTATAAATAATGAGATTATATCTTGCCGTGGTACATCGAGTTCAGTATACATTGTGTTACTCGCAGTCCACTACATTGTATAATATATAGAGAGCCATAGTGGAGGTTTTGATGGATTAATCTGACAATAGCTAACATTCATATGATACAAGTTCAAAACAGTCATGATATATTTACATAGGTCTGGGCGTATTTATTTATTTATATATGTTTAAAGGACATAGTATTTCAGTGAGTTTGCCTTTTCCGAACCATAACCAGATTAGGATCAAACTTCGTAATAGTATAAATCATGAGATTATATCTTGCCGTGGTACATTGAGCTCAGTATACGTTGTGTTACTCAATTTCTATAATTTCAAAAACAGGCCTGTTGTTTACATAAGCCTTGGCGTAGTTTTTTAAATTTATAAAATATTAAAGAACTTCAGTATTTCAGTGCGTTTCCCTTGTACGAACCATAACCATATTCGTATAAACAGTAATCTGACTTACAATTTTATTGTAAAGGGGAACAAGTACACAAATAAATAAGCTTAATGTAACTGCCTCAACCTTACCGTATCGTTTTGTCAAATCCGGGTTAAATCGAAATATTTCTTCAATTAACTAAACCTTGGTAAAATAATTTGATCAAAACTATGTTTCTTGTATCAACAAGACCTTAAACAGAAATCTATACACTCGGCATGGCTCCATATCAATAAATTTAGTAACATTATAAGATGTTCAGCTGTTGCCAAGTGTATACTCTAGTGTAGCGTTAGGGTTGGGACGGGTCCAGCTTTCAACCCAGAGGTGGCTGAATCTGAATGTACATCATGCAATAATTCATTAATTAGTTAAAATGAGTATTCTCAAAGAAATTTTGATGAAATGGAAGCTCATTTTTTAGGATCATAACTGAGTGCCCTGTCCCTGTGTTTGGAGCTGGAGACCGGTGCCGCGGTGGACGGGAGCTCTACTCTGAACCTCCAGTAGTTGATAACTCCCCTGCTCAACTTATTACTATTTCTAGTTATAATGTTAGAAGTGTAAAAATCAATATTTTAAAGTTTTCTGTCTTTTTGAGCGGCTTATCTGAGACACGGGACGTGATCTGCCTGCAAAAAGCGTGGACTGACGATTTAGGTGAATCCTTGCTAAACACAATCCCTAATTATAAACAAATCTAATTTCTCAAGAACCAGTAGCGGTGGCGGCAATTTATTCTAAATCAAACAGAAGCAATTAATTTTTATCTCGAAAGGTACTGCCAGACCCAACTCGATGTTTTTATATCCTGCTGATTCAGATGAACTGGCAAAGGTAATTTTGTCAATCAAAAACACAAAATCCTCAGGATGGGATAGAATACCAACAGCCGTTTCAAAAGCTACTATAAATTTTATTTCCAAGCCTCTGGCTTATATTATAAATGGAACCTTTCCACGAAATTTAAAGAAAGCTATAGTAAAACCGTTGTACAAACAAAACTCGAAGACGGATGTCGAACTACCGTACAATACGTCTTTTGCCTGTATGGTCCAAAGTTTTTGAAAAAAATGTTTTGGTTCGTTCAATTACTTTCTTAAATACGAGTAGATTTAATATTCCCACAGACTTTCAATTCGGATTTCGTTCTATATCTTCAACAACAGACGCATTGTTTATATTTATTGAAACAGTTTTACAAGTAAATCTAAAGAAAGGAACACGTAGCATTTGTTATATGTGATATTTTTTTAAACATTCGATTGCGCCAATCATACTTTTCTCTTAAATAAATGTGAACATTATGGTACGCGGTAAAGCTAAAGATTTGCTACATTCTTATCTTATTGGGAGAAAATAAACTTTAACGTATTTAGTCTCTTTGTTATAGAACGTTTTAAATAAACAAATGACTATTTATATTTCAAAATATTTAAGAGATACATCAAGTACTTTAAAATATGAGATATGATTTTATTATGATTATGTAGAGAATCTTTATTTAATCCTCCGAAGTATATATTATAGAGTATATTCTATCTTATTAAGAATCTGGATAGCCATACTGAATATGGTATAATAATTACTCGTTTAAAAACACGTGAAAACTGAAAGCTCATTCTGACATGAACAACGTCGTATAGCAAACTTAAGAATCTACAAATTGCCATACTCTCTCCGAATTAAAATGCTGTTTGAGTTGTATTTGAAGTAAGAGACACGTGCCAAATGACTTACTGACAGCCTGCCAAGTCTCTAAATGAGAGTTGTTCTGGCTCATTTACCTGCGATTCCCCAATGGAAAGGCGTGTAATGAGACTCCTAAAAATAATATGCAAACTTTTCATTAATACGGACATTGCTTTTACGTAATATCTCCTCTCTTTGTTTTTTGAAATGTTTTATGATAAGCGATAATTATTTCAAATCAACAATTTAAATATTTAAATTTACATAACCACCTATGTATCATCTTCTATACAAATCCTGCACTTGTTTTTCATTACTCTTTTCAAAATGTCCAAAATAAATTCTTAATGATGATTACTAACAATTAATTTCTTAACTTAAACTAGTCCTTCAATTCCATTGAGTGACTCTTGTTATATTTCATGTATGTTTGGTAACTTTTGAAAGTTTATTTGAATTAAATTTTTTACATGATTTGTTAGACGATGTGTGTGTGTGTGTGTGTGTGTGTGTGTGTGTGTGCGCGCGCGCGTGTGCGTGTGTGTGGCTTTGAAAGTATAGTTGAGTGAGTCTTTTTTACATAATAGTTTACATAATATTGCCAAAATTTTCATAACGTATAATTCCACAAAAAGTGCTTTCGAAAATTATACAAAAGGCTTTTATATATCGAATTGCTTACTTATACGAGTACGTAATAATACATAGATTGCCAGTATCGGAAATGTTCTAAAAACAGTTTATCTATTTGAAAAATGAAAGATACACATTCAAAATAAAGACACATCGTACCCCTCCATAGCAGATATTATGTCTATAGGACCGGAGAAGAGGCTGTATCTGGTAAATTGGCTCTCCGCCAAGGTGTCCAACTCTCGCCTGGAGCAGCTCGTAACAGCTGATCTCCTCATCTACATTTGTCTCTTTTGTTTCCGTGTAAAGGGAGTTCGGTAATAGCAAATAAATTGTGACACATTCCTAACGGTGCGTGATTGTACATTAACACACAGTAAAACATTATAGATATTTAATCTATAATGAAACATTTAGGGTTTTAATTTCTTTTAAAAGGGCGTCAAAGCCTATTTCTATTTCTAAAATAGAATCTTACTTTAGTAGATTACAACTGAGTAATTTTTAACTTGAAACATTTATCAAGATGTTCACAGTTTGGTTCTAATTTATCAAGATGTTCACAGTTTGGTTCTAATTGTTTATAACGATTTCGTTTACAAGAAAACACTATAATTATTACTGTAGCTATGTTTTTAACAATTAAAACAAATGTATTAACTATTAACTTTTAAGTGGTCGGATTGAGAAATGGTTGCTTTGAACCATTTTTGATTGTTCCAAACTTCTTTAACACATATCTGTCAGCATACTACATAATTGAATTTATTCTTTCGTTTATATTACATTCTACAAATAATGATTTATAAATATTGTGAATGTATTTACTTACTGTTACTGTTTACATTTAAAAATTATTCAATGAAATGTTTATTAAATATTACATGTTCACTTAAGTTTATAAATAACATTTACGTTAGTACAAAATCAAGGTTTAGATAGGTAGGTAGGTTTAGGTTTAGGTTTTGACATTTAATATCAAATGCGTACATTTAAGCCCACTTGAGCTACTTTGCCAAGTTTCAGTAAAATGAACAAATTGACATAAGACTCTCAAGTACAAATTTGAAGCTTCTAAATTATTAATACGACCTGCGATATGAGTTATAGAAATTTGTTTGCATCATTTATTTTATGCATAAATACTGAACATGTGCATTTTACTATGAACATTCATGAATTTTCAATTACTAACATGAATGACGAGACAAGGTAAAAATTCTATGTATATTATCGATGTAAAGTTTATCGGAACACATGTAGGAAACATATGCGTCATATTTGAATGGCCTGGCAATGAAGAGAAAACTTATTAGAGCAAATTAAAGACATATCGCTCCCTGGTAATTTTTTTAATGAGTCGCACATTCACAGCCTCCTTCAGTGTAACAAATTTAAAATAATGTAATGACTTAAACACTTTTATAAATAAATCAGTTTGTTGCTTTGATGTAAACGTATGCCCAAAGGCCGTAACTCTCGAACGCTTATAGACCAAGTGGAAGGTCCCTCACGGCTAACGTGTTCTGCTCTCAAGATCTGTCTGTGTTCACTTGAACTCACACTTTTGAAATCCTTAAATCGCATTAGGCCTACTCGGTTGTCCAGCCCTTTTAGTATTTATTGCGCCTTTAATGTTATGTAACAACTATGTACACTAAACCAGGGTTTCAACGCTTTACACTTTGGCGTATCTAATTTCACATTCCCGATAGTTTTCTTTCTCAAATCTACGTATTCTTACACCGTATATTTTGATACAAACAAACGTAATGAAAAACATTAAATTTATTTTCTATAAAAGTAGAATATAAATGGCAAAATTGGCTTCGTCACTTAATATTTTCATCGTATCGCTTATCAAATCGTTATCTCTCGTCGTGTCGGCGTTGGTAAATTGTCTGTTAGTAGCTTTTCAAAAAGCTTGTGTAAAGTCGGCCACTACACTAGGAGCTACAGCGTTTAACTGAAAATAACACTTATTGCCGATAATAATATATTAAGTTTGACGCATACAAATATATTTCGAATACGTTAAAAATATATGATTACTGCTTTCTAGCAGTGTTGTTTTTTTCTTTTTTACTGCAAGTTAAATACAAGATAGTAAATTATTTTTAAATGTAAATAAACTTGAAAATTATGTCCAATTGACTATATTATTGATCAATAAAATTGTCTGAAACTATTTAACCAAATTCAATGAAATTCTACGCATTCATGAAATCTCTGAGAGGCCCGTATTCAATTGATGTTTAATGGGAATGAGCAACAATCGTAGATATATTTTGAAATATGAACCATTTGCATCTATTAAAGTAATAATATTACTTACCTCTATCAACATTAGAATCAGAGTAAACAGGAATAATAAACATAAAAATTATTACTTTATTAGAAAATACTTTTAAAAATCAACATTCTCTATGTGTACTTTCTTAGTTTGATTCTCGTAAGAACAATTTCAGCACAGAATTGAGGAGGACGTCTTAATTTTAAGGAATCGTATAGGTTGGATTGCCGGAGCATCTGAAGCTTCACTTATTATATTATAAGGAGCTAAAGCTTAAACTATGTTCAATATTGGAATTCTTCTTAAATCCAAAACATTTTACTTCAGAATCTTAATATGTTTGTGTTTTAGTGCTGAATGAGGTTAAATAAACATTTATCTGTAAATGATAACACCTTATTTCCTAGGATTTATATTCTTATTTGTACTTTTAATTTATATAAATTGTATTTACCAATTTATAATTTGATTTTTTTTATTTATTTGTCATAGAGCAAATGGTTTCCTAATATCCTATGTTTTATTTCAATTTTGAAAACATTTGCTAACTACAACACACCTAACTAAACATTACCATTAACAATTCTTTTTAGTTTGTTATCACAGTATATGGAAACAGAATATTTTAGATTAAGACCATTTAGATAAGGCAATCAGAAGTTTTTTTACGAAACGTGAAAAAAACAAAATCTTTTTCTTACGTGTATGCGTGAAATTTAAATAGATTCTATGATGACATTTGCCAGGAAAAAAAAGAAAAGTACCGTGCCAAAAGGGGTATCAAAACGAAAGATCTACGCCCTGTCTTTTAGACTTTTAAATTCTAGTTGGATTGCAGACTATAATCGTATTATACATCAACAAATTATCCTGATAATGAGACGAGTATGAGTGAAAGAACAGAAACGCAAACCTTCTCTCGCTGACCAGAAATCAAGCAAGTGATAAAGTGAAATATAAATCTCCACGTAAGCAAATTTACAATGAGTTAGGAATAATCTAGCAATCTCTAGCAATGAGTTGCTACTCAAAGTGGTGCCAAAAGCAACTACTTAATTACTCTTTAATATTAATGTGTTTAACACTCAATAGACAAGTTTTAATGCATATAAATTTTAAAGTAATTGAGAAATGTGTTAAACAAACCCAGAGTTGAGCCAAGCTCGGGGCGCTGCGGGCGACGGGATCAGACCATCTGACGTCACGACCTTTGGTGTCAATCCCCTCTTTGGCATTGAGTAACATTGTGATGGATCCACTGTTGTTTTTGAGTGCACTGCACCACTGTTACAATATTATTTTATCTCTACCTTAGGTGAAATTCAATGTTGTTTACTCAGAAATGTGTGTAATTAATACAAACAAAACTGTTTAGGATTCAGGTTTTTGTAATAAATTATCGATGGAAATTATCTTTAACAAAATGCAGCTCTTTTTTAGTAATAAAGTCAAATATACCTTTATGTACATTTAATTTGTAAAATAAATAACACAAATAGAAATCAGTGCTGATACGTAGTTATATAAAATTGGTTGCATATTAAAACTTTTCAGCACATTACGAGCACATCCGAACTGTTAAACTAATTGGTTTAAAAAAAGCAAAATATCTTAGTTTAACCCGAGATACCGATTAGGAAGTCTATCCCAAAATTTCTGTCGTCTAACTCACCACGACTCACCACGTTGAGTTGTATAAGCAGTATTCAAGCGAGGTATCTAAACCTCTTTACAGTGTAACCGGAGTTATTTCCCACGTAAAAGAGGACATCAGTCTTACAACAGCCCAGCATTACATTCAGACGAGCTACAAATGTGACGCAGGAAACACGTTTGTGAGTTCTATTTATTGTAAGATATAAAAAGAAAATTGTGCCTTTACGATCCTAATTGAATATGAGTAAAATCAAAAACTAGAAGGAGGGATTGATGACCTTCTTAATCCCTCCTTCTTGCTTTAGACGACTCTTATTCAATTATTATACATATCATATAACAAATGTTACAGTTTATATGTTTATTATTCTTATTGTCAGAGGTTACTTAGAATATAATTTATGTTTAGTGGTGATAGTTTCATTTTCACTTTCTGATCCAGATATATTTTCGATGATTTTTATAATAATCTTTAAAGACAGTTTATTTAGTATCTTTAAAGACAATAGAAATTTTGCAGTTGGTCCTAAACGCCAGACTTTATATGTTTCGCATTTATTTAATAATTGTTAATAACATATTCTTTTAGTTTAAGTTTATTGGGCACCGACATTTTTCCGATGCCTTAGCCAATGTTTAGTGTTTCCAATAATTGTGTTATACATTAATCTTTATATCTACACACAATAGTAATTACTGAGCACTATAGTTGTTAATTAAAGATGAATCTTGCGCATCCATATTCATTTCTATAAGCTTGAATAATTACTGCAGTTCAAAAACAAAGCAATCTCATAATTTTAGTTGAGAACATGCATTAAGTGTATTATAACTAACAGGAGTTAGTAGTTAACTCTATATTTATTGTACTTGGCGTTTCACAATGATAATGAAGATGTATTTCTATACATTATATGACGATATAAATATGGATGTAATATTATTTATTACAAAATCGTTTTCACTTACCTGATACAGAGACAAAACTATTTAAAGCAACACAGACAGTTCAAACTTTACATACTTACGCGTGACATACTCGTACTTCGCACCACTAAATTATAACGAATGTAAATATTGGAAAACAATGTCAAGGAAAAGAAGTGCACGCTGAAATTTTTACTCAAATATTCGCAGCGGAATACATTTAAAGATACAGAACAGATATTATTTTGATAATTTTTGTATTCTTCTTTGAAATATTTCCTTTTAGTCAATTACCATGCGTCATTTGTATTCTTCCGCCAAGATCTCCCATCTCTCCGTACTATTTTAAAGTTTATGTGGGATAATAATATCATAAAAATTTAGATACTTTGATAAAAAGGATACATTTAAAGTTTATGTCGGTTTAAAAAATAGAGATAACTAAATATTAAACTCAAAAACTTTATTTAATACATTGAGAGCTACTAAATACTCTAACTAAGCTACTAACTACGTTTCCCCAAGTAGATTTTCTCAATGAAAATATTTACTTATTAATTAACTAGTAAGAACATTAGTCTTAGGGATTATATAATGTTTTAAAGAAAGAATTTAATTTATGTGACATATGAATTAGTATTGTCACTATCCTTGATTCAGTTGTTATTCATAAGTTTAAGTCATTTTCAACAGAACAAAAGCGGAATAAGTGATTGGCGACAGAATTGGTTTATTGTCCATCAATCTTAGGATCATCCCAACTTTCTTACCAGATTGCCACTATCTCTTTTTGTAGTTTATAAACTACATCCAGGTCTATTTATAGGTCATATATTTAATAGGTACAGCTGGATGTAGGATGTTTTGAAATAAGACCGTTTCAAAACCCATCTTAGTTGTATTTTGACAGAAGTGGGCTTCTCAGGCCTGTGTATGTATATATTTTCTTGATCGTAGTAACAAGACAAATTCAACAGTGGCATCGGAAATTCAACTCACTCAAACTAGAAGTAATCATACATGTGCAAAGACAACAAAATTGCGTGTGAAACCGCGGAAAACTGTAAATATATTTCATGATCAGAGAAGCAAGGCACACTTACACTGAAAATGTCTTAGACCGGAAGTAAATTACATGGGTTAAAATTTATCACTTTTTGATCTAAAATTATCTAGATCAACATTTTAGCAAATACAAAGTATGCATTGTTAGGTTAATACTGTAGTAAAAATACAAAAGGCAAACTCTCTATCTATATTTTTATATAAATTTAAAAGCTGTTATGAATCGTCTTAGTTGTCTTTTGACAGATGCAGGCTCTCAGTCAGAGCTGTGTATGTGTATATACATATTCTTCATCGGGACACAAGCAAAATCAACTATGGAACAGAAAATACGAAGGCTGAGTTTTTTTTACATACAATGGACATAGATTACACTTATGACTTATTTTTTTGATCGTGACAACAAGGCACACTCATCATGGTGTTGGAAATATAATTCACTCGAAGCAGAATTTCTCAAGCACGTGCAAATCCTTCTAAATTGTGTGCCAAGCCGCGGGTAATCACAAGTAATGCTCCTAAAACTGAATGCAACTTTTGAATGACGAATTCGTCGAAGAATATTGCTTCCATTTTTCACTTCATCATATTTTATCACAAATATTTTCGCTAAGAAAGCTAACAACTTCAACTTAGAGGTTCCTTCGCATTGATATATAATCAGTTCCAGTGTAAATGAAATCGCTGGAACTATTCAATCGCGTACATGTAATTTTAGATGCAATGCAATGCAGAAGAATCACGGGCGAAGATGTGGATAAGTACTAGTAAGTTATATTTCAAATATGGCAAAAACAATGGCGAGGTACAAAACGTTTCAAATACATAGTATATGTTACAAACTTACCTTATGATAATTGAAAATATCTTAAATCGGAAGTAAGCTACATGGGCCGGTTTTTGGTCTAATTTGGTTTCTGTTGTTATATGTTTTCTTTATCTTGGGGACAACAAGCCCGACAGCTATCTACGTCGCTAAGAACATCTTTGACTAATAGTGAAAAGTGAAAGTGAACGGCTGGAAGATTGACTTTTATTGGCCGAAGTAGGTTTCCTATACTGTTGTATATGTATATGTTTTCTTTATCAGGTCATAAGGGGAAGGTAATCTCAACAGTGGACTCAGATATGTCATATATTCTAACTAGCTATGACTAGTCTTAAGGGCGCAAATCCTGTCTGGATTAAGAACCAATAAACATTATATTAACTGTTGAATCTCTTAACCATAGACATTAATTGAAAGCAATATATATATATATATGTGTGTGTGTGTGTGTGTGTGTGTGTGTGTGTGTGTGTGTGTGTGTGTGTGTGTGTGTGTGTGTGTGTGTGTGTGTGTGTGTGTGTGTGTGTGTGTGTGTGTGTGTGTGTGTGTGTGTGTGTGTAATGGTAGCACATTCACCTGGCAAGTGAGAGATCCGGGTTCCACTCCCGGCGGAGCAAGTACTTTTTGTGATTCAATGTTTATTGAAATTAAATAAGGCTATTGCCATTTATACAATTTAAACGTAAATAAAAGTCGTTTGACAGGTGTTTGGTCTTCCGATCATATGATAGTTTGCTTATTTCAATGCATATGTGACAGATACGGCCAAATACAAAATAATTGAATCGGAAAAGTAAGCGCTCTGTTGTGTAATGGTAGCACATTCACCCGGCAAGTGAGAGATCCGGGTTCGAACTCCCGGCGGAGCAAGTACTTTTTGTGATTCAATGTTTATTGAAATTAAATAAGGCTATTGCTATTTATACAATTTAACGTATATATATATATATATATATATATATATATATATACAATTTTGACCATCTTATTTATCAAGATAACTGCTGTTAAAAATATATTTATTTAATAATATTAATTTAATACATTTTATGTATTACATAAGTACTCATATTTCTTATTAGAAAGTGCACTATTAAAACAATATTGTCAATTAATTTGCTCTTAATATTTTAAACTCATCTTTACTATCAGTTTGGCATCGTTACTCTTAAAAAACGGATTTTTCTGATTGAAACAGTTTAGTTTTGACATTCATTAGAACTTGTACCCATCTACAAGTTGTACTGTTTATATTTTACAATTATTATTGTTCCATAATATTATACATTTTATGATTTGTACAAATAAAGTTTCTAATTTGATATGGATCTTATTTTACTAATAACAGTGATTAAATAACGTGATTCAAAATAAAATTGTTTTAGGTGTTGATTTTTACTCCACTACAAATAACTCAGCAATATATCCGGTTTATGGTAATGCTTTTTTAATATATACAAAGTAAACATTTTAGTTTTGTTCCATAAATAGGTATGTTCAATTTCTCTCATAATAAATAACATTTATGCAACCAGCCGGATTGTATGAATTCTTCAATTTAGAAAGTTCTTATAATTTCGCAAATAAATTTTCATTTTGTGTAGTTGAACTTACTTTAAATACGAGTAATTGGAAAAATGAATACATGCTTGAAAAAAGAATTATGTCTTAATTATACTTGATGTTTGAAAATACCCCAATTCGCTTTAAAACTGGGAAATAATTAGTTTATAATTACATCGAAGTAAAAGAAAGAGATCTGTGGCTGGTAATTTCTTTAAAGAAATCTAGTTTTTACTTATCTAGTTTTTAATCAATACTAAAACATGTCTGTCGTAGAATGATAATGAAATCTTTTGGGTTAAAGAGAACATATTCGTATATAAACACACTAACCTGAGTATAATAACTATAATTTTAATCTAAGACAAGATTACATTTAATCTAATTTTGAAATGTAGCAGATCTATTATTAATATTCCATTGCAATGTGCAATGGACAATGAAGTTTCAGCAATTAGAGTTTAATTTTTTTACGCGTGCTTGAGAATACTGAAATATATTTGGGGGTCATGAGTTCAATTACCTGCACATATGTTATACCGACATGACCTTGAACTGCCGATACTTTCTCTCTGTCACCATTACATCATTTATCACTCACTGCCTTTCCAATCTTATCTTCTCGCCATAAAAACTGTTAGAGCTACCATTGAAAATTATCCATAGTATCTTTTAGGGCTTTTGTATTTTTGTAATATGTTCAGGTTTTCTAAACCTATTACTTAAGTAAAAAATGGATATACACACTTTTTTTTATTTTATAATCTTCATATCAACTCTTCCAAATTTTGATATTATACGGTTCCTGTACTGTTAAGGAATAGAAAGTAAAATTTTAACTTATTTCAGTTCGGTGGTAACATGATAATATTTTATAAACAAACTCCCTATGGCTGAGAATAAATCAAAGGAAAAATATAGCGGCAACGGGTCGTCAAAATCAGTCAAAAATTTGTGACATTAAAATTTGTTTACTTTCCATATTTAAGCTGTTATGAAGCTACATTTAATTTTAAGATGCTATTTGTTCAAGACGGTATTTTGCCGTTAGTTTTCATGATAACGCAAAGCGGAATTGTACTAATAATGATTGGAATTTTAATACATTACGTATTTTCTTAAGCAATCCTCACAAACACCACCGTGATATTTGATTATATATCATTAACATACAGATGATAACTTAGATAACTCAGTATATTTTTGTGTTCAAAAAATTAGTATTGTATCTAATATTATAAAGTGACCAATGTCATCAGTCGATTCTATCAGATGACGATTATTATGTTATGCTGAACTTGAGTGTTTCAGCAAAGTTATAGCCTGAACTTAAGTTAGCAGAGCAGTTAGCAAAGCAACAGAATGGCCCTTTCATGAGTTGCGATTCTTCGTGTTTGGGACACAAGGGGGAAGATAAAGTGTACAGTACAAGTTTTTTTAATGAGTAGTGTCTTAGAAAAGTTAGTTAGCACTGTAAACTTGTATTACTTTTAATGCTTATTGAACATATAGAATAATATTACTTAGTTTTTTATAGACAAGATTTCTTCATTTCATAACACTAAACTTCACGAAATAATGGGAACATAACCTTGTGGTTTCCAAAACATTAACTATGCTGATTAAACTGTAATATATCCCGTAATATAAACACATTTGCTAAAATCCGAGCAACCGGACCTACTATTTAAATATAAAGTTGCAAATTATACAGAGTTCTTGGCCCACTTGCCAAGCTTTCTATACCGTTACTTTATCAAGCTGCGATATACAGGGTGAGTCAGAAATATGGTAAAATATTTTAAGAGGTGAGTGTAGAGCTAAAAATATTTAAAAAATGTTATATAAAGGTAGGTCCGGAAACGCTCCATTAATGAGTAATGCCTGGCGAAAGATTTTGCTTTGTTTTCAGTTCACCTGGTGAAATTAAGTAATTCTGATATGTTTTGTTCTTACTTTTTAACTCAAATAAGGTGGGTTTATAAGGAAACGTACCTGAAAAATCAAATAAAACCACGATAGAGGTTGTAATGTGAACAGTTTTTTCAGAAAAAATTATGTAATTTGCCAAAAATCTAATAACAATAATACCGTTTTAAATGTTTGATGTCCAATTACATTGTTAAATGACCAATAAACAAATGGTTTTTTTAATACAGATTGTAGAGAATTTAATTCTGAAAACAACCATAATAAGCAAAATTAACTAAATGTGTAAAAAAGTTATGAAATTGACTCCTCACGTATTACACTACACAGCAAACTTTTGCTGTCTTATAATAATGAGTATCTGATTGGTAACAGCTGATGAAAAACAAAAATATTTTTAGTTCAAAAATTTATTTTTAAATACAATAAACATATCTACAATCGCTTTAAGTCTCACCGGAAGATTACAAATAATGCTCAAAATGACCTCCGTTGTTCAAAATTCACGCGTTCAGGCGTCTTCTCATCGAGGTTCGGACCGGTTCAAAAACTCCACGTGTCTACTTAATGGTTTCTATTCCATTAGACATGTTTAATCGGAGTTATTCAATGGTAACTTTTAAAACCATTGTAAATGCTAAGAGATTGTTTCAGTTTTGTACCGGATATTAGCTGAGTACCTCGATATAACTGCAAACTGTTTAACATCCTTGCATTATAGAAGTACCAAAATTTCGTATAATATTTTTTCAATTTTCATAAATGATGTATCGTAGATTTCATATGATATAACTAAAAATTGTTAATATTGTCCAATTTTAATACAATTCTAGGCTATTCTTGTACAAGGAATTAAAACTGTCGCTCTAATTGATTTAGACTCCATAAAGTATTAATACTTTTTTTGTAAAAAATAATTATTCTTATCTAAATATCGAAACTAAGACAGGATACTTAACCGTATCTTGCATAAACTGACCAGGTCTTGTCAGTCAGTAATGAGTTTATACATGGCCATGTTTACAATGATATCGTATACAAATAAAATACCCTTGATTGTCCTTATTATCCAAAATTAAAAAAGGCCACTACGTAACAGCTGTGGAGAAATTCATATCTCGACAGCTCATGCTACCCGCTTCAGTAACACATTGATTGTGGTGGACGCAGCTTAGTATTATACAGCAGAGTAGTAAGGTAAGTCGGTACATGACTCGTGTCGCAGTGAAGGTGTTAACAACATATTCTGTAGCTTTAAATGTGTCATAATTTAACCCAACAGATCGTAAAATCAAAACAAAGTGGAATCCGATTTATTCTTTCATTTAGCATTAGATCATAATGATCACAATACAACAAACAATACATAATTTTCCTTCGTATATTTCTATTTCTTTTTCAAACCTTCAATTATTGTTTTAATATATGTAGTAGGCACGAACAAAAACCACTATATTTACAGTATTGAAGTATGGGGACTAACCGTGAAATACAAATCTATCTCATCCGTTGTCATAGAGAACAATATTTCGCCAAAAACAATTACATCCGTCATACCAACCTTAGTGCAAAATTAAAAATACTTATAAAAGTGGTTTTCCAGCAACAATATCTAGCAAGCGCGAAGACTTATCTCGACAGCAACATGTTTTGGATTAAAAAGTACATGCCATCACTATCAACCCTATAACAACAATCTAAACGCCTACATATCGACTTAATAGGCAATCTTATTAATAACTAGAATAAGCTTTACAATATACCTTTCATATGATCTCTTTCCATATCTTCACTTGTAATATTAAACTATTTATTTTTTGTATACATACTGTATTACGAATTGCTCAGTAGTGTTTCATAATGGGCTTTGTTCGATAAAAAAGTTCAATTTACTGATACAGAAAAATACTAGAAGATAATTGAAGTACACCGGAAAAATAGTTTCACACAAACATACCGACGAGATTATAATCTTCGTGCAGAGTATGTTCGGAAAGTTCACTATCATTAATTTCGTTATTACATCTAGAGGAAAAGAACTTTTACCATATGGTAGTGTCACAGAGCAGAACATTTCATAGAAACTTTCTCACCAGGGGCATACATCAAAGAAGCGATTCTGCACGGTACGCGTGCATATATTTCATATTCACGTATACGTTGGAATGCGGGAACCAATATCTCTAGACGTGACAAAGTTAACAATGCTTCATGGGAAGGAGTGTTCAGGGGCCCACACAGAAGGGTTGCTACCACCATCAGTAAAGTACTGAATTTGCTTGAAACAAATGATGATTGTAAGGAATGGAATCGAATATTGCTTCTTACCAGGATTGCACTAGGTGCTTTATTAATCAAGTAATGGGTTGGGGTTAAAAAATATCTAGTTTCAAACCATGCCTTGTTCCAAAAACTATTTTCTACAAAGAATTTGTCACTAACAAAGTTTCTAGACTAGTATTGTCAATTACTTACTAGATTACGATGTTGTACGTTCACCCAATTACTCATTAATTAAGTTCATAAGTCACAAATTGAAGATAGATTAGCTTCATGAATTAATTTAAAGAGTATGGCTTTCATTCCTGAAGGAATAACAAAATATGGGTATCAAAGGTCTGAGGTCAGTTACCTTTCGCCACATTCCTCAAACAATAAATTATTATTATTTACTATAGACTTGTGTTTGTGGTGGATTTGAATTGGTTTATATTTGTAATTTAATACATAAAAATAGAAAAAAAATACATTATTTATTATCAGTGATTTTTCCCTCTCAACACTTGGTAGTGTGAGACCTAATATTTTTGCACAAATAAAAATTAATTATGCTTAAGACAGTAAATAATAAAACTAATAATATAATTTATAAATAACTGACACAAATACTAATGCTTTTCTGTTTAATCACTATTTTTAAAAAAATTATCCAAAGATAACATACCAGTTGTCCTCTTCACTTTACGCTTCTAAAAAAGTTTATGATATTATTATTCTCCTTATTATTATTATTCTTGACTATTGTGACAAATATTATTCATTTTAGTTATCGGATATGTAATCGGCAATCAATTTGAGAGGAGAAGCAAACGGTCACTCTTGTGACAACGCCCATTGCATGCAAGACCAGAGGCCATCAAATTACAAGTTGTGTTCCTACTACTGTGACCACACGTCATGGCCCAGCTCAACGTAGATGATAACGTACATCATGATGTTTAGCATCATCTTGTTTAATATACTACTATTACCGATGACATTCGATGTCAGGTACATAATTAGTCGTTCTGTGATCTTGGAAACAAGACGATGCGAGATAAGTATGAGTGGAGATCTTTTACGTTAAAAATCTTTAATAGATATAGGACGAACCATCTTGTAACGATAAAATACCTTATTTAAATCATCATTAAAATTTAACTAAATTAAGTGTACACTTCCCGTTCCAAGAGCACACACGATGAGCATACTGGAAATATTTTACAATATTCTACTGTAATATATATTTTATTGAATCACCTTATCGAGAAATTAATGTTTTTGAACAATTATATTTCTTAAAAATTTAACTCTTGAATTGACCTAGTCCGAAGTAAATATGACTTACAACACGATATCTACATTAAGACTACTCCAATGAATCTTTATGTTTATTCATACAATTCCTTCGTTACGTAAAGAGCATAAACGTTTATTATTTTACTTTATGTTTTAATTTATATCCAAGCAAAGTTTAAATCCAGAGAATTCGAATTAACTCACAGGAAAGTGAAAGTGGAAGAAGCTGTTAGTAAGAATTAGAAACATTAAATTACTTTTATTCACCTTATCGAGTTGTTGATGTTTTTGTACGATTACAAACGTTTCATTCCTGCATTAACCGTGTTTGAATCCGAAGTAAATATGAACACAAGAACTATACATTGTGATGAAATTTGTGTTTATGTATTTAATTCTTTTTTACCTCTAATTTCATAAGCCTGAAGTAATTTAATGTTACATTTCAGTTAGTTTATATTCGAGAATCCCTTACTTTTTTAACCGATCCCTACTAATCCATGTAGAATTTATCGCTATTGCTATGCTATTACAAAACTGATTTTTTTCAGTATTTTCTTCGTAACTCTCTTGTGTTTCGCGTTCTTAACAGTTCCTAAATGTGCAAATAATATTTCTGTTAACTACAATCTACACATGAGACAGGAATACTACAAGCCTGGTCGATTCTTTCAACCGTTACTTAATAATTTATTTAATACCACCCAGATTTTGAAAGAGCTAGGTACAATACAAATTTATATTTAATCAAATATGTTATTTATGATGGTTTTGAGAGATATTTTTATTAAAATTTCAGTTTTTCCGATATGTAGAGCATCCCAGGTCAAGCAAAAATAGCTTCTCTGTTCAAAACATCATGATATGAGATGTATTTAACCTGAAACCAGTCACCGCCTAGACCTGCATATAGTTCTGAAATAATCCTTTTTGTATTATATTTCTGTAATTTCTATTAACACGAATGAGGAAACTTGAAGATTCAGAACATCTAGTTTCTTAGAGAGCGCGCAAAAACTTCTATACTAAATTCAGTAGCAGTACCTGTGCAATATATAAAATTGGATATTAAAAATTAATAGAAAAATGCGTCTGAATTATTCGTTTATGCCATATGTCATTGAAGTACAAAAATACTTGAGCAAACCGATTTTCAGCACAATGCATATAATTACCAAGTACTACATGCTTTAAAAAACTAATATCAAAAATTATATTTAACTAATACGTCATACGTTTTTATTGAAGCCCATTCATTATGTTATTTCAAAATATTTTGACAATCTTCAAGATTGTAAGAGACAAAAACTATCCAGCTTATAAATATTTAATAGTAGGTATATAGATAAAATAATTAATATTTTTAGTTTAAAAAGACGAGACTGAGTCACATTTTTTATTTGCCATTGGGCGGTCATGACGCTAGAGATAACAAATCACTTCTATGACTGACATCGCACCGTACGATGAGTAGTTGACGAGTTATTGATTCTAGTTGACGAGGCGAACTCCTGTTATCAGTGACTGTGATACTATCATTTGTAAGACAAATACAAATAATCGTATTTTGTTATATAAGATATAATTAGTTTGCTTGCAATGTTCCATCTAACAAGTGAGCTGTTCACAACACAGAAGAGGCCATGGAGTTCACTGCATTACACTCGTCTTAATATTGGGGAGAAATACATCAGAGTATCCCCTGAATAAGTGAGAGAGACTTACACTAAACCTGGTGGAATACCGATATCGAGTTTTTGTGTTTATGCCTCTATTCATGCCATCTTTGGCTATTAAGGACATGAAAGATATAAATACGGAGATTCACTACTTAAGTCTAGTCTCCATATCTGGGAGGATACGAGTACTCAGTATCTCAAGTAAGGTGAACCCCTCTTACACGCATCTGCTGGGATACCGATATCGGGCTTTACTAGTATATGCGTATATTGACGTCATCTTTAGCTATCGTGAACCTAAGATATAAGGAGTATTGTGGTTCACTACGTAAGACTAGTCCTGATATAAGGACAAAATACAAATTCCCAGTATTTCAAATACAGAGAGAGCAGTAGGCCGTATAATATGGAATACTTTTATCTAACAATCCTTCGCATGTTTAGTCTCTTTACAGTATTCAATAAAATACATTCTTTAATAGCATAATACATATTTGGAAATTCTACGAGACATAAAAATGATTGTAGGGCCAACACGTATAGTTTGTTTTTTTAAATAACAGAATAGTATACATTTATTGATGGCTGATAAAGTCGATTTAGTAATCCCTTCATCTGAAGATATTTCAGTACTAATCAGTAGTGATGAATTATTGATAACGGGTTGACAATATCGAAAAGCCGTGATATTATTGATATGAAAAGTAAGTAAGTAGCTTCAAGGAAAAGTAATACTCGTATGTCATGAAAAGTTAATGCTTCTTTCACTATTGAAAACTAACGAATCCTACTGCACTATTAAAGAATACATTTTTAATAACAATGGTAATGTGACTGACTCTTTTTGGATTTTTAAAATTTTTATGTTTGTGCTTTTTAAAAAAAAGCATTCCCGCAGAGTACTGAGCGTTTAAATTTAGTAGAAAATAAGTTTTAAGATATAAAAGTCTTTTTAAATGCCCTCAAATCCTCATTTAATAACCAAACAATTGTTTGTAAATATTATGTTATTCCCATGAAAGGTATCATAAAAGCTCCAAACTTTAACACACTACAGATATTATCATAATGGAGAACTTATTAAACCATATAAGAATTTGAACGTACTATCCAATCGACTCTTCATACTATTGCCTCGACATAGATTGACCTCGTTTCTTGCAAATAATTATTTTTAAAGTCAACCTAATATACCTTAAGAATCCATATGTCGTAAATAAACATACTGGTGATTTTCTGGATACTCAGTTTTTCTGAACTGACCGCGTATAACTTAAGTGCCAGGTTACTTACTGAGTGATCAATACAAATCATTCGGTTGTTTCAGATCTCGATGCCAGAGCAATAACAAATATTTCTGGTTTTGACATACAAATGATTTATAACTAATGAAACTGTGAGAAATAAGACATAATTTGCCAATTACAATTTTTAAGTATTCTTCTCCACTCAGTCGAAATTACTTTTAGTATTAGAAATATTTTAATTGTCACTTAAAATTTAAGCTATAAATATTTTCACATTTTTCTCAATAGTTTAGAAACCTATTTTGATGAGTACAATTAAAATAATGCAAAATAAACTATCCCCATCCACTAACCATTCTCATTCCTGAGTAAAATAATCACAAACAATCATATTCTATAACAAACTAGTTTCTTATTAACGAACAAAACACATTACTGGCTTTTCTATATTTTCTGTTTCTGATTAGGCGGTTGGTATTATTTTATAAAGATGTACTGTAAAAATATAATGGTTGTTAACCTACTAATCTAATATTATGCTGAATAATATATGCTGACCACTAATAGCTTAGTGAACAAGATACCCTATATATAGCAGCTGACACTGCATACATTGATACATGACAGTGCTGTCCCATTAACACAATGTTCATGGCCCTCTTGTCTGCACTATTGGTTTTAAATTTAGGTTCATTGTAGCTTAATCTGTCACATACTGTTTACTACTTGTCCCTATTTATTATATGGATTTCAAACATACTCAGTAATGTTTTTTTACACTAACAACTGTTACAGTTTATGTGAAAAGAAGCTTTAGAAAAACACATGGACGTAACACCTTGTATATTACGTATATACAAGGTGTTTGAAAAGTCTGGGTACGGCTTAATATTTTACAAACCATAGCAGATAACATCTATAAACTTTGCACAGTGTCATATGGCTATGTAAACTATTGTTCCTTGCTATTAGCATGACATGCCAACCATGGGGGGACGTCCCACAGAGGAAAACATGGAAATCTTAAATTAAAGCATGGGTCGAGTGATACCTCATTTGAAAGAGCTCACTTAGTAGAGTTGAATGCCGCAAACCGCATCTCAAAAGGTTTATCCAATCAGAAATGGCGGGTTGTTTTAGGTTGTACACATTGTGAAGTACATTATGCGCTGCCATTTCTGACTGGATCGTCGTATTCTGATGCGGTAGGCGGTGTTTCACTCGACTAACCGATCGATGCCTCTTCACAGAATTTTTTTAATTACCAAATTATGTCATAAATTTATAACATAATAAATAAAACTAAAATTACTATATATATGTACTTCCTAATAATTAGTTTTCTTGTTAATCTCTTATATACAGGGTGTCCCAAAATTACAGGACCAAACTTCACCAAATTATTCAGGAGGTCAAACTGAACGAAAAATGTTATATAATGTATAGTTCTATCTTGCTTCGTTTACCTTAGATCGGCCATTTAAAATATTAAAACTTAAATAACTTGAAAACCAACCGTTTTTTATGACCGCCATTTTGAAAATACACATAAGATTTTAAAAAAATATTTTTTTTACAACTTATATTCATGTTTATAATATTTATGCCAAGTTTCAAGAAAATCGGTAAACCGGTATTGAAAATAAAATTAAATGTATGTAAAAAAACAAAATGGCCGATATATATATATATATATATATATATATATATATATAATTAGTTTTCTTGTTAATCTCTTATATATATATATAAAAGAGATTAACAAGAAAACTAATTATTAGGAAGTACTTAAGCCCCGATCAATCTTGGCACCAGTATCAATCATGAGATTATATCTCACCGTGGTAGAGCAACCTTAACACATTGTATCATGACAGATTATAGAGCCTTAGGTAGTGGATTAACCTCCCAATACTTAAGAGTGTTTGGAGCAGTTTAAAAAAGAGTTCTGGTATTAACATATAATAGGCTTGGGCTTCATTATTTATTTATGTCCCTGTAAAGGACTTAGTATTGCAGAGCCTCATTACTTAGTTTTTCTACATAAAAATATTTATTTTATTTATTTAGTTTCTGACATTATCTTATTTTAATGTTACGCGCAAGATTGTTAATCTGCAACACTAATACACTTATGTTAGGACTAACTTCCACTGTTTTTTTCATTAGTTTTGTGAAAGCCCCCAATTATATATAACTTGATATTGACTTTCGCTTGGAGAGTAAAAATAATTATACATTTTTGGTCTTAAGTATCAACAACACAAAACAGGAATTGATGGATTTTGGCATTTAACTTAAATTTGGATTAAATACAAGTTATAGTAAGTGCATACTAGACTAATGAGCTCTACGTTAATGCACTAATACCGTAACACTTGCTTTAAAAGAAATAAAATGTGATTCCGGAGTAGCAGGAAATTAGCAACGTCTCCTGATAACAATTACACCTACCAATTAGCAATGCAACAAATTGTAAAAGTCGTTTAATCTTTGGCAGATCTTCAAATTGAGGTTTCAATAGATTTTTTTTATAAATATAAAAATGTATGTTTTCGGAACGCTAGTAATATTTTAGGTATTATTTCTGGATCAAAGTGTCATATTGAAACTATTAAAACCCAATATTTATCCGAATATTCGCCATTTAGTTTTTCATTTAAGTAACTATTAGTTTGAGAACGGTCTACTGTAATAAGTAGAAATTTACCTTAATAATTTAAAGGTCTAATGCAGAAAATATTACAATTTCTTAGAATCTTTATTTTTAAAATTTTCGCATCCTAAAATCTTTAAGCGTAAATACCTTAAAAGTATATATGATAAAAAGGTCTAGTTATTACATTTTATTTCAATAAGTTAATCAGAAATCCAACGACACCAAGTTAAGGGAAATTAGTTATTAAATAAGGGCGATAGTATGTTTTAAAAACCCCGAGTATTAAACAATATTCACTGTCATTATATGGCAGGCCTGTTTTTGAGTCACAACAACAGCTTTTTTTAATTTTAGTTGCTGATTATGACATTCCATTGTTGAAATGTGGTTTTAATATCCTATTGCAAGATTTAGGTTTGTCTTGATTTAAACATAATAAAATATTTATAGTATAGAAAGAAATGTATTTATATAGGATTTCTAATGAATTTACAACAGTTTTATATATTATAACAGATTACAAAATAATGATGAATTAAAAGAGCAACTTCTGCTACTGGATTAACAGTTTTAGTCCAACATTCGACGTTCAATATTCCTGCAGACTGCAAGTCTTAAAACGTGTAAGTAGAGTAAGCCCAACATCGATTTTATACTTTTTAAATACAAATATCCGTAATATAAATATTGTGTGTGTGTGCGTGTGTGTGTGTGTGTGTGTGTGTGTGTGTGTGTGTGTGTGTGTGTGTGTGTGTGTGTGTGTGTGTGTGTGTGTGTGTGTGTGTGTGTGTGTGTGTGTGTGTGTGTGTGTGTGTGTGTGTGTGTGTGTGTGTGTGTGTTAAGTTATTATTTATTGACATATATAGTTGTAAAAACATATTTTTTTAAACCATAATTGCCTGTATAAGTAACTGAGGACTTTTGGATGATTTCAAGATGGTATTTAAAACTTGATTTTGGCACAGAATCTGATACAGCCTATATAACGCTTACTTGTTCAATACAGCCTTTCCATTTACTCCAACGTGATTACTTTACTCAATATTTAGCATTTAGTATATTTTGCTATATACTACAGTAACTAGAACATTTTTCTTATACATGCATCATTTCTACGTCTCACACACGTGTAATCATCGAGGTTTAAAATCAAATTAAACTTGACAGCTGAGGCTTATGCTAAATATTACGTAGTGAGTGTTGTTTAATCTAAAACTTATAAATACCACCATTGTTTCTAGTACAGCGTCAAGTAAAAGGCAGTAACACAACATTAACCTGTGGTTACCTGTCATATTTCCGACGCTCCTTCACTACCGCTGAGGAAGTCTTGTCTTCCTGGATAGGGTTGGTTAATCCAGACGAGCGGTTGATCCGAGGGTGATTAAAAGGGAGTCTACTGTACATGGCGTTCTCTAATTACGCGTAAAAGCTTAGGAACTTTTCTCATTGATTTTAAATATAACCTTACAGCGTCAGGCCATTTTAAATATAACCTTTCATTTAATAAGGCCATTAGCAATAAAAAATAACGTAAACGTATAGTTGTTTTAAGCATTTTTCATATCTATGAAGTAAAATGGTGCATAAATATTGTAAAGAAGTCAAATTTCTGTGAATATTTACGCTTGAAATTTCGTGATCATGAACACCTTCTGTTTTACTTACCGTAATAAGTAACGCAATAGTGTAAGCAGAGTATAATGGTATTTTCTTACATTAAATTGTTAAATATTAAAATTAAAATTATATTAAAATTTAATTGTTGCCTATTTGCTTCACTGTTAAAAGGATAACATGAATGTAGTAGTTAATGTAGCTTGTATTTTTAAATATTGTAATAAGGCTGCATTCCGATAAGAACACTTAGTTAGATAAGGAATCTTAAACTTATTTTGAATGTTTTTTAGATAAATTATATTATAGCTTGAAAGTGATACTTAGTGATGTATACCTATAATGTATACATTCTACTTGTTTAACTATATGACGGTAACTCTTATTGCATATAATACTAAAATGCGTATTTTATATCATTCATGTAGTATGTTGTAACTCATTTACTTTAAAATCTATATGATTCAGGGTCAACGACTGCTATAAATCAACAACCAAGAGTGGAGATTGTGATCAGAGACTTGCTTTTGACTCTTGAGAATTGCATTATGTTACTCTATGTTACACATTTATGTCAGTCTACTACGTAATTAACTTTATTCTTTCCTTCAGATATTCTAAATAGTTTTACTTACTGTTTATTTTTCCAAATGATCAAATTATTGTTTATTAAATATTAAATTTTCGGTTAATACTCTAAACAACGTATTCATGAATAAAAAACTATGAACTATTAGATGAACACTCATTTAATATGCAATTAGTAAATTTAGACCTGCTAGAGCTATTTTACCTCACTTACTTTTAACCTTCCAAGTAAATTGTATGTAAATGTATGTAATTGTAATGTAATTGTATGTATGTAAATTTGATGTAAATTAACTAAATGGCATAAAAATATTAGGTACAATTTAAAGCTTCTATACTATTATTACAAACTAAAATACTAGTTGTAGAAACTTGTTTGCATAATTTATTTTATGCATAAATACTAAACGGATGCATTTTACTTTGAACAGTCTTGAATATTCGTTTACTTAACGTAAATTAAAACGTAAAAGTTTTACTTGTAGTAGCGATGTAAAATTTATCGGAACATGTGTAAGGAAACCTATGCGACATATTGGAATGGGCTACCGATAAAGAGAACAATATGATAAAATGATATAATATGATATGAGCAAAATAAGGAAATATCACTCCCTGGTGACTTTGTAATGATGTTCACGAGGCGCACACGCATATTGCACACTTTCCTTGCGTGTAACAAATAAAAATACTGGAAAGACTTAAAATCACTGTTTTTTACATAACTCACTTTGCTGTTTTGATGTAAATAGACGTCCAGTGGCCGTGTGTCTGGCATAGTTGGAGACATACAGTTAACGTGTTCAACACATAAAGGGCTCAAACCTTTCAACTCTTTAAACCACTTTAGGCCTACAAAGTTTCCCAACTCTTGCAGTATTATTGCACCTTTAATGTTAGGTAACATATATATATATATATATATATATATATATATATATATATATATATATATATATATATATTATATTTGTCATTAGGTTAGTTTGTGTTGCAATATGCTGGTATAAGAAGTAAGATATAATAATAATATATATATACATTTTTTTCAAAGTAGAATATTTTTATGACAACCGGATTGGCTTTGACAATTAACATTTTCGTAGTTAATAATGCCATATTCAAATGTTGACTCCTGACATTGCTATTCACATTCCTATCTCGTCGTGTCGGTATCGGTCTGTTGGTAGCTTTAAAAAAACTGCAGTAAGAGCTGAACTTTTTTCCTCTAATCGTATATTAAGTACGACGTATATATATTTTTTAGTTCATTTAAAATATATGAGTAACGCTTTCTGGCAGGTTTTCTCCCTTACAGGACATTGATTGAGTAAAAATATTGTGTACAATGCGAAAAAGTCTATACGTTAAATGGAAGAGTTTAAATTATTTTCATTTTAAAAGTTATTTAGAATAAGATTTTTGCTTGGTGATGGTTTTATTTTGTAGTTTCTATAAATTAGTACATAGTTTTTTTTCCTTTCATTTTCTAATTCCAGAAATATGTTTGTAGATTTTTTATATTATATTTTTTATCATTAATGGTATTTTAATATAAATTGTGCCGTTGATCCTAAACGCCACTCTTTATATGTTTCGCATTTATATTTCATGAAATGTATAGCTTGTAGTTTCAGCTTATTGGACACTATCAATGTTCCGATGCTTAAGCCAATTTTTAGTTTTTCAGTACTTGTGGCAAACAGTCATCTTTATAACTTTACAACATAGTCATTACTGAACACTTGGTAAAGATATATCTTGCGCATCCATATTCATTTCTATAAGCTTGAATAATTACTGCAGTTCAAAAACAAAGTACTCCCATAATTTAAGTTGGTAACATACATTAAGCGGTTAATAAACTTACAGGACCTAATAGTTAAATCTAGATTTATTGTACATAGCATCTCACTACGGGTACTGTTATTATTTTAACTACATATCTGCATAGATAACTAATATTCTTTTTAATATTTTAAAAGATAAATACCATTTCCCAGTCGGTAAGATTTTCTCTTTATTAAATTTTCGTAAATATAAAAATAAATTTGTTTCGCCTTGGCCAAAACTTTTCAGCATTTACAGAAACCACTTCATCATCTCTGTTTCATCATATATTATATGTATTTTATAAGGAATAAAAATAATATATAGTATATTTTTTAAGATCTTTTTATTAAAACATACTTCAAGATCTACATTACTCATTAAATTTACAACAAAACTGTTATGATTTGGAAATATAAATCAATTACATTAAGTAGTTATATAGTTATAGATATTATGAAAATATCTCAAAATCGTGTTTGATAGAAAATAAACAGAGTATCTCTTTACTTAATTATTTAACAAAATAGCTTTGACCATATTCCTTAGGTTTCTAATGTAAAATAAATTAAATAAACGTTCGCCACACACACACACACACACACATATATATATATATATATATATATATATAATTTGTATTATTATGGAAGTTTCTATAAACTGCGTGCTAATATACAGAATGGATGTTATATTATGTGTTAGCTGTACATAATTGCGGCTTCGTACGCAATTTTCAAAATCGAAGTACTTAAAATACGTAGTAAAAGCATTTATAATGTAATATGATTTCTATGAAAGAGTTTAAACGTAATAGACATTCACCATGTACATATTATTTAAACTATCTAAACTGCTTTAAATGTTTAGAAGCATTTGCTGATTAAATGATTATAATTAATAATATTTCCAACGCCACAGTTGCCCCAGTCAAAAGTACATACAAAAAATATATAAAAAAGCATCGAAATCACAATAATCATGGAAACCAACTTCGGTCAAAAAGCGTTTATGTCAATTGTGGCCATGTCTTAAGATACTTCCTGTGCCATGGTAGAGTTTGCCATTATGTCCCGATGAAGAAAAAATATTTACACACAGGTCTGAGACGCCTACTTCTTTTATAAGTATTACACTACTTGGATCTTGTATGCCAGTACGAGTTGTAATGTTAATAAATTACAATTATTTTTCTCCAACCATATAAAATCACTTACGGTACCACAGTTGAGTTTGCCTTATTGCCCTGATTTAAAATTACATACATATGTAGGTCTCGGAAAAGTATTTTGCTCAAACAGTAAATACTTCCGGCTCTTACAATCTACGATCTATATGAGGTATTTTAAGTGCTATAGGTGGGTTTTTCCTTACTGTACCTTTGAAGAATATATATATATATATATATATACATTAGTATGTATATATATATATATATATACATTAGTATGTATATATATATATATATATATATACATACGTAGGACTGAGAAGCCTATTACAGTCCTGACTACTTTTTAATGAAAAAGATATTTTTCATACTTACACATTAAATTTATTCAAAAATTTCTACATAATTCTTCTATAATTTATTAGTTTTTGGTCTTTACAGTTAGTTTAAAATTTTATTCTATTTTGTCATATGTTTTTTTTTCTATTTTACACATGTGTTTTTTCTGTAAACAATATCAAACTGATGATGCCTTAACCGGCGAAAGCGCTATTTTAAATAAATTTCATGTGGAAGTATGAAAAATGTCTTTTCCATTAAAAACCTACTCACTTTCACCAAGAATACAAAGCAGAAAATGAAAAAGTCCTAACTACTTCCTATCCATTTCCTGTATAAGCGAGCAACTTTCCAAAATAATATTTTATAAGGTTTTGTATTATAGAAGTCTTGTTGTTTTATCGGACTTTAGTCTGGGAAAGAATGAATCATTGAGGATGTATTGAGGTATAAATTTAGTGTTCATTTCTCTATCTTTCCCTAAACCACTGTTTAAATGACATATAACAATGCCAAGAAAGTCCACAATGTCGAATATATACACTTACATGATTGTAACAATTTTTGTTATTTACAATTATTAATTACAATAATTGTTCCATAATTATAACGTATAGTTGCTACAAATGTTTCTAATTTCATATGCATGTTACTTTACTATTAGTAGTGATAAAATAACGTAAGCAATAAAATTATTTTAGGTGTTTATTTTAACTCCAGTACAAATAACTCAGCAATATATCCAATAAACATAATGCTTGTTTAAAGATATGCGAAGTACTAATATTTTATTTATGATAGTGACATATAAAGACACAGCCCGATTATGAGAAACGTACGCTTGTTATAAGATCTGCACACCCTGAGTATAACCTGAAGTGGCTCGTATACTTTGGAACCTACGTTAATTTGGCCAGATAACGCAGCAGTAAAAGAGAAATATGTGTCGGCTGCGTAATAAAAGTAGCAATAAATACTCTATTAAGAACAAAGTTCTCTGCATATTTCTAAAAGTTAAATATAAACACCACAGCAAAAGTAAAGGCAAAACTCACTGCGTAAATAATTGATTAGAAACATTTAAATGTACCAATCACAATCGTTGATTAATGAATAATTTATGCAAAAACTACTTTTCTTGGTAGATTCTTCAATTTAGAAAGTTCTTATAATTTTGAAAATACATTAGCATTTTGGTATATTTGAACTTATGTCAACTAAAGTTAATTCTACAAATTATATATATATATTAATTTTTTTTTTGCTTGAATTGATTAAAGAAAAGAATATATTTTTATACTTCATTGAAAACTCCCTCAACTCGCTTTGAAACAAGGAAATAATTAGTTTGTAAATATACATAAATTAGACTATAAGAGATCCCTAGCCAATACCCCCCTAGCCAATCCCTGATTGGTCATTATTTTAAAGAAATCGATTATGTATTTATATAATTAATTAATTTAGATCGATTTACATCGTAAAATTATATTGCATTATTTTGGCTTAAAGAGGACGGATTCATTTATAAATACTACTTACTTAGACATAAATTTGGTCCTCTGCAAGATTAAATTTAATATAATCTAATCTAAGTTAGTATTCCATTGCAATGTGCAATGCATACGTGAAGAAGTTTTCATCGATGTAAGGTTAATTTTGTTGCTTCAAACATAACGCTTGAAAATACGTGAATATATTTAGTGGAGATGAGTTCATTTTATTGTACATATTTTATACAGACATGACCATGAACTGCCGATACTTTCTCTGTCACCAACACATCATTTATCACTGCCTTTCCAATCTTATGTCCTCACCATATAGCTTTAAAGCTGCCGTTAACAATTATCCATAGTATCTTTTCGTGGGGTGTGTACGTCTATAGTAGTTTCAGGAGTTTTAAATTTGATTATATAGTGAAAAATAGATGTAAACAAAATTTTTATTTCGTAACCTACGTAAAAACGGTTATAATTTTTTATATGATTTGGGCCTGTACTCGTGAGAAAATATATAAAATTGATTAGGTATTATTACCTACGTCAAATACAAAAACAACCGTGAGGTATTGTCAAAAGTTACATGTTTTATAAATCATTCCATCTTCAAACTACAGGATAAAATATGATCCACCTAAAGTCTTCGTTCTTGCAATTAAAATCTTACAACATACACTACATTGTTGTTTTTTTTATTTGACGGGGGTATAAATATCTGATTATTTGTCAACTTAATCCAAAAGCGGCATAACCATAAAGTCGAAAATTTTAAATATAAACTAAATTTACATTCATTTTAGTTTAGTGTTAACGGGATAACGTTTTATAAACAAAAGAGCAAATTAAAAACTATAAAAAACACCGCACTTACACTACATTTTAATGTTATTTACATCACTAGGGTTACATATAAATAAAAGCAAAGGCGTACTCTTGCGGCGACAGCAGTTTTCAAAATCAGTTGTCTGGAATATATGTTTAGTTTCCATATCTAAGCCCTTATGAAGATAGGTTTTACATATTGTTTTAAATATTATATTTGTTTGAAGAATAATATTTTGTTCTTAGTTTTCATGATAACGCAAAGTAAAATTATACTAATAGTGGGAGATTGATTCTTTTAAATACATTAGGTATTTTCTAAACTATCATTAAAATTGCCACCGTGAAATTTTAATTATTTTATTTTATTTTAAAGCATAAACAATGGTTGTACAAAAATAACGAATTCATGGTATTCTTATTCTTAGAATACCCAGGAATACGTTCTCTTTATCTTTTGCCATCATAATAAATAAAGTTAAGATAAATCTATTTTTAAATTGATGATGTGTATTTGCCAAAGCCTGTTTCTTCCCATGGCTAACTTTGCGTGGCAGTAAGCAAAGCATCAGAATGGTCTTTACATGAGTTATGATTCTTCGTGCTTGAAACGCACGGGGGAAATCAAAAGCGTACACTAAAATTTTATTTTACGAACTGATTAGTGGCTAAGAAAAATTATTATTGTAAACTTGAATTATTGCTTTATTTTAATAATTATTAAATATATATGCAAATATTACTTACCGATTCTTTATATGCAAAATTTCTTCATTTCATAACACTAAACTTTACTAAATAATGGTACAATAAACTTGTGGTTTCCAAAACATTTACTATTTGTTAATTAAACTGCAATATAACCCTTAATGTAAACACATTTGCTAGAATCAGAGCAACCGGACCTACCATTTAAATATAAAGTTGCAAATTATACAGAGTTCATGGGTCACTTGCCAAGTTTACTATGGCGTTATTTTGCCAAGCTGTAATACATAATAACACTTTAAATAATTTAATTTATAATATGAATTTGATCATATATAAGTTAAAGAACAAAACACCCATAGCTTATTGAGTAGTTACAAAGCAATTATGGAAAAAAATTGAATGGATGGAATGCTTTCGTTCTCATGCTATACTATACATTTATTTACTGCCAAAAACATTGCAAATTTTAGGTTATTGTTTCATTTCAACAGAGGATATTACCTGAGTGTTACCTGAATCACGACATATCTGTAACCTGTTGTACAGCCGCGCACTATAGAAGTAGCACCATGTCGTATAATATTTGGTCAATTTTTATAAATGAGTATATATATATAATTTCAATAAACATTGAATCACAAAAAGTACTTGCTCCGCCGGGAGTCGAACCCGGATCTCTCACTCGCCGGGTGAATGTGCTACCATTACACCACAGAGCGCTTACTTTTTCCGATTCAATTATTTTGTATTTTATGTCACATATGCGTTTAAATAGGCAAACTAACATATGATCGGAAAAACCTGTCAAACGATTTTTATTTACATTAAATTGTTTAAATGGCAATAGCCTTATTTAAGTTCAATAAACATTGAATCACAAAAAGTACTTGCTCCGCCGGGAGTCGAACCCAGATCTCTCACTTGCCGGGTGAAATTGCTACCATTACACCACAGAGCGCTTACTTTTTCCGATTCAATTATTTTATATATATATATATATATATATATATATATATATATATATATATATATCATTTATAAAGAAATGAGATATATAATATTTGATTATATATCTAAAACATATATAAATTTGATAACAAATATCCAAAAATAGTTACTATTGTCAAATTCTTATGTCAAATTAATAATAAACAAATAAAAGCTGAATTTCAAATTTCTAAAGTGTTCGTTTAACTATTTTTGGAAACTATAATGCGTATAAACACAAAATACGCAATATATATTACCTTTCAGTTAAGAAAGAATGCTCTCAAAATTAGTATGGAGTTCTGATAACATTATATTATATGGAGCACTAGAAGTTGTACCATAAAAAGAATAGTTTTGAACTTGTTCGAGATGCTGGTATCGACACACGTCTTGTACGTTTACTTATGCCCCGTGACAAAGCTACATGATATCTACAAGATGACAACATTATATTGAAAATCTCACTACATGTTCTTTTTGTTACTTTCTCATAACGATGATAAATGTTGATAACTATTTCAAATGTCATAACCTAAATCCACAATATTTCAGTATTCCTGCTGGCCACCATATGAATACAGGTTGCTAACAATCGGTTTATGGTTTATGACATTTAAGAATTAATTAATGTAAGTGTTGTTCATATGGCTATTCCTCTATCATTTTGGTTTCTTGTGGATGGAATCCGTTTATTTTGTATTAGACGGCCATCACACATACTGACAAGATCTGTATCTCCTACAAGAATTAACATCACTTGATATTCGTACCACTTCTTTCACTAGCACTTTTCTATGAGTTATTATAGATATAATAACTTTGCCTGAATATATAGTAAAATTGAATGTTATAATAATGAAGGTTTATGAAGTAAAAAGGAAATTAATCGTGTGTACTAAGTAAAAAATGCATTGAAGAAGATATAATGTGGTTCTCGCGTTATGAGCCACATTTACCGTTTACTATTTACTATCACAGGTAAAACAGGAATTAATTACATTTTGAAGAAATATATCATAATAATAAATATAAATATTACGAACATAAATTTCATGATAAGATAATAAAGTAAAATATAATTTAAATAGAATATTTTAAAATATTTCCAGTGTGCGTGTTTGCATGTGCTCTTAAAAAGGAACTTGTAAATTTGCTCTAAAGAAATTTTAATGATAATTTAAATAAGATATTTTAGCATTAAAATAACTTTCAGTCTTCATCTATTAAGGAGTTTTATCAGCCAAAACTCTTACTCCTACTTAATCACATATCGTCTGGTTTTTCAAGATCGCAGAACGATTATTTATGTACCTTTTTATCCATCCTACATCGAATAATATCAGTAGCAGTAGTTTGGTAAACAATACGATGCTAACATTGTACCTTATCATCCACTTTGAGCCGGGCTATGCCGTGTGGTCACAGTAGTAGTAATACAACTTGTAATTTAATAACCTGTGGTCTTGCACGCAATGGGCGTTGTTACAAGAGTGACTGTCCGTCTCTCCCGCTCAAATTGATTACACACCGATATCTCCAATGTGTAATATTTTTTGTCACTCTTGTCAAGAATAAGATCATAGATCCTTATTAGAAGCGTAAGGTAAAAAGGACAACTGGTATTTTGTCATTGGTTCACTATTAGTACTAAATAATGAACATGCATAAAAACAATAGTATTTGTTTGAGTTTTTTATTGATTAACGATATAAAATTTACTGTCTTAATCATAAATGAATTATATTGTATTGCTTATTGCACGGTCTTGGCTTAAATAGTACTAAACATTTTGATATGTATAAGCTGATATTTGATAGTCAAACACCTCAAGTCCTGCAATTTCTAATGATTACCCTATTTTGTGTAAAAAAATATTAGGCTATATATCTCAAACCATTCAGCTTACGTGAGGCAAATATCACATTAGCAAATATTGTTTTTATTGTTAAGTATATTAACTAAACATATAAACCAAATCAACTCCAACACAAACACAAGTCAGTTATAAATAATAATCTTATATTATTTGAGGAATGTGAAGAAAAATATCTGTCGCAGATCCTTAATCCCCATATTTTGTTATTCTTTCAGGAATCGAGTCCGTAGTCTCCAAATTAAGTTACCAGGCTAACCAAACTTCATCCAATGATAGGACTTTAATTAATAAGTAATTAGCTCAAATGACTAAAGTGTAGACTTTAGTCATTTGATGTAGATGTAGCATGTAATAGATAATACTGTTCTAGAAACTTTGCTTTTATATATATATATATATATATATATATATATATATATATATATAAAAACTGTTATTTATATATATATATATAATAATAATAATAATGTATGAAGGAGTACCTGAAGATGAATTCCCAGAATTTTAAAATTACATTGTACGAAAATAAAAAAGATTAAAAAGGTTTATAATTATATATATATATATTTATTATAATTATATATTATATATATATTTATAAATATATTTATTTATGTATATTTATTTATCAAACACTTTTCGAGGCTACATCTCTAAACTTTGCTTATTATAACTGCTCTAAAGAAAACCACAGGGATATAGCAATTTTATGAAATAATATAAGAAACAAGTTATTTTTTAAATTTGTTCTTTATTCCCGATATATTACAGAGCACCTAGTCACAAAAGCCAAAGGTAATACTAGTAGAAGCGTTTATTCGATTCCAATTCTTACAATCACAGTTTGTGTTACGCAGTAAATTCGTTACATGGTGGTAGTAGCCCTTCTGTTTGAGCCGTTGAACGCTCCTTCCTATTTGGCGAGAAAGTTTCCTACACTCTACCGCATGGTATAAGTTTCTTTACCTCTAGATTTCATAACAAAATAATTAATGACAGTGATGGAACTTAATGAACTTGACCCGCAAATGCTCTGCACGAACCTCATACTTACGTTGTTATGTTTGTGTGGAACTGTTTTTCCTGTGTAATTTATTTTCCTTCCGGTATTTTTCCCTATTAACAGTAGAACTTGTTCTTCAAATGAATTACTTCCTTGTATGAATTAGACCTTGTATGAATTACTTCAAATCCCTTCGTAGTAGAGTGTTTATATAAACCAATAAAAAGTGTAAATTTACAAGAGAAGATACTGAAAGTGTACAATTTACAATCATATGAAAGATATACTTAATTAATTTACGTACATTTTGTGGCGAATGTATATATTTACAAAATAGTTAATCAAATGGGTTTATCCTTCTATAGGTGCTTAAAATATTGTTTCAAATCTTGTTCTGTTCTTAATAAAACTTCTTAGTCGATAAGTATTCTTAGTAGTTTAGTATTATTTCCTAGATAAATGTTTAGACTGCTGCTATAGAAGTTTTAGTCATGGCGTTAACTTCTAATCTAAAACATGTGCTCTCTTGGGGCGTGCTGGATGGTGTTGTTGGGAAACCACTTTACAAGTATTGTTAACATTGTATTAACGCTAGTATGACCGATTTGCTTGTTTCTGGCGAAATCCTGTTCTCTGTGACCACGGATGAGTTAGACTTGTATTTCCACGGTTATTCCAGATGCTGAAATAATGCCAATACAGTAGTAGTAGTAGTAGTAGTAGTAGTAGACAACTATCAATGTCAATGCCATTTTATCACACAATAACAAAAATATTTTTATTTGGACATATTGTCATTGTTCAAGCTGTGACAGTGTTGATAAAGATATGAAAAAATAAATTTCAATTCAATTTAAAAACCTTTTTTCACCAATAATATATAAAATTGTACAAATTATACCATAAGATCAAAAGAAAAACTACAAAAACTAAATAAACAAGGAACCCCATAGGTATTACCTGTGTTGCGGTTTTCGTCACAATTTAAATATGCATAAAAACAAAAAACTCGACAAACTTCTGTGCAACTTAAGAATTACTCAAAGTACAACATACATATCTATAAATAGACCTACGGAGAAAATATTCAGTTGGTTTTAGTAGGATTGGCAAAAAATACATTAAGAATAGTAAGCTAATGAAAGAAACTTATTTGCTATCTAGGTTAATTTGCTAGAGTATAACATTCTAGACACGTACAATATGTCGGGTTTAATGTAGTTGGTCCGAGATTTGAATTTCTCAAAAGCTATTCTTTTTATTATTATTATTTTATTTTATTATCTGTTCTTTCTTTATATTACGATATCATTATAAGCATTTCCATGTATAAACTCATTACGTGGAACATTTGGACTCATTTGATCATTGCTCTGACAAGACCTGGTTACGGTTAACTAGCCTGACTCAGTTCCGATATTTAGATAAAAATATTGTTTCAAAAGTATTATAACAGTATTATTATTTATACCATGACTGAATTTATTAAAATAAAGTTGTCATAATATTTAATGAAAATAACAGGGCAAACCTTTGTAGTAAACAAATTTTAATAAGGGTAAAATGCCTTTAGAAAGTATAAAATGTAGAATCTATAAAATTTACTACTCCATTCATCAATATTTCTGTGGTAAGCAATATAAAATTTAGAATTTAAACCTTTACTCGATTTCTTGTGACAAAAAAACGAGTAAAAACCATAAATCACTTTGAGATAAGAGATGATCACTCTTGTAAAAACACCCATTGCGTTCTAGACCAAAAGTTATTAAAATTGAGAGTTGTGTTCCTACTGAGGTGACCACACGACCTAGCCCTAGATTATAAGATACAATCTTAGCATCATATAGCTCACTAAACTACTATCACTAATACCATTCTATAGAAGACGGATAAAGATATTCTGTGATCTTGAAAATAAGTTGATGTGTGATTAACTGGGAGTGGGAATTTTGGATTATAAAATCTTTTAGAAAATATAGGATGAATCTCCGTGTAATGCTAAAATAATGTATTTAAATCATCAATAAAATTTCTCTAAAGCAAGTTCCTTTTCATGATTACATACAACACGGCATATAAACACGAGAACTACACTATGTCTATTTCAATAACATTTATGCTTATTCATATACTGCCTTTCTTATCTTTAAGATCACAATTCTTAGTTATTTTAATCTTAGATTTCAGTTTATGTACCACACAGCGATCTCATTGTAAAATGTTCAGTATGGGACTACAAACCTTCTGAAATGACCCATTTTATATTATACTTCTGCAATTTTTATTAAAACGAGTTAGATTAGAGAACTTGTGAAGTTTCAGATCAGATAGTTTCTGAGAGAGCACACAGTCCATAAACTTCTATACAAAATTCAATAGTGTTTCCTGTGCAGTTTAGGAAATGATAATAACTGGATATACATCATTAATATGGTAAATGCTTTTGAATCATTCACTTATGCCATACATCTCCCATAAGATAACGACTTTTAGCACACTGCAATTTGCAGTAATAATAGTATACATCTGCCATATGAAGTACGAAAATACTTGTGTGTAACGATTTTCAGCACAATACAATTTGCATAATAACAGTATCAATAGCTTTCTTTGTATGAAACTGGATATTAAAAATTAATACGTAAAATGCGTTTGAATTAGTCGTTTATGTCATACGTCTTTCAAATACGAAAAGTACTTGGTTGAAGCGATTTTGAGCACAATGCATATAATTACTAAGCTTTTTTATGCTTTAAAAACCGAATATTAAAAAAGTACATTTAACCAATACTTTAAAGTTTTGTTTTATTTAACCACAGTACATTATATCAAACATTTCTGATAATCTTTAAAAATTTAAAAGATGAAAACTATTTGGTATATAAATATTTTATCGTTGTACAGAAATAGGTGAACTAATATTTTAATTTATAAAAAGGAAGTAATCACATTTGTTGTTTGCCACTAGTCGGTCGCGACACTGGAGATGTCAAATCAAACAAATCACTTCTTTGAGAGTCATCGCGACGAATGATTTGTAGTTGACGAGTTATTGATTCTAGTAGACGAGACGAACTACTAGAACGAGACGATCTGTTATTTTGATACTAGACCTTCGTAAGATAAACAAAAATATTCGTATTCTAACGTATCTGATATAATTAGTTTGATGTAATGTTCCAATTTAAAATAGAATATGTCATCACTACATCACACTCTTCTTTGGGGTGAAATACATCAGCGATCCCCTTGCAAAATACAATTGAGATACTCAATAATACCTGACATTCGGGGAGAGAGCCTTACACCATATCTGGTGGAACACCGATATCGGTTTCTCCCTACACATCCCTGTATTGATGCCCATAGATGACGTGAAGCTGATATATAACAAGTATGGGGACTCGCTACGCATAAGATAGATATCTGAACAAAAGTTCAAATACACGGTATCGACAAAACAGAGAGTCAAGAGTTTTCCCTATATATGTCTTTATTAATGCCTCTGGTTTAACGTGATCCTGAAAGATAAAAAGTATAAGAATTCACTAAATATAGTCGTCCTAATAAGGCTGGTCGATCTGGTGAAAATACAAATACAAAATATCTCAAATACAGAGAACCTTCCGCATCTAGTTCAATACCGACATCGGCGTTTCCTTATACATGACTGTATTGATGCCTCTGGCTAGCGTAAACCTGTATATAAAAAATAAGAGGTTTTACTCCGTAAGACTAGTCGATATCTCGTGGAAATACAAATACACGGTATCTCGAATACAGGGAGAGCCTTACACCACATATAGTTGGATGCCAATATTGGGCCTTATATATGCCTCTAGTGATACCTCTGGCTAACGTGATCTTCAAAGATAAAAAGTACTGTGATTCACTATATAAGACTATTCCTAATGTCTGGTGAAAAACAAATATCCATTATTTCAAAAAAAGAGAGACGCTTACACCGTATCTGGTGGAATACCGATTTCGAACTTACTAGTGTATGCGTCTATTTACGTCTAATTATCGTTAACCTGAAATATAAAGGGCACGTCGATCCACTACGTAAGACTTCTTAATATTTGACGAGATACATCATCGTATCACATGCATAATGCAGTGGAGTTACTCAGTACCCTTCACACAAAGAGAAGGTTACACAACAGCTGCTAGAGTAGTTACGAAGATCATTACTTTAACTAATAGATAACCCACCTTTGATAATCCCGAATTTAGAAGCTGAAGATTTTTATAAGGAACGCGAACAAAGAAAATGTGCTTTGGTGTTCAACATATTTAAAAAATGTTTATTCGGTATAGTTATATTTATATTATGATTAGTATTAGAGAAAATTAAAAAAAAAATTGTAAATGTAATATGGACCATACAGCTGTTTTATTTTAAGTATTTCTCAACTCTTCTATGACTATGTTTAGAGCTCATTTCATAAAATTTCGGTCTCTTCATAGAGACCACGTTTCGGAAGAACCCAGATATACAATTTGTTCTGTGTATTGAGAAAACTGAAATAGTACTTATCTTAGGTTCTGAGAAGAAGTGTGTGCCCTCTTCGTCAGGTTTCAAAAAACCAAAGACATTAGTTAATTTGTTAATTTAGGTTATTGCCTTATGCTCGATCTAGTATATATAATGCTTTATACATGAGGAAGAAGGCATGACAGAGTTATTTATATCAGTTTTCAATACTTAGTACCCAAAGTAGTATTATGTAGGTGCAATTCTCAACAGTTTTAATATATTTCTTTGTAATTCCTGTTTTTAACCGTTTTTCACGAGTTATCTTTAGAAATCACTTAAGAACAACAAATTACATCAATTTCAAGTTTGATTACACATTGCTTCATTTCAAATGTTAAGAGATACTATCATTGAACTCTCTTTTTATCTATGAAGAAATCAGATTAGTATTTGAAAGAAATTACGCAATGTAATTACATTTAAAATTTTCATATCAATTCCCATGTGTATTTGCTTTTTTATTGTATATGTACGGTTAATATTTTTTGTATAAAACCTGAAGCAAAAGATAAATAAGTAAGGTTTAAAGATTAGTTAGTTACCTATTGCAACCAAATAAGCAAGATGATAATAGATTTAACATTTTAATACCAATCACAGTGACTAATGTTGCGACTGTTAGAATACTCTGCCACAGTAAAATGGAAGTAGGCTATTAAAGCTTTTACAAAATATGTAACCACATAAAAATACAAGTGCAACTAGGCTACTTTAGGCTTAAAGTATTAAACCTTATAATACTAGTCAGAGGAAAAATATTAAATAACACAGATTTTTTTCAATTTACGTTTAAATTTAAGACTATAGCACTTAACTGCAATAACAGATAGTGGCAAATGCATTTCTTAGTATTCATCGAAAGTAGCTTTTTTTACTACTTGATTATTAAGGACTCCATAGGGACCACATGCAACCGTGTTGTTCGTTCGTATGTGCGATAGCTCTTAATATAAATGTCATGATTTACCAGGAGTATAGAGGTACATCATTTTAGTCCAAGGAAGAGCTGTATTGGTTTTAGGGTTAAAAAGGTACATTCCGCCCACTGTGCGATACCGTGTTAGTTAGATCTGTTGAGTTCTTCGATACTCTGTTGTACCGGGTTTGTTTTTTTTTTTTTTTTTTTTTTTGAGAGAGAGAGAGAGAGATTTATCAAAATATCCAGCTAAATATTTTTGTCACTAAAATTACTGACAACTTTAGAGTACAAGTAAAACCCTATGCGCAAACGTCTTTTAATCGTAGAATATTATATACAACAATACAAAACATTTACAACAATATTACATACCTATAACCATATGATTCTATTTTCCAAGTATCTAAAAAGAGTAAAAATCACAGATTTAGATACACCAGAGATATGACGAGCTATGATCGCGTCCATTACGGCCCGTCACGGCCGTGGTCATGCATCAATACTGGTCCAATAAACACGTTATTACCAACACTAACTCTGACACTCGTCACTCTCATTGTCCAAGTCACTGACCTCACTCATCTCTCATTCATTACGGCCCGTCACGGCCGAAATCATGCTTCAATACAGGTCCAATAAACACGTTATTACCAACACTAACTCTGACACTCGTCACTCTCATTGTCCAAGTCACTGACCTCACTGATATCTCATTCATTACGGCCCGTCACGGCCGAAATCATGCTTCAATACAGGTCCAATAAACACGTTATTACCAACACTAACTCTGACACTCGTCACTCTCAGTGTCCAAGTCACTGACCTCACTCATCTCTCATTCATTACGGCCCGTCACGGCCGAAATCATGCTTCAATACAGGTCCAATAAACACGTTATTGCCAACACTAACTCTGACACTCGTCACTCTCAGTGTCCAAGTCACCGACCTCACTCATCTCTCATTCATTACGGCCCGTCACGGCCGTGGTCCTGCTTCAATACAGGTCCAATAAAAACGTTATTACCAACACTAACTCTAACACTCGTCACTCTCAGAGTCCAAGTCACTGACCTCCGTCATCTCTTACTCTTTTTTGTCATATAACCATTGATAGCGACTTTACAGCGTTTTATACCGGATCTTGTTTAGGTCGTTATATACGTATTCCTATTGAAACTGCACTATGGTAGTATTCTGCTAAACAATGTTTTCGGCATCATAATCTCCTTGAAGATAAGTAATAACGTAGTACCATAATGGATATTCGGTTAATGTTTGAAGTAACTGATGTAAATATTGTATTATATGTTATTCCTCATACCGTGATTAATATAATGGAATTGGAGGATAAAAATTCAATGTTTATTTATAACATATATAACATTACACATCATAGAATATTACTAAAAAGGAAATTTTAAATTATGGAAGAAACTGTTAATTGTTTCGTACAGGCTTGGGAGTAAAAATGTCAAAGATATTGACTTCTGTAAGTATACGGTTTTCTAAAAGTTTAGATCAAATAAATCAGGATTTTTATCACAATTGTGTTTCGTATATGCTATTATGTTTAGTTAAATAGCTTGAGTTTATAATTGTTTGTCATCAAAACGTGTAAGAACGTATTAATACTTTTAATTTCTCTTAACTGTACGAAACAAAAACATTAAAAATATAATAAACTGAGAGTTGTTATTTTTATCACACTAAATGTGACTACACTTGTGCAAGGAAATAAAGGATATTTGCGGCTGACAACAGCGATAAAGAAAGGCCATTACCATTTTGGATCTCAATAATGGCAGTTTTGTCCTTAACCTCCCTTATTATCACATATCGATTACCAGTATATCATGACATTACATGAGCCCAAGTTAGAAGCCCATGCCATGTTTTTGGTGTTAGATGTTCCTTTACAAGTTAGAAGATTAAGAATGTATAGAAGGACAATATTTATCCATTTTTATAACACGTTTATTGTTTGTTATTAATAATTAAATTTCTACTTCTTCTCCTCATAGGTACAACCGTTTATATTATTGAAAAATAAAATACATCAACGAATTTATACTGGGCTAATGTCAGTGACAAGCATGGAAGGAATAAGACTATCATAAAAATACACCAAAACAAGGTTGTATCAGCATAACTCTTAATACACGGGCAGGGGCGCTGTATATCTGTTTTATCCAAAACCAGTCACATATACGAATAATGGACAGTATTAAATCAGTCGTACTTTACTTTTTTACATACAGGTGTTTTTAATGCTTCATTGATTTGTATAGTTAAACATATTTTCGTATTAAAGTAATACTGCTCAAAATAAGTTTAAAACTTACATCCAATTTGTCTCAACGTCGAAATAATACAAAACAGCCAATAACACAAAATAATAAACGGAAACTCTAAATGTGGGCCATGTTCTGTCATAGTAAATATGTCCTAAATCGGTTTTTTATTATTCGACTTAAATCATTTTTGTGTCATTCGATATTTGATAGTGCCCTCTAAAACTTTTATTCGTGTAGTTCTTGAGAAAAACTGCTGATTTTAAGATATTCAAAGTTTAAAAGTTCTTACTCTCGTCATTTTGAATATACTACAGATAATTCCATGAACTGTTTTTTAGTAACTGGCCTTGTTATCATAAATATTTAAGCTAAAATTTGGTATAAGTTAGTTTATTTTTGTTGAGATATTAATTTTTTAATAACACATACAGACAGTGGGAAAATAAGCATCGGAGACCCATGTTCATACGGTGAAATATGTTATGTCTTGAGCAATAACGTGGTATACCTTTGTCCAGAGAGTTACGGAACACTCTGTATAACAGGATCAAATAATTGAAATAAGAAATATACGGTTAAAATAAAGTTACTCACAGTATTTGTTAAGATGTTTAAAATACTATTAATATTATAGTATTCTAACATCCCCTTCCCAAAATTTTATGATGAAGAACTTATCAATTTTATCTAACCTTTAAAATAGCATAATACAATAAGCTACGTCTAAGACGATTAAATATGTTTGTAAGACTTATTACTGTTTACTGTTTAACACTTGGATATGTATGTTTTGTTTTAAATTTTAAAGCACCATCTTCATTTTAAAGTTTTTATAATTGATTTAAATTATTCTCTAGGTGATCACTAACTTATAAATATTATGACAAAATGCATATAAATTTAATTTCTTTTCCAAAATAGGTTCTGTTTCAACATATATTTGAAACGTTTCGTAACCTGCCAATGTACTACTAGCATGCTTACTAGCACATGCACGCCTTCGCACGTGATTCCTCTGCATTGCATTGCATCTAATATAACATGTATTTCATTGAATAGTTCCAAAGATTTCATGAACACTGGAACTATTTTATACCAATGTGATAAAACCCCACAATCGAAGTTATTAGCTTTCTTAGTGAAAACATTTACGATATAATACGATGAAGTGAATAATGGACGCAATGTCCTTAGACGAATTTATGGCATTTAAAAATTACATTTAGTGTCTGGATTATTACTTTGTGATTTCACTTGCCGTTTCCCGCGGCTTCATACACAATTTCGTACGCTTTGCACGTGTATGAGCAATTTTGGTTAAAGTAAATTATATTTCCGACACCATGTTGAGTTTGCTTTGAGAAATTTACTGCAACAGTGATCAAGCATCTACCAAAATTTACAATTAAAAGTTTAGTTACTACAACTTTTAATTTTGTAATCTGAATATTTGCTTACTCTGTGGTCAACTTTTAACACAGCGTTTAAGACTACATACAAAAGGAAAACAAATTCAAAATATTGATAAAATTAATTAAAAACATAGTTTTGCTGTCAAAAAACATTTGATTTAAATTTAACAGACTCTTTCAAACAATACAGACATATGCTCAGTCAATTAAAATGTACTCACAATATACATACTGTATGCTACACAAAATACAGCAAAATTTAAGACGGGACACGTAGGGAACACAACTATTCATTTAATATAAAGAAACATTTAAAACTATATTACAATACATTTTAATACATTATAGAAATAGCTATTATGATTTTTTAACCAGTTCTATTTATTATTTTTAGAATACCCAAAGAGATCAGACATTTATTTGTAAAATAATTTTAAGGAACTATTCATATAAAACTCTCAATTTTAGCATGAAACTAATTGAATACTGAAGAAACGCTAATGCGTGTGTGCCAAGGATTTGGTGGGGTCAGCGGCTTATCTTCTTAAGAGATGCATGCTTAGGGTAATGGACTTAAGGAAAACTATCATATTTCAAGTAGATTCAACGTTCAGTTTCACTGATATTTTTATCACTGGAGCTTTGGAAATCATTTCAATTCATATCAGGGTTTCAGAATCCTGTAACGATCCTCTTTTGTGCAGCATTAACTGATCGTGTCCTGGAGCAGTGAAATTTTATTAGATAGAACTCTCATCCTATGATCAAGATTAACTTATATAGTTTGGTTACGTTTTAATACTAAAAATTACTTAGGGTATTTTTTCCATATTTTTGCTTTTTCTAACTTCCTGTCAATGAAACCACCTCCGGTTAAAATGTTTAATGTAAGATATGGACTGATTTTGTTAATTATATTTTAATCCATATCAGATACACAACACCTCAACCTTGATCTAGTTTTTTTTTATTTTTTTTAGGTACACCCGTAAGGTTTGGTTTGCCTTCGGTATAAAGCAACTAATATCCGCACCATGACTCCTTAATCAAAAAAACCCTATCACATTTACTGCAATCAAATTTTCATCTATAAGGAACAACAAGTAACTCATAAGATGCCAAATTATAATTTATATACTTTCGGCATAAGTATGATAAATATCATTTGTATACTTTTTACATATACTTTTCTCTTAAACAAACACTTACAACTAGTTCCATAGAGACCCTTTAGTCAGCGTAATCAATAAATCGAAACGCATACAAGTAAATACCAATGAATCATTTATAATCTTTCCTGAAGTGTACTGTAATCATGTGGTGTCATCTCTAAATCTTAGATGGATGATCCTACTGGAAGTAGCGCCAACCAAGAGCAGGAATGCCAGAGCGGAGGTTTAATACTCTGACCGTGCAGATTAATTAAACGGATAGACCTAATGGACTCCCTCACTATCTGTCTCTCTGTGTCACTGTTGGCTTTTATCTGATGGGATTGAGCAGCTGTACAGTACCGTAATTTAATACGTATTGTCAACTCAAGTTTACAACTGTATTATTCATTTCTTCTAATGTAGTGTTTTTATCATGAATACCATTTGAAAGCTTTGGAATATCTGTGTTTTCTATAAAATAAAATTACGATAACACATGTCGAGTACAAAAGTTCTAGAAGTGTTTCTAGATTCATAGTGATATAATATTGATGGATTCTCAGTATGGGCTATAGGGTGACGCAGATTTTTATTTTTGCCGACTTATATACGTTAGAGAGTACAATGACTAATGAAGTCTGGAATGAAAGGCTTTGATATTACTTACTGTTGAAGCCACCATGATAACTGAAGAGCCGAGGAAAGTATGGATCTGATATTAGTTCATTTGACACAAAATAAAGGTTCTGAAATTTAAAAAATCATAAGTGAACAAGAATATCTGAGCCACATACGAGAAAGGTCGAGGAAATAGAAACTCACAGCCACGAACAAAACTGAGTGCGGTAAGAGAAGAATTGTTCTAATAATATAATATTGGAGAGTGTAAATGTTATCTTACTTTGTGTTTTATAAAAAAAAACCTTTTTTGACCTGACTTACAGGAACGGAATAGAGAAGATAACTTTGTAATTAGCAAGGTAAATCGTTTAATGAAACCATTAAGGAAAGATGGCTTTCAATTTTTAATAAAAATCAAATTTTACCAAACTTTCTACACTCGTGAATTGTTCAGAATATTACATGAAATTGTTATGAAAAATGATGTGACTATAAACATATACAACATAGAACATTGCATGAATGTTGTTTTATATATTTTAGAGAATACATGGTCAACAAAGACAAAGTTTATTTTGTACTTCACTAACTATCTGTTTTTAAAATATTGTTTGCTCTAACATTAACAAATTCTAACTCGTCTGATAAGTGTTCTTTACTGGTCAACATACTGAAATATACGACAAGCATGTATTAGAATAGTCTATAGGAAAATCATATAAACAAGCGCAATGAACGCTTTTTGTTTAACCAACAATAAAACAACACTCTAGGTGTATCAAAAAAAGAAATCAATTAAAAATTAACTTTTAACATGCTTTGGGTCATTTGTCTTAATTTCATAATGAGTCCAACCTTTGAAGCTCACATATTTACATGCATTCAATGCTAGTTTTAAAATCTCTTTAAAATTCGTTTTTATGGTGTATTAATTTTATACCGTCATACATTAGGTACACCTTATTAGCCTTACTCTTTTTACTTGATTTATAATGAATGTATGTTTGCCTTTTACACTATTCTTTGAGATTTTACAAAAAAGAAAAGTATTCATATTTCGCCTATAATAAAAATAAAGCTACGGATATATTTCTTTGCAAACATTGAAAGGAATTTAAGAGTAAGCCTATGTAATTCATCTTTCTCTCATCTCTGTTTTGTTATTATGAATTCATTCAACCTATTGTGAATCATTAAAAGGCATATCGTATATAGGGAGTCCCGTATGTAGGACAACGAGTATTGTATAATTCGTTGATGTAGGCCAAACCTCAGGAGGTCCCAAACGTAAAAACAAACAAAATTTGTCATGTGAACATATAGTCTATCTCGCTTAAATTTAAAAATACTTTAACTTAAAACTAAAAAATTTTAAAGTAAAAACCTTACTTTCAAAACGCCCTTAATAATGGGATAAATAATTGAGAAATAACGTTCATTAGATGTGTGGGTTTGAGCCTATAACATCGTGGCATAATCAATATTGTACATTCAGGGAACATTAGCTGACTTTTATATTAATAGTTCATTGTTGGAAAACACATGTTTTTATTTATTATTAATTATACTTAATTACTGATTGAAAAAGTGAGGTCAATATGTTATTCCAGCCATTGTTTTCTGGTTAATTTGCTATCATTGTATTATCTTATTTAGTTTCTTATTACACCGAAATGACCATATTGAAACGAAGAGTTAATGGAGGATTCACTTTAATTATGGATTGCATGATTGAAACTCACAGAGCGGTTCCATTCAGAAAAATAACATAACGTTCGTTCAAGGAAACGTTCACAGCTGTTCATAGGACTCTGATGGAGCGTGGAAGTTTTACACAAGCTGATAAGTTAGGCCGCCCAATTTCAGTGAGATCATTAAAGAGCTCCAGAAAGAATCTTTGATCTTCACATACGTTGATTATCGTTTACCCCAAGAAGCAGTAAAGCTATTAAACAAATTTATCGTTCTAGCAAAAACATTAAGTTAGATCATTCAAAAAAGGCGTAAGAATTTATGTTCTAATTTTTTCCCTGCCAACTTTATTTCGGTTTCCTAAGGAACAATTTCGGGTATAAAATGTATGACGAAGGTTGTGAAAATATTATTTACTTCATTGTATCTCTATTGTAAATATTTTTCATATCATAATAATCCCACAATTTTAAATTTGTATTCTGTATTTATTCAAAAACTTTTTATTGAACTGGTTGTATTTTGAAATTGATATGCTTAATAGCACAAAATTTTAACAGAGCTGATATTTAAAAGTCAAAGTCATTTCATAAAGGTTATATTTGATTTAATACCTTACAAAATCATACGCGCGGCTTAGCACGCAATTAATTTTCGACGTGTATATTAGTATATTTTTTTGATTAAGAGAATATGTCAAAAAGGTTATATTTTATTTAATATAGCCATTTCAATAATCCGATATTAGTATATTTTTTTGTTTTAAAATATTTCAACGATAATAATATAATATATATAAAAATATAATAATATTTTATATATATACAATGTAAAATAATATATAATATAAAATAATATATAAAATAAATGTATCTAATTCCGTGTATTTTTTTGATCAGCTCACACGATTTCAGTTACATATGAAGCATTTTAGACCAATGTGGGGGAACTCCAAAGTCCAAGTTCATAGCTTTTTCAGTTAAAGCACTTATGATGCAATACGAAGATTCTATGATATTTTTGAAACGAAATTAGTCATATGTAATGGTACATTTTCATCTGTCATTTTCATAGTCATCAGGTATCATTTTCATTTGTTCAGAGGCACAGTTAATAGGGTCAGAGTATAGCCGAAATTACAAGTAATTCTTATTTCGGGTTTTACAATTTTTTACAATCATTTCTAATTCGAATTCATTATATTTCTGTTCAAATTATATTTTGTTATTTTTCACCGTGATAAACAATACCTTATAGACATATATACACGTACATTTATGTTTTAAGTTGAATTCCAAACATTGGTTTTATAATTATTTTTATTTTTACTTATGTAATACGTAAGTACATTATGACAGTCATCCATTCCATACTACAGTCCTATGATATTTTTTTAGAAAGTTATGTCAGTGTTCTAAGAACGAAAAGATTTCAACACAAGCTAAATGTACGATTACAAGATTGCTATCGATTACAAAATTCGTTATTTTTAGGCAATTTCGAAGTAATCTTGATTATGTTGAATTGCATGTCCAGATAATGATCTATCATAATTTCTGTGAACGATATCAAATCAATCATTAGTTAACCTTCAATTAGTAAAAATCCCGCTGCGTCGTACTCTTCAATAGCTGTAGTATTTACGATTAATTTGACTCCTCAAAAGGAAATGTATGCCTACTTTGCAGAACACTCATCCTGCTGTCTTTGTTTGTACCCTCAACATTCGTTTTTCGAAACAAAGATTATCTGTAAACCTGATACAATATAGTACATTAATACATGCATCATACAAATACAGCTATTTTTATTCATGCAAATAAAAATGAATGTGACTTTGCGTGTCAGTAACCAAGTTGTCAAAAATATTTCATATGCTTACAGTAATTTATTATTTTTTTAATTATTTATAAAAGCATTTTTGGGTTAGAATTTGCGAATAAAAATATATCTGCATCTAATGCAATGTGTAATGTAATATATAATCAAATATGTAATCTTGCTAGCAGTTACCCGTGCCTTTTCTCGCAATTTCGTAAGCTTTGTACGTGAATGAGCACTTCTGGTTCGATTGTATTATATTTCCGATGGCAATATTGACTTTGCCTTGTTGCTACGATCAAGAAAATCTGTCAAAATGTGTATATACGAGTATATGGCCATTATAATTTACTCCAGATCGTACTTTTTATTCGTTGGTTGATATTAACAGGTTTCCCGATCAAAATATGTTTAGATACACAAATCTCAGAAGCTTACTTCCGTCAAAAAACAACTAAGATGGGTTTTTAAAAGTGTTTATATTTCATAGTAAAAGTTAGATAGTAACATTATTTCTGATTTTTAATTTACAGTATTAACTAACCACTGCATACTTAATATTTGCTCAAACGTACAGGTAAAATTATATTGTTCTTTAGACTTATAGTTTTATTATTCAGTCCTCAACAATAATTCCAGAAATAAATTAAATAAGAAGTTTTCTCACTATCAAGCATATTCTTTTATTTCAAGAACATAAATGTATACAAATTTATAGTATTAATTAAATTAATTAAACATATCGATATACTGTCATAAAACAATGCTTACACAGAACAGTTCTTTTAATTAATTACATTTGTTTGCTGGAATACATTTCTTATGGGATTTTGTGTCTTTAGAGACAAAGATGTGATTTTTCAACTTTACAGGCTAGTAGGCGTAGCCTGGAGGAATTGTTGAAATAAAAATAGGCCAAACAGGTTAACCAGTTACTCTAAGAATATATATGTAAAATTTACGTGATTGAGTAACACAAACACTAACACTCAGAGTGATACCATTATATTTTTATATAATAGTATAGATTATATTTCACTATATCGTGTACTTACAAGAGCTCTAGGATGCCTTGTGCACACAACACCATAAAGCACATAACGATATCAGGTAGCAAGGATAATGTGCAAGGTGAAACAAGCACTTATGGCACCTTACAAATTGCTCTGGATCTTGTGCAGACACTTACGTACTGAAACCAGTAATACCGTACATACACCGTACAGCTTACCTGTGTGTCATAAACAAAGTTGTAAATTAGTGTTAACACCTTCACATACACATACTGAGTGACGATAAGTTACAAAGCTAAAGGGTTTGCAAAAGCATTTGAACCTCGATATAGCGTATTTAAAGTAATAGTTACATTAAATTCTTTGTTTGAAGTTTATTTTTGACGATGGAAGGACTGTGAAGGAAATACGATTTTTCCGGACATTTGCCATCGTTAGTGAAACAAAAATCAGTAACTCTACGTTTCGAGATCTGCAATCTGATCACGGTTACGTAGGTACTGTGACCTGTATTCTGTAGTTCAGTTTTAATGATTAGTACTGTTATAGTTTTTATTAAGTGCATGTTTTAGAGTTAGTGAAGTTGACACCCGACATGGTGGTTGTGATTCCTGAGAGCCGTGCCACAACGCTATGGTATGATTTTTTTTATTTTAACCTAGTTTGTAATTATGTATTAGGTTAGTTATTTACCTGAAGAAGAGATCAGATTGTAGATCTCGAAACGTAGTGTAACTAATTTTTGTTTCACTTAACGATGGCAAATGTCCGGAATAATCCTATTTTCAGTTACATTATAGGGACTAAAATATCAATATTCTCGTAGCATTAAATTTCTTTGCACATTAAGTTAAAAGTAAACTAAAAATGTAACTCCCAGGACTGATGTAGCGTTTTTAAAGGGGAATTAAATAATAAGATTTAGGTTGTAAATTTTCCGATTGGGGATCTCCATTCTTTATACCCGCCCTGGTAGCAGATTGTGGTTATAAGGAGGGGGAGTAATGTAGCGTTTTTAAAGCTACATTGGTTTATTTTTTTAATTGAAACTTAAATTAAATGAAAATTTAAGTACAACTAGTGGAAAGAGAAGTTTGTTTTTTTTATTTTGAATTTTGAGTAAACTTAGAAGTGAACAATTTTATTTTAGTTATTTCCAAGTGGTATCTGATTTTTATTTGAAAACTTTATTATTCTATTTCAGTAGAGAGCTCTGATTTTTACATAGTTTTGATATATTTGATTAATATTTTTATTTCTCGCCAAAGGGCCTTTTGAAATTACTAAACGATTTGTTAATTCTTGGTAGAAAATAGAGTGATGAAAATTCTGAAATATTGAACTTATTAATTTTCCGTTTAAAATAAATCCATTATTTTAATTTAAAACTGTGATTTTTATTTTGGACAAACCAGATAATAGTTAATAGATAATAGTTAGATAATAGTTATCAATTTAGTAATAAATTGTACTGAATAATCACTCGGAGCTTACTAATTAAAACATATTTTATATCGTCTTGGTTTTCTCATTGTTAATTTAAATATTAATATTCTGGAATATTAATATCTACAATCCAAGTCGTTATAACTTAAAACAAAGATCACAAAATAAAATTTAAAGTAAAATAATGCTTTTGGCATCATAAAACGTCAATAATAGCTATATGAAAATGCCCTTATATCAGTTTTAAGAACTAGATAAACTATTTAGAAAATGAGCAAAAGAACTGTTTAATAAAGCGTTTGGTTTGTGAGTAGAAGATGGTGTCAAGGGAGACTATAATTCCCAGCTTGGTGGTTTCTCTAAAAGGAGTGAATTTACTCGTAAAAGTGTTGTTAAAGATGTAACTGTTACTTTTACAAAATGTCTATAAACAAGGTATGTTTAACAGCCATAAATGGTAGTTTTTAGTTCTTTTGTTTTAAAACAGTCCTGTAACATGATACTATATACACAACATATTGCAATGACAAATATTCAATAACTTCCAAAGATATGATAATTTTATAGTGCTACTAAATATATGTCAATTAAACATACAAATTATAATACAATTAGGTAATACAAATAACGTGGATTGTTTAGGAATTGTCAGTGATTGTTGCGAGTCTATTTGGGTTAATTGTGATTCAATATTGATGTGAAAAAGAAGTGTTCTGGTTGATAGCTGATTATTGCCAACGTCGAGGCCAGCTGTCGGCAGTGTGCGGCTCGGCTCGCTTGTTTAATTAAACCGAATGTCGTCATCCCACGCCATACCCGGCATTCTTTTGGCTCTGTTGACCACAATGTTTTTCCTCCTTAATATCTAACACTATAAACTCTCTATGGTCCGTTATTTTATATTTTATTTAATCAGTTTTATAATAATACTTTTCTTGAGATGGCCTTTTTGGTTTCTATATATCATTTACATGTTAACGGTTACCAATTGTGTACTATACCAGTTTCGTAATTAGGAATATAACATGTATTATTGTTTTATTTTGTAACTACTAAAGACTAATACTTTGTCATATTCACTTATTTGTTTTATGGTGACAGTTAACGTTAGTGATGTTACAAATATAGTTAATTTTCAATATTTGTATTTCAACTACCTAATTATGTACCTAATATTATTTTTACCCCTAAGTTATTATATAATTAAGTATTTAAATTATTGTTATTGTTATATTTACACAAGATGAAGAATTAGTATGTTAAGATTTCATATTTAAGGCGAAGAGGAAACCTAATACCTGGCTCCTCTGTCAAACGTATAACCTTATCAAAAGTAACCTGGTAAAGTTTAAAACAAATTTTAATTTTGAATAATCGTAAACTCCTTTTGCATAAACTATCAGACACTATTTTTCTTAATACGAAACATTGTATTTTAAAAGAATCTAAAAACAAAAACTATTAAATAACAAGTTCATGATAAAATCCATTTTATAACGATATATCATTTTGTATTTAGGTTCTAAAATTCAATTTTTAATTCACCAAAACATCTAAATAATATCTATTCATGTATGCTTACAATATTTTCAACTAAAATGGCTTTGTATTTTGTGATGCGTAAGGAAAGTTTCTAACAACTTGGATCATCCTAAATCAAGAGATTGAAACAGTTTGCGCAACCCCCAATAATGACAAATAGCAACATATGTTACAAATACTTCACAGATATCCTTGTTTGGATAAGTATGTGTTTTCTATTTCATATGGTAGGAAGCTTCCTATTGAAGCTTTTGTTATTGTATGGTGTATAATCGAGTCACTTATATTTTAAACCGGTAATAGTGTGATCTATATGTCAATAATTTTAATTCAGCCACATCAAATATCATAACAGCACAATCGGCATAAATATGCTCTGAAGAGAAAAACTGATCGGTGATGAAATATTTTTGGATTGTTAACATAAGCCTTAAACATAATTATTAATAAATACTATCTAACTAAACTAATCGCTTCACATACAGCTAAGTTTATTTATTTTTATCATAAATGGACGCCTCTAAATTTCAATAATATTTTAAAATAATATATTGTATAATTATATTGGGTCATTCATTGGTTAATTGTAAGTTATGTAGCCCTAAAATGTATTAATTAACAACAGAACGTTAGGTATGACAATGCCAACTGTTCTAAGAGCATAATGATATTCTTGTAACAATTATTTCAATAATATACTTCATAATTATAAAAACAACTATTATATATAATAGATATAAAACACTAATATCCCATTAATTAGCTTGTATCCATTGAGATATAACATCCTGAATGTTTCTACTCTCAGCAATAGCACACACTCACCAAGCATTATACAAGATACGATATACAGCCAAAAAATAGGTAATAACAGCCTATTATTACTGAGAGGGAATAAGTTGAATAATAAAACCAATTTGGCAATAATTAAGTGTAAGACTTCAGTAGCTATAAGTTCAAAATCAGAATAACAAATAATAATGACAAGTAAAGTCCTTCAAATACAATTTAGTTTAACGGACAGAAAAGCTATTTTAAATAATAATAATAGTTTTTTTTTACTGAATAGTTATGGAGAAGCCAAAGCTAAAAGAATAAAATGACAATGCTACAATTTTTTTGTTTTAACTCACCCCTCTGTTCAGGAAGAAGCTTACATTGTATACAACGTTGCCTACTCTCTAATTACGTGCCTTAGGACTGATCGCTGTAAAACTTATCCGGTAATAATATGTGACAAAAAACTTGCTTAACCGAGCGCAATAGGCTATCCTGAACGTGATTTGGTGAAGAATTTCAAGACAGTAAATTTTTCTGTTTATAATATTTTGATAAAGACTAAGGATAACAATATTAATACGATGTCTTTATGTGCATATGCTGAAGACCATTCATACGACATACCTCGATAAAATCCTGATAGTTAAAGAAATAATGTTTCACTCCCCTAGAAGAAAAACTACGTTGAATACTTTTCTGATCAACGGCAAGATAATTCTGGTGAGTAATACACAAAATGTTTACACAAACACACACAATACAGAGCCACAGTGTGAAAAAATATTTAGAAAATCTGAGAGTTTAACTCACCTGGTTTTGTTGCATACACTCCTAATATGATCTTTTTAAAATAATAGGGGTGTCATAAAAATGTACAGATTTATCACTTTGATCAATCCAACCACTGGTTTTATTTCATTTTCTAAAAGTCAAAGACACATCCAAGTATTCATGAAATTTTTTGTTTGACGTTCCAACGCGTAATTCGGTGACTTTGTGGCCCACAGGATATGTATATTTCTCTGAATCACAAAATTGTTCCCACCATTTGTAACATCGTCAGCAAACAAAACATAATCTTTGAGGCCTGTAACTGTATTCCATATTCACCATAAATAGTAATGATAACTTAAACTGGTATTATTAAACATATATGTGCATATCTATAAAAAATAACTGAAGATACTATAATATGACGAGATATAACTTGGTGATGTATTTTTGGTGATATTATCTCTCTATAATTGATTAGCCATAGTCATAGTTTATCGCCACAACAACTCATTTTCTTTTCCATTCATATGTTAATCTAAATACGATTTGACTGCCACCATGAAACAATTGGGACCAATACGGTTGACCAAAATAATTAGTGCATGATGTATATATTTTAGTTGATGTGATGTTTTAGCATATTATAGTAATATATGTGTTCAGGAATGGGAGAGTCATGTAAAGTCAGGCTAGCGAGTGAAGTGATTAAGATGTTGTTCCCTAGTTCGATAACAAGATTTGCTCTCCGTTACTCTTACATTACAGAAAATGTCCTCAAAAACCTAAAGCTGTCGAATGTGTAAAAGTTTATAAAACAAAGTCAAGGTCAGTGTCCTGTCCTGCGTGGCAGCAGTACTCTGCCGATACATTATGCATGAGGAAGTCAACTCGTCTGCTCATATTTATTTCCTCTTGAGCCTCTGTGTTCTGATGGCGGGTTTTTATATCACTGCGTCACAACCGAGTTTAATATTTTTTTATAGCGTACCATTGACTTGCAAAACTGTTATATATTATAATCCTTTTCTTTAGATATCCAGACTCATGAAATTAATAGCCATCTGGAATTGTGGAATAGGCAACATCAACACAGATAATAGATGAATGAGATCCGGTTGGTCTGCAATATAAACAGTGTGATGTGGCAGAGAAAATCACGGAGAGCATCAAATGAAGGCATATTTATTTATTTACACTTGGCCAACCGACAACCTTAGAGGTACGAATGGAGCGTTGCGCTTGAAAAATACAAGCAGGCAGCAGCATTAGGATTCTCGCTATATTCTGCTTTTCACGATAGAAACCCAGCTTTTATTGTTACAATATCACTTTTATTGTGAATTTTTATAACCTTAACTTGCACTCAGTGTGTAATATACACATGGGACCCAAAGTTGTCTGAAAAATTTTAATTTTTGTATAATTATATTTTATATAAAGTGGAAATCAATGTACGTGTTTATATGCCTTCGTTTAAGTTACATGCAAGGAATTGACAAAGTCATTAGTAACAGTCATTGTAAATTAACTAATAAAAACATTATCAGGTGACGTTTTTGTTAATCTAGGAATGTTGCTAAGGATTTTTCTTCATACTCCGTGTATATAGCCGTGATATAAAGTGTATATGAGCGTGTTATCATTCATGTTAATACATATCATTGAACTGTATATATTGAAATAAATATTTTATTTATGAAAAGTGACGATAAACTATTTAACAGTACGAGGAATAAAAACCTCAACATATTGTATTGTTATTTTTAAATTTGCAATATACCATGTATTGCATTAATTGAATTAGCAGTAGATTACACATTGTATTTTAAACTAAAGATCGTTTAGAGATAACTACGAACCATAAATTCCTTTACTGAGTCAAATGTTTTTGTGAAGAATAACTGTTTCAATTATTAATGTTGATGTTGAAGATTCATTCTGTATAGTTAAGAACCTCATTTTAACGTTATTCCAAACTACGAGGGACGATGTCTGAGACAATTCATCAGATCTATCTCAATTTTTATATATGTTGCCATGATTATTATTATATTGCATAAATTTAAGTATTCTATAAACGTAGAACATTTTATAGTTAGGAAACTATAAATACGTGGTTGAATGTAATACATACATAGAAGAGTAACGTCATTCCATTGTTTTGCCACCAAAACATTATTCAAATATAACCTTTATTCAGCCACGCCCACAGAACCATAACGTAAGAAATTTTTAAAATAAATTATTAAAATGTTTTTAATTACACTATAGGAAAACTCGTGAAAGCCAGATATTAATCACGATATTATTTTTTCGAGTTTATTAATAATACAGTGAAAATTACGGAACCTAAAGAAATTAACCATTATAAAAGTTGAAACTCTAATAGTTATTATGTTTGAGTTATTATGTTTGTATTAAAAAATAAATTTCAATCAGTTTTCTGTTTTCCATGTTCTGTGTTTTATTAAATTTCAAAAGATACGCAAACATCACATCAAGTACCTTTTTGTACCTATTCTACTTAGATAAGATATTCTGCTTCACTTCTAGAGGCGGTCACCAAGAGCTCCACCGCGTGAATGTTATTTACCATACATACACGGCTCAACCACATGTTTGTATATATTATTGTTCTGGCACAAATCTATGGCACTAGGGCCTGGAATTTAGTTTTGTTTGAACTTTTCTATCTCCAGAATGGTGAACGGATAACTTTAAAAATGTAAAGACTTTCAAAACTTAACAGCTTAAGTGAACCCCTGGTGCAGGATTCTGTTCAGCTCTGCGTATAACAGTAATTTTCCGTTTAGGATAAAGCACGATATAAATTGACATGCAGTATTTCCTGCGACACATTATTACTATTTTCATAACAAATTACTACACAAGCAAAGACATTACGATAATATATTAATTAATACATAATATAAACTATGATAGAAAAATTAAATAATATTAGGGTACTACTGAGAGAGGCGAGATCAACAGGTGAAATAGTTTGCAGTACAACAGAATAGAATTTATTGAAAACTCAATCATAATAACAATAATTTGTACAAAATACATAAAACATTAATACAATACGTAAACAAACATAACTATATTAACTTATATGGTTCATATTTGAAAACAGAGTAAATTAGGAAAACGACGAATTATAAGGTTGAGGGCTATCTGCAGGTGCTGTATAATCCTCAGTGCTATTAAATGAGAGTGAGAAACCATTACATTATTCACATATAAATTCTCAGAATACTATATTACAAGTGATTTGTTTAAAAAAAGATGTATATACCAACTTGAAAACCTTCTGCGAACCTAACTAGGCAGAGCAACGTAAATAGTAATTGTTTTAAAATAAGGAAAGAAATAAGTGCACGTGTTTTTAAAGTAATTTGAAAAGAATTAATTTTTATTTCCTACGTTTACATATGCTATACACATATAGTATAAAGGTGCATAAATACATATAGTAAAGATAAAGATAAAACTTTATAAATAAATAAAAACAAAAATAACAAATTAAGAATATCTAATTTTTCTTTTGGAAATAGTTTATCCACGTCATTTGGTACGTTTCCCAATAAATTAAATCTATTAAATCTACTTTTGATCTAGAATCATATCAAAATCGTATAACATACTTATTACTTAATTAATTGGAATTTCACTTTCAACTTTCCTTTCTATTTCTATTTTTTTGTTAAAATACCACCAAACCATATCGAAGGATAACACATATTACCTTGATAATAATGATTTAAGATCAAATTTATCAAGTCTCTTCCAGTGTTTTAAGCATGTCTTCAAAACAACACAAACAACCAACCGCATGTTGCATGGCACAAACGGGACGCAAGCTCCACACTTAACATCCACTTTTGTCATTTGTATGGCAAGTTATCAGGGTAAATTACCTGACCAAGACTAAAACTTGAAAACTCTCTTAAAAACAAGATAGACCTCTAGCTTGGGCTCAAGTTTCTTCTCACACGGTTCCCAGGACGGGAGCATATCACTTAGATTCTATTTTAGCGAGATCGATTGAAAATATTTATCCTTTAATACATTTAAGATACTAACGTATTCAATACGAATCGTTGTGTATGCCAAATTTTTCCTTTTTTTCCTACAAAAAATGTGGTAGTCAGCGATGATAAAACCCCTGCAAATATTTAGCACATGACACCCTATTTTGTTCACAGAATTGTGGAATATGTTTCATTAAAAACTTAATAAATAGGCATACAAACGCTTTTGAGTGTTTTTTGTAAAGCTTATACGATTTTCATAGTCATATAACATGAAAAATAAGCTTTTTGCAAATAATCAGCAACAAAAACAATACACAAAACTAAAAAATGTTGGGATTGCCTCGAGTGGTTCTTAATATTGGGTTACCTCTCACAAGTTGCATCTAGGACTCGCTACAATTGTCCTTGATTTGGTGAAGAAAAAACTGGAAAACAAGTTTATTTCAATAGTATTTTCCTCACCACATGTTTTCATTCATCAATTTCCCCACTTATACGCATTGTCGAGTTCAATTGGAATATCGGAATATAAAAGTTTTATGATGTTTTTACTGATAACTTGATGAATAATTAAAAGGAAATCACAATGAAGATAATTAATACGGATTATTTCAGAGGATTTCAGATTGCTTTCAACCGGAGAGGATCAAGGGAGGTAATCAATCATCTTATTAGGTATTAAGATCGTTTACAGTTTACCAGATTCAAATGGAATCTAAAAATGACAAACTTTGAGCTCACTATGCAATGCTCTTTGTGTTATTTAAAGATCAATTTGTGTAATTATTAATTTAAAGGGAACACAAAAAACGTAACAAATTGAACTTTGATGGTTTTTGTGAATCCTATTATAAGAAACCATAAAACTTGTAACCTAGTATCCATTATTGGTACCACAATTTTAATTTAATTTTTTAATACAAATGAAATAATAACATCTATTTAAAATATTTTAAGTTTTATGATGTCCATGAGTGGTGGTGAATCCGTCGAGTATATTTATTTATAAAGAAAGCTTTATACAGTCTGGAATTAAGGTGATTTGAAATATTTGTAGGCCATATTTCTAATTTTTTTTAACGCCGAACAGGTAAAAATGGAGTTTTACACTAAAAACTATATTTTATAGCCTCCCAGTAATAATCAATAGCGCAATCTATTGTTTTCACTCCAGATATAATTTCCTTAACTGACACTGAAAATTTGGATGGTAATCAGTGCTTACAAACAAATTGTTATATCTTAAAACTTATTTTGTTTAATTTATTTTATCATCTATTCTCCTTATCATTCATACTCGCACTGGTGTACAGGCACCCAATTTTGGTAACTTACGGACATCTATTACATATATAATAATTTTTGATTGCCAAATAAATTACTGCATTCAATTATTGCACAAGAATTTGCAGAAGTAAAATCGTTATTGGTCGAGAAGTGTGGTCGGAGAGGGGTGTGGGGGGGTAATGTAAAGGCCGTACTGCAAACTATGTGTCGTGCACGCTGAGTGCTGGGAGTGGAAGGGTCTGCCCTATGAATTTTGTCCATTTATATCCTAGTACGAGAGATGAATTTTGCAGTTCCCCTTACACTTTAAAGTAAACTTTTGCTAAATAATGTTCTAGGTATTTAAATAGCTTCGTTTAAAACTAAACTGCACATCAGTTTCAAAAGAGTCTCGACGCTGAATTATATAAAATAGAATTAGGAGACCGGAAACACTTTATTCTGAATTCAAAGTATCTTGGTAGTATATTACTCACTTAGTCATTGTTATAGTTATAGTCATAATTTATTTATTAGTACACGAGTACAACAGCGAAATTAGGGTCACATGGCTCTTTCTTACATTTAACCTCAACAAAATCCAACTACTAACCAAATAGTAGAAACATTAATCAACTGAAATCTATAAAAAAGATAAATCTATATAAATTCATACCTTTGACAGGCTATTTAATTTTGTGAACTTTTATCTAAAGTATGCGAGATTGATTCATTTATGGTCAAAAGCTTCTTCTGTTTTATCATTGTATTTATAAAGTATGCAATAAGTTATAGCGAGGAAATCTAATCTCTGTCCTCCTCTAAGACCTCCCTGTTGTGCTGTTCTAGGACATTTTTCTGGCTGCGAAGATTTCAAACAGACGATAGGTTTCATTAGCAAAAGCTATTTACATTAATTATGAAGCAGAAAGTAGTTCACTATTCGTTATTTATTTAATATACAATTTATTAGTAGTAACATACATTATAAACATTAATTTATTGTTGTAATACAATTTGAATATCACTGCATGCCATAAACCTAGACTGTTTATTGCCTAACATTCAATTAATTATATACTGTCCAAACGAGCATTATTTTTAATATATAAAGTTTATTACAAATATCCTGGAATCGTCTTTGCCTTGACCAAACTCTGATATTAAACCTTACATCACCTAGTAATCAAACATTTTAAGTACAGAATGGACCTTCTCCAACGTCACAATTTAATTATGAATGAACGTTTTGACAAAAAATGTTTAATTGAAATGGACTGGAATCGTTCTTGCCTTCATCACGATTTATCCCAAAAATCCTGTATTTAAAAGAATAATAAATATATGAATAAAGTTTTTTTTTAATTTATAAAAGAATGATCTTACTGATAAATTAAGATATGAAGGAGCTCAGCCCATTTTCATAGAGGGGCATCACCGTCAAACACTACGTTGCCTATATATAAATGAATTATATGCAAAAATCCACAGCTTAATTCGTTCTTCAAATATCCAGCAGAAAACATTCAATTAGATACACAGGCAGACAGGTCGAGGAATCTTTCCGGAATCTTTCCGGAATTCCGGAATCTTTAGTCATAGCCAAACAAGATACCCTGATTACATAAATAAATATATATATATAATCATCTCTTATTTTATACATAAATAACAATAAAATGTACGCTATTTCAAAAAAGATAGCAACATCGCGTAGCAAGGAATGTGATGAGGTTTGGATACAAGACCATCTTCTAATATAGAATTGACAAATCCCCTTTATATATCGATGTACGTCCATACATTCTACGTGAATTATTGAAAGTGAAGGACGGTAGTTTCACTGTGTTCAAGCTCTGTCTGGAGTTGGGCGGATGATGAACATTTAATTTTGTCTCCATACACGTAATACTTACTCATATATTTATGGATGGAATATTCCTTCACCATATACTTACCAATCGAAAATCTGCATCGTTTCTTTAAACTTTTTATGATTTTTAATACATATACAATACAATGTACTCGATAACTTGAAAGCACCCTATCTTATTTTAATATTGCTTTTTCAATCTGGCTATACCAGAACACGTTTGAGGCCCCGGTCTTTTGCTGAATGGCATTTAAAAATCCAATCTAACTTAGTATCGACGTTTCTAGGTTTTTTTTCTTTTTTTATAAAAAATTTTATTTTTGTTATTTCAGAAATATTTTTATTTATATTTTCTATAATTTACATTAATATGCAATATATACAGATTAAAACATCAGACTGTCTGATGGACCCGCTCACAGGGTGTTCTGAAAAAAAGGTTGCCCATAAGTCAGGGCGTGATTCCTCACATCAAAATAAGAAAAAAAGGTCTAATTAACATAGGTCCGAAAATGCTTAGTTACCAAGTTATACAGGGTGAAAGATTTCGTCTGAATTTCAGTTCCCCTGCTGCAACGAAGCCCTACGGGTATTTGTTGGCTGTTAATTAAGATGTACAATTTAGCGTAATTTATGTAAAATGAACTGAAAAATTGAATAAAAAACCGTTTCCAGACCTGTAGCTACAGTAATTTTTAAGATATGTGACGAAATACGCGAAACTTGGTCCCGAAAAACAAGTTACATTTAGGTTTGAAGCAGATTTTACTATGTTAAATGTACAATAAACACAAAATATTTTTTCACGGTACTTGTAGAAAATTTAATTTCGAAGAGAAAAGATGTAAAATAAGTCTATAATAGACAAACGCAAACTTTAAAAAATAATCCTTAATTACATACAAAACCCATGAGAAATAGACAAAATCTGTTAAAGCTCTCTACAAATGTAATATTGAAATTAAAACAGCTGTTTATTAACACAAATTAATGAGTTACTATTATTATTTTTTATCAAGTAAATATTTTTAACAATCATACATTATCATACATAAAAAAGTTATCTGAATTATCATTCAACAAAAAAAGTTACACTTGTCCTAAAAAACTAACCACGTCACAGTAGATGTTCAAAATGTTTCCCCTCATTCAAAATACAAGCATCCAGCCCGTCTTCTCATAGACTGCCGAACTCTTTCGAAGATCCCAGGTGTCTCACGTATCCTTTGAATCCCGTTAACAATCCTTATTCGCAACTCTTCTATGGTATCATTTCATTTCATTTATTGAGTCAACGGTAAACCATTTCGTACATATCAAGTAACAGATGGCATGCCAGAAATTAACAAATCCAAATAAATATCGCCAACACTTTAAATTGTAGATAATAGAAAACAATGTTATCAAATATCCAAAGTTTAACATAATATACATACAAATTAACGCCTACATCAAAATAAATATCAAAATCGACACAGGCGAGTCGTAGACAAGCGTCTTTAAATGTCCCCATAAGAAAAAGTCTAGAGGATTGAGGTCAGGTGACCTTGCAGGCCATGCTACTGGGACTCCTCGACCAATCCATCTGTTTTGGATATGCTTCATTTTAAAATTCTCTTACTTGTAATGTGTAATGAGCTGGAGCTCCATCCCTGCATGAACCACATGTTGTTGCGTGTGTATAGTGGCACATCTTCGAGTAACTCATTCAGATTAGTCGTCAAGAAATGTAAATAATTTTCACCATTGAGCGTATCAGGTAAAAAACTAATAAAAATTTTATCACCCAGAATAGCAGCCCATACGTTTATATAAAACTGATATTGTGACGGTTCTCTGAAATAGCACGTGGATTTTCAATTGCCCACATGTGAGTATTGTGGGTGTTAAGAATAGCCATTCTTGAAAATTTTTGCTTCATCAGTAAAGATAATGTAATTTAAAAAATGTGGATTTCTGCTCTTTTGGATAAGCATTGGCATAGCTGAACACGAGGAAAGTAATCTCGAGGCAAAAGAGCCTGGACCCTTTGATAGTGATAAGAATGCAACTGCTGCTCGTGTAAAATCTTCCAGACAATTGAATTACTAACACCGAAATCCAAGGCTAGTTCTCTAGTACTTCTTCCAGGATGATTCTCTATTTCGTCCAACACGCCCTCCTCCAATTCAGCTGTACACGTTGTACGTGGCCGTCCTGATCTACACTTTTCCAGATTTAAAAGGTTCCCGTCTCGCTTAGCCTTCTATGAATGGAAGAAAAAACATTTTATGAGTCGGTAACTGTCTATGAGGAAAATGTTCCTGATAGAGTCGTCTAGCTGACGACTGTTGCAATGTGCAAGACCGTACATTAAATGCATGTCTGCCATTTCACCATTAGTGTACATAATATTCATATTACCTGCCATGATGAATAAGATATTATTAGCTATCAAAAATTAACTTCAACGGCACTCGCACTAACTTGTATTAAAGTACAGATCAACACACGCACTTAATGAGCAATGGAAAAATAGCTGCTTGTAATGTTTTATTTAAATTATTATAAACAATGTTACATTGTTAAAACATATGTTTTAAATAGAAATTATTTTGTTTCTCAAATCAAATATTTTAATAAAACAGCTGTTTTAATTTCAATATTACATTTGTAGAGAGCTTAACAGATTTTGTCTATTTTTCATGCGTTTTGTATGTAATTAAGGATTATTTTTTAAAGTTTGCGTTTGTCTATTATAGACTTATTTTACATCTTTCTCTTCGAAATTAAATTTTTCTACAAGTACCGTGAAAAAATATTTTGTGTTTATTGTACATTTAACATAGTAAATCTGCTTCAAAACCTAAATGTAACTTGTTTTTCGGGACCCAAGTTTCGCGTAGTATTTCGTCACATATCTTAAAAATTACTGTAGCTACAGGTCTGGAAACGGTTTTTATTCAATTTTTTCAGTTCATTTTACATAAAGTACGCTAAATTTTACATCTTAATTAACAGCCAACAAATACCCGTAGGGCTTCGTTGCAGCAGGGGGAACTGAAATTCAGACGAAATCTTTCACCCTGTATAACTTGGTAACTAAGCATTTTCGGACCTATGTTAATTAGACCTTTTTTCTTATTTTGATGTGTGAGGAATCACGCCCTGACTTATGGGCACCTTTTTTCAGAACACCCTGTATATAGTAACATAATAATTTTGTGTTCGGAATAAAATATTACATCCAACATACTAACCACTAATACTACACCACATTTGTTACTATATTACTTGTAAAACTGTCAAACAACTGCACTCAGTGTTCATCTACAACTGAGTTTATTCTAATATCTTCTTGCTGCCATCATGACACATTGCTGACCTTGAGACACATTTCTACTTATTCTCAGCCAAATTCCACACAGTGGCATAGGTCAATTAGTTTTAGGAATGTCGTCGATTCATGACTAGGCTTCGCTAATACCTACTATATAGAGGTTATATTTGAATAATCATTTTTAAGTATTGATTTTGTTTGGCCATAAGTTGAAAGGCAGATATGCTATTTTATATTAGGGCCACGTCTTTCGAATCTCTTGTCAAGAAGGATAACATATTTACATCATCTCTATAAAAAATAATGAACTACTCAACAAGTTATGAATGTTAAATATTTAGGATTAGAACACCTGGTTCTCAGTTTAAAATTCACCCTGTATTTGAATAGTAAAGATTTGTTTTTATTGCCCTTAGTATCATTTAGTGTCAAATCATTCTTTTAGCACTGTTTTATCATTACTGCATTGTAATGCTCGAAGCGGTCCACCCTGTATATACATAATATTCATAAAGCAGTCAATTTAAGGGCAACTATTGCACTTAAACTCATTTAACTGTAGTATGTATTATTTTTTTCCTATGCTATTATTAGTTTTTAATTCTTCAGAGATCCTGAAATATTTTTACACTATGCTTACTTAACTTATAAACAGTACTAGTATTTCAATATTTTTTTTTTTTTTATTTTACAGGTTCTTTAAATTTTAATCATACATTTGCGTTACTATGAAACATATATGTTTAAGAAACATATTTCATTAACATTTCCGAGGAAACAGTAACCGTTATAAACAATATTAATTTCGTTGATAATAGGCTGGTAATTACACCTTTATAATTTATATTGAATTCCTATAAAAGCCAATATGCATATGCTTTAGTCTTCATCCACTGGCCAGATCTTAGAATTTCCGATACAAGATATTTTCTCACTGACCGTAGAACTATCAAAGTGGCGGGAAGTCAATGTTACGTAATGTGGGTGTACCCAGACAAGCGGAAAATGAAAATGTCTTGCATAATAGGAAGAACTCGTTCCTTATTTAGCTCAACTATTTTCAGTAGAATCAATATTTCAATGTTCTAAAGCTTTATTTTCTGACAAAGAAATTGTGCTAAAATCAACTTGCGTTAAAATAAAATGTGGGTCATACATATTAAATTTTCCTATTTTAGATTTTAGCCTTGATTAGATTTTCCCTCTTATTAGCTAAATGTCAGCGAAGCTCTAAGGCACTAGAAACATCTGCCCATCCCCACGATATCTCGAGAAAAAAATCATCTCTACAGACAAACTTCTCAAGAAGCTTCATACTTATATGAGCAGTACAGAGATGATGGTGTATTTCACTCGATGGGTTTTATCTGAATATTAGCGAATAATTTTATATTGTTAGGACAGTTAAATGAGGTGCAAGCAAGTTGCTGCAGTGTTTAAGAACAGAGGCACGTTATCAGGTCCAATGCCTCTGTAAAGGTCAAGGGATGCAAGTTCATCCTGACATTAGCTTCCAGAAGCACACAGTCTGATAGGTTGATAGTTCTGTTATACTCATAGTGAGGAGAGAGCCCAGCATTATCAGTGAAGACTGGAGAGAACTTTTCATCGAATAAGTTGCAAATCCCCTCGGGATATGATTGTGATGTGTTTTTGAGGTGATAAGAGTCGGTGTATGACAAAACACTTCAGACCATTTATAAAGCTCCAAAATTATTTTATGTTATGAAGTATGTTACTGTTTATATTTTCAATGTAGTCCGAGTAATATCTTCGACTTAGATTCTTACACGTGATCTAAGGTGTTTTAATTCATTCTAGTGAGTGATATTTATTGTGGCTTTATAGTTTTTATGGAGAATTCTTTCCTAATTAAAAGTTTTTTCGGTTCTGGGGACATCCAGCAAGGAAAACATGACTTTCACGAACTTTTAGTAGGCGTAAACTCCAGAAGAGTGCTCCTTATGATATCCAATACACAATTAAAGTAAGTAAGAGTGTTGTGGGATCGGAAAACAACATTGCCTAGAAGAAGTGTAGTTTGTGAGAGATCTTGTCAATATCACAACGGAGAAAATTATAAGTTGTATTTAAGTAGCTTCCAACGGTTATGAAGACCGACTTCTGAGTAAAGAGCTCTTCAAGCAGGAGAGAATAATGGTGGCAAGACGACTAGGGATTGGTCAGAAGGTTAGGTAAGGTCAAGAGTCACTCATCGCTCGTTCAAGATCTTGTTGCATTGAGTCAATTCCAAGCCGGAAGCTATATCAATAATGTGTTGAGAGCCGCTGCTGGAGGGAGTAGGAGCGCAGACAGTCTAATCCAGATTTGGTAAAATTAAAGTGACCAACAAGGAGCATTCAGTATATCGCAGGGATGGAAGAGATAACTTCGTCCACCGAAACACAGAAACGTTAAAATACGATAACATGCCGTTGAGTCGGGGTATAAACACCGCAGGTTAGAAGAAGAGACGTAGCAGTATATATGGTCAAAAACGTAGACTAAATATCACTCACAGAAGTTTTCTAGGCTTTGGCATGGAGATGGGATTCCGCGGCTACCAGAACAGCTCCACCACTGAACTGGTAAATGGAGACCTGTCCCTCCGAAAGACTTTGAACCCAGTTGGCCCCAATTCATTATTATTAGTGTCTGAAGTGATATTTATTTCTGTGAAAATTAACTTTCATAGATACAGGTAGTGACAGTATCTTGCAGCTCATTCATAGTATTAGAAAGAAGCCCATTTGCATTCTGGTAATATGCTTTCTAATCCGAGATTTACTCAGTATTCAGTGCATTTTTGACAATTTTAGCAACGCGGTTTATCAATATAATGGTTAGATCAGACTCCCCACTTCCAATTTAATTTTTTAAGTTATCACTTTAGATGATTTAGATATTTTCTTTCATGAGGCGTTCGGTCCCTCAAAAGAATAAGAATAAATAATCCAGATCAAAGCCACCGAAGTAGGAGGTGAGATTACTAATCTGTGCATTACCTTGCGCTATTCTGAGAGAAATCGTTCTGTTCTTACTCTCGGGGATACTGTAGACAATGATGTTTTCCAACGTCATGAAACGGTCATGAAATTCACCGATAAAAGTCTCAATGTTGGAGTTAGAGCCAGTTTTTTTTTTGCACCTTTAATACAATTGACCTTAAAGTAGTTACTTTAATTCTTTAATCCTCTTTTCAGTCACAAAACCGGGTTCAAGGTGGATAACTTTCCATTCACTTGGATTAATTGATCTTTAATAGAGGAAATGAAATTCGATATAGCGGCAACGTTCCCAAGCTTGGTGAGTAAAGTTTCCATTTGGGTTTAGATAGTCTAGAATTTATTGATTGATTTACTGAGTGGGTGGTCGGCCAGTTTTACCCAATCATGTGTATTGCAGACCCATGTGTTCTTATTATCGGCTACGAGATTCTGATATTCGGAGTCGGTTATATTTACAAAATCCATAGCAATAATGTTCACACTGAATACTCTTTTCGTCATCTAGGACAGTTTTCATACATACAAGACATTTGCATTCTGAACTAGCAATATATCAAATAATGTTCCAAGCAACGGTGAAAATCAAGTGGTTTTTGTAAGAAACAACTGCACAGCTATACGCTAGATAGTATGCTGAACTGGAAATAGTAATCTGTTGTCTATATCTAGAAGGCTGTGGCTAAAAGGAAACGCACTGAGTGGGAGCTGACAAAACAAAAGTACGGTAGTGTCACTGTGACGTAAATTAGGTCTGCGTGACGTGCTTTGTTACGAATTTATACAATAAACAGTTAATCAAGGAATGACAGGATTATGCAAGTTGCCTTACAGTGAGTGGAAAAGCTATAAAAAGCTCTTATCACACAGTGGTGAGTAGGTAAAATAAATTTATGTAATTCACTACACTCACGGTAACCTAGGCTGGAGTAAGGCAGTTCTTTAGCACTAAGCTAGGCCTATTTCACTTGTGAAAACAATTAAGTTCAGGACACATAGCATAGTAGTAGTTTATAACACCCTATCTTAATTAATAGAAAAAACCTTGTTACACATGAATGATGAATGTTTTAAAATATAATAAATTATAACATGAACTTCTTAAAATTAATTTAATTTATAAAGTTTAAAATGATGAAACTAAATAGACAGGTACGGCAACTGACAGGTATGCAAACCAAAAGAGGTATGAAAATAAATGTTAAAAATTCCATTTCAATATCCATAATTGGGTGCTGTATTAAATCTGAGCGTGATTTTCTTGAGCAAATTATAAACCCCTATCTAGTTTTGGAAATTACTTAGTAGTTAGGTCAAAATCCATCATTCGTAACTAATTTAATATTTAGCACATATAAACTAAGTTTATCTAAACATTTGGACAGCCTTTATTACTTGTTTTAGAGAATGTATCCCAACTTATCTCCAAGTTGTATAAAGGCTAAATCTTGTTAATATATATGATAAGATTTATATTACCCTTAATAATATTATTTGACGTGATTATAACAAGAGGATTAATAATTATATCCAATTTTGAATTTGAGTGAGAATTAACTCACTTCAATATTTTATTCTCTTCTTAAACATCCAAAATTGTGAAAAAGGAAATACAAGTTGAAGTAATACATCCATATACCGTTCTTGAACAATTGTTACAACAAGGGAAACACTATTCCAATTCCTAAGACCTAAGACTTTGTGAGCTTACGTTTGACAACTTTGAGTTGTGCTATTTACTTTGTCAAATTAGTCTGCTCAATTCTGAATTCACTAGCTTAGCATCGCTGTTTTAAATTTCAAATAGGAAGAAATTAGTGTAGTAACATTTTGTTTTTTCATAAAAAAATATGCCAATGCACATTATTGTAGTAAATTCAATAACGTAGTCTTCCCTTTTGTTTAATTTTTTCATAAAGAAAAATTAAATTAAAACTGTAAAAATTAACAAAATGTTAATAAACACAAATAAATGTTATACCTATATACCACAATTAAGCGATATCTTATAAAATAAAATTTATTCTATAATTAATTACAACATATTAAAAATATATGTAGCAATGGGAATGTAAATATGCATACCGTCATAAGATAATCATGACCTCTACAACAGTATGCCAAACTTACTATAAATTGAATTGAGTATAGAGACGTAATTACGTGTCCAAATAAAAATATACCATCCGGCTCAGTTGGAAGAAAGGTAAATTTCACATGAGGCTGCCATCTCGAAATGTCAAACTGATTGTTATGCATTATTGGTTTAGATATTCGATTCGCACAACATTGATGAGACAGCTGACAACACTCAATGTAGGCATATTAGTATATACAAACATTTAGAAAATCCATTAGACCTTATTAGACAAAAATTGGTATGAGCATATCAATTACTTTGTAACAATTGGGATTTTATTTAGTTAAAATTTATCTAAAATACTTAATTGCTTGTTTGTTAATGATTTAAACCATTTGTGAAAGACAAATACATAGATTACATTTGTTTTTTCCAAGTAATTGAAAATGCTTTAAAACTAAAAGTTACGTTTTATATTATATGTATGTTATTAATTTTGCATGACTTTTTGAAGATTTTTGGCAAGAAACTTGTAAAACCCAGTCAAATTATATTAAAGTAATATGTCGAGATATTAAGATTATGACGTAAGAAATATCTGGTTCCAGCCCTTGACGTGACTTGACGTGGCGTGTAATTTTCCTTAGTAGGCTTCCACTCCGAAGGATTTGTTATTGTTGAAATTACTGCAGAAACATCTTTTCATGCTGCCGTAAGCAGTAATTAAGGAAGTTTGTTTGGTATTCATTTGGCTGTGAAAACTAAATTAGAAGTTTCAGATTTATATTATAGGGTTGGTAGAAAAACCCTTACAATATAATCTTGAGCATATGTATTTTTACCATCAATGTCCTTTGAAACCCCTTTTTTATTTAATCGGAGTTAAATTTTACTAATGTTCAGTAAACATACACTCCGATACTCCATACACTACAATCGCAGCAGTCATTGGCAATGTGAGGATTACATTATTGTGTTCAGGAATCACACTCTAATTTTCCCATTGCTTAATTGGTGATTTTTAAGATTTATTATCAAAAAACTTACCAAAAACGTTTATGAGACACCTTCACTGCTGGTCTAAACAGCGATATATACCGCCCACGTTTAGTGCACTTCAGCGCCGTAAGACTTCTGCTGCAGTCTTAAACTACTCAACAACTACTTCCTAACAATAAAAAATATATGTAAACTACAGTATTACTGTCTAACTATAATACATAGAGTTAAACTACAATATTACGGTCTAGCTGTGATATATGTAGTGAAGACCATAACGAGGGACAACGATTTGAAAAAATACCGTATCTTCTTAACTATACGAATACGTCTCTCGGCACTACGTACTGAAATTGATTAAGCTACCCAAGTAAATATGGTTTTACTAATGGACTGGTTCACTATTCAAAATCAAGGCTCTTCCTAACGGATTCTAACGTGTCAAAAGCAACTACTTCTATCTCTGAGATTACAAAACCAAATAGTGTAATAGGTTCGTGCTACCTCATATTAGTTACCTATAAATGGCCATATGTATTCTCTGACTTCAGAGTTGTGTCACATTGCCTTTTTACAGTTACTTGATGCTATAGTTTTAATGAAATTAGATATTAGTGGATTTAAACTAAATTAGGTTACTTCACAGTTATCTACGCTTATGGGCTCAATCTTACGCTCCCTAGTCTACAGAACTTAACACTAATTTAGTTTTTGAAAATGATAAACCAAATAACATACTTTTTGTATTCAAAACGGTGATTATTTTATGGTACCGTGCATTATACTACCGAGAATTTACGTTTATCTTAATCCCAGAAACTACGCAAACAAATACCAAAACGTTTTTTTTGGTTAAACTTTGACAATGATTTGAAAATATTAAAAGGACAAAGAGGTGGTTAATCAGTTTTTGTCTCTCAGTTTAGAAAACGTTATACCAACACTGTTGTACGTGCTATTCCAATGGAACATAAAGATATTATATTGAAAGAAGCTGCTTAAAAACCTAAGTTTGGTCAAAACTTGAGTCAAGAGTTGCTTAAATATTTACACCTCAGGAAAATACGTGTGAAAGCCACAGGTAAAAGCTGATAATAAATCACTAGCAGCACAATCACTGGATAACGTATTGTACAGAAGTTATTCCGGGGAAATGTTCTGCAATCAAGGAAAAATATCTTCTAAATCAATCTTAGTTATAGTTCTATATAAAGGTTAAAGTTCCTATATTGAACTATAGGAGCTTTCTTTCTAAATGTTAACATTAGATATGTAACTCAAACATGTATGTGGGTAACTGTTGATTTACTTGGTACTTGTTGGTATATGTGTATGGTTAAAACAGGCTATGGCACCCATTCAGGAGAAATGGAACCAAGGAAATAACGGAATATAACAGACAATCAGGATTCCGGCTCAAGCCCGAGGTGTCAACAACGTCATAAACTGGAAGCCATCCAGGCTCTAGAATCTCTTTTGGAGCGATAAACCCGTTCTCATTGTATTTATCATGTTAATATCTTCCTATATTATAATTCATATTTATTTATTTAGTAGAACAATCATTGGTGTGGAATTAAAATAAATCCAAACAACTTTATTTCATAGCTATTCTTTATATTTTTTTGTTATTTATTAATAACTTTTTTAACTAGGTTTACTGTTAATAAATAGTTCAAATAATATATACTGTCAAGAAGTTGTGTGTGATTGATGAGCATGAAGAATATCAGTGACGGGTTCACAGTTTGTATATTTTTTTTTTGTGAAGTCACCAGTTTTCTCCACCGTTATTTTTAGACATAGATACTAAATATTGTTCTTTATCACTTTGCTTTCTTACATTTTTGGATTTGTTTGTAAGAGAAAATGTTATCACATGAATAATTTTTGTGTGTTTATTTTTAACAAATATAACTTAAGCGTTTATACTTGTAGTGTGATAACCTATTTAATTGACATTTAACAGCGCAGATACTTTTTACTAAGTAAATTTGTAAATAACCCTTACGACTTACATTATAACAAAGGTAGGAATATGTTCACACAGCGTGATACAAAACAGGATTTGCAGGGGTTGCATGCAAAGTACAAGTATATAGCTATTTTCGTTCTTGGTATTCCTGCGGACAGGCAGAGAATAGTAGTGAAAAGGAAATTTCTCTTTTTTACATCCCGCAGGAGGCAAAAGAGAAATTGTACCAGCTTACTAAGTGACAGGTTGCAGTGACACGCACCCAAATCCCATGGATGGAAATATACTATCATACAACTCTATGTGTCATGAGCTCTCTGTGTAGAAATTAAGTTTCGTCTAAGTAAAATTTAAGTATATGGATGAAATCTTTTCGAGATGATATCTTGTTGACAGTCATACTATATGTGTTGCTATGACACATGTTAAATTTTCATTGTTTTTACTCAGCTTGTTTACAATTTTATTTGTCCTATTATTTTTTCATTGCCATCATGGTTACCGATAACATCAATTTTAAAAAAAGATCATGTTAAAGCTGAGCAAAATCCCATGGAGTGACATTGCACTATTATCGAACTTGTTTACTTACTTAATATAAATTAAGGTCAGTTTGTTCTTGAGATATCGTGCGTACGGACAGACAGGAAAAAACGTGTTCTAGCCCCTCGAGTGAAAGACTACGTTAACTCAACCATTATATATAATTATACAAGAAATCTCACTAAATATCTATGCATATTTCGTTATGGGCAAAATTATTATATATTACAAAGTTAAGCTTTGATGGCGTATCAACTCCAATACCCGATGGTCAAATCTGGTGAAATTTGTAATAAAGGTTTATTTGCCGTGAGGTGCGGTGGAGATTTTATATTCCACTAAATTAAGCTAATGGTAGGCTGACCTAAACAACGATTTAATAATTTTAAAGACTGGAAATATCTTATATAATGAATTATTAGGGTAATTCAATAAATTTGTCAACTAATGGCGTCTATAAAGTCCTAAATTAAGCCCAAAGTGTTACTGCAAACATGTTCAAGCTAATGGTAGGCTGACCTAAACAACGATTTAATACTTTTAAAAATTGGAACTATCATATATAATGAATTATTAAGGTAATTCAATAAAGTTGTCAACTAATGGTGTCTATAAAGTCTGCCTGGTTTACATACTGTCATGGCGCGGTCTGATTTACCTAGTCAGCGTGTTACGATTACAATATCACGACCAGATACAGTCACACGACTGTGTATGACGACCAGGTGGGTTTATTCGTTCTTAAACATACAAAAATTTTCATTTTGGTAAAAATACCAAAGGGTGAAATCAATCAATATTTCATGGCTAAACATAAGACTCCCTATATTTGACTTGATATTGTACTTGTAATTAATTGTAATATTAATAAGTTGTAAGCACCCCTTCCTCAAATTTCGTAAATTCGACAACTTTATGTCAAGATCATAATAAAAATCATATTTTTATAATTTAACACTAAAATGTCACTCGATGGTTCCAGGAAAGGGTTTACCACGAGTATCCACAAGTTACATAACATTTAAGTTGCTTTAATTGTATGTAGATCAAAGAAAACAACCCCAGGATAACACTGTTTAGGGCAAATGGATACATTAAAGTGTTGAGGATAGACAAAGTGTTTGTATTTTTGAAAATAATTGTTAGTATTATTAGATTGTATGGTGACCGGTAAAACTGATATAGACCCCAGTTTCTAAGCTGTTACTTTGTTTTTTTTTTTGTTTTTTTGTTTTTTTTTTTTTTTTTTTGTTAATAATTGCGACAATTAAGATCTCAATTTATGCAACTTCAGCAAACATAGAGAAAGAGACAGGTCACCATCGTGATGTGTTGTGATATAATTTAGGAGTTATCTAGACTTATTTGTTTGAAAATACACGTAGTGAGAGTTACGGTGAATAAAAAACGTTAAATTAAATTATTCAATTATTCAGAGCTTTTCAATTCCACGATTGCAACAGTTTGGAATGGAAATGTACTCGTTATAGTATCAGCAAGATGGATCGACTGCGCACACGGCAGATGTGTCAATGACTGTTTTATGAAAACTGTTCCCGAGGTATCTCATTTCACGTTTTGGTTATATTGTACGTCTCCGGGTCTAACTGCGTATGAATTTTTGTTGTGAATCTACCTTGAGAGTAACATTTTTATCATAAATTCCCTCACCACTGTTTATTACATAACTGCTTATGGAATGAAATTGTTGCATTACTAAAGCCCATGGTAAGTCAAGAAATTAACAATTTACATTACGGGTGTGGATGCTGAGGGAAAACATCTGAGTGATATTTTCTAAGTTTACATTTTAACCGTTCAGGTTTTATTAAATAACCTTTGAAGCTATAACACTAATTTATAATTATATTACTCAATCTATAAAAGCTTACATTTTTATATAAATATCTATTATATATATATTTTTTTAATAATTGATAAATTATGTAAGTAAACAAGACTTTTCAGTAAACACAATCGTACTTCCAGCATCAATTCCACGTGTACAAGTGATGGTATTAGTAATTTGTGAACACATATAGTGCCAGTGATAATTATTATCAACTGCATAAAAAATGTTAATATTATGTATAAATATTTAAATATACAATTTGGTTTAAAACGTTTGTAAAAGTTTTTATAATCTGAAATTACAACTCGTGCCGTAGCACATAACGTCATTACGAAGAGAGGCACCAAAATCTATAATTTACAACTACAAAATTATTCTATGTAATGACCAATGTTATGTATTTCTTTAGTATCAGTCAACAGAAACGAGTAAGTGGGTTGGACGAGGATGTCTTTTATCCTTTAATCTGAAATTTTGTCAAGTGGAAGACGAGAGAAATATTTTTGTATGGAAAATGACCACCCAAAATCAAGGGTGTCTCCAACCGTATATTAACGAATAAAATATAATTATAAAATCAAAAGTCAATGGATAATTATGATAAAAATTTGAAAGTCACAACAAATTTACACATGTAGGCTATTTCAATAATTGTGACTAGTTAAGTTATTTGGAAATAGTGAACATCGATTTTATGTGCGTTTTTGTCAGAGTGCATATTATTTGGATGATTCTGCAACGTTCGACAGCCTTCCACTTTTCCTAGTTAGTGTGACACGGGTAGTGTGATGCTCTTGGTTCTGTGCAGTGACATCTCATGGGTTCATTGTCATCAGTCTGAACTTAATGCTGCTGTTGCCATTTGTACGGTTAGGTAATTTACATAAAACATACTCATTTGTCAATCTTATTTATTATGTTTAACCTGAGAACGAGTATATTTCAATCCTAGTAACGAAGTATTCTATTTTTAATATATAACAATGGAAAATGTTTTAATTTAATCATTTTTTTCATTTTGATAATGTTTACACATAATTTTTTTTTTAATCGTAGTATGATTATCCTGTTTTATTGTAGCATGTATCGAATTTCCTAAGAAAGAAACATATATAACAAATAGGGTGATTTTAGTATAACATCTTTACACATGAACACTATTTTATGGCAATAAGCAAATGTAATGGATGATCAAAGAGCACCTTCGTAAATGTCTTTATAACGGAAATGGACAAAGTTGAACAGTAACAGGTACGCAATTTAGCCGTTCCGTTTCACCTCAATTACCCAGGTTGGAATCCCGCTTTAGCATAGGATATTTGCACGCGAATAATTAATCAACTGAACATTTCCTAAGTAATATAATACACTGTTCTGTTCTAGCCACCCACAAAAACAAATCAAACACGCATTGCATGATAATGATGCAAAACTAGCATTAAATACCCGGGTCAGTTGTCACTCTCGCAGCCCTGACTGCAGCAGCGATATAAGACTAGTAACTAAGACCAGTCAACAGGATTCCCAGGAATGATATTAGGCCTGACCCTTATATCGGGATGAGAACATTTGTTCTACGTGCTTCTGTCCTGTCCCTCTGTCCTTGAGAGAATGGATAGTCATTCCAGAATGAATGTGCATATCTTGCTGTACCCCTTCCAGATCTCTATCTGCATCTATAACGTATTTCCTTATGTTACATTAGTTTCTTTACATAAGGACATATTACAGAGGAATGTAAAATCATAAAATTTTCTAAAAATTTAATAAATATAGGAAACTATCGTGTCTTATTTAAAATATTGCTTATAACTATGAATCAGTAGCACTTATTTAAATTAAGCGTTTTTTACTTCAATCCAAAGAGATTTTTTACTTTAATATTTTTTTCTGTTTAAATACTGTTTTAAACTTTTTTGTTTAACCACTCTTAAAAAAAATTAATTTATAAATAATAAAAATGTAATTGTACTAATTTTAAATGTTGGTCTAGCAAATTAATATAAAACATAGTGTAACAAATAAAAAGAGATGAATGTTTATCCTCTACCATGTAAAAATAATGATCCAATTGAGTTTAAATTTTGAATAAATTTAAACACTGGAAAAACATATAGGCCTTAAGAAATGCCAACAGAACTCAAGGTTTTTAAATTTTCCCACTTAAATGCATTGAGACGATTTCATGAGGCGAGTACTGCTGAAACACCGCTTTACATTCAAAGTATTCCAAGGAATACCCTTTTTAATTTAAATAATTACTACACACGGCGCTAGTGACAATGAAACCCATAGCAGAATTAATCGAGAATATTGTTCAGACCTTGCTATAAAATCCAACTCCTATGAATAGATATGTTTAGATTGGTTAAAGAACGCACTAACACTAAGGAAGAAAGGAGAGATTGTACCAGGCACAATGATCTATTCTCTATGATACCACATCCGCAGAAACAAGCGAGCGCAACAAGCAATTGTACCATTGTACCTATTACAATGGGCATACAATATGTGGATCAAGTGCAATTGTTACAAGGATCGATGAAGCTTTTGAGTACAGCGTGCCGGTATTGCAGCGATAAGGGATACTGTACTGATTCGATATAAATATAAATGTTAAATACACGAATATTACACTTGATCCGATGTTTATATTTAAATAGATTCTACTAAAAAAGAAGAATATTAGAACACAGCGAACAGAGGTCATAGAGTAAGTGCATTCACGTTCTGATTTTAAAATTCACATAGGATTTATGCAAACTTACCAAGATTGAACGCCTAAGATACAGACAAGGATATGGAAGCAGTATTAACCTTCAAGGATGCATTTATAAAAATTATGTTTATCTCAAAAATTATGAATGTAACAAATTGGGATCCTTTTACCCTATAATGCAATAGTACATTGTACTATTGGGTTTTTATACATCTAATTTAAACAATTTATTAATATTTCAATTGAATTTGCCTAGTTATGTAGAATCTTGGAGCATTGGAAAAACGGTTTATTGTAGTATCACTAGATAAAGGAATACAACATTTTCCAATATATATATATTTATTTTGTGCAAGGCCTTTCCAAGATTCCATCATCAGGCACTTCACAAATCTTTGATTCAGAAAGGCCTTGCACAAAATAAAAAATTATATATTGGAAAATGTTGTATTCCTTTATCTAGTGATACTACAATAATTTGGCTAGTTATGTTTAAAAAGTATCATGTAGCACCATTATTTTACTCCGTTCAGTTGTGAGTTCCAGAATCTACGCTCCATCCCTCAGGCGTTAAATAACGACAACTAATAGACTCCCCAGAGCTATTATTGAATCATTCGTTCTCTTGTAAACTTTTCTTTCCCAAATTTGGTAGATTTTGTCACACTGCCCTTTGACGTAAATATCAAATAACTGAAATGTAGATCCGGTGATGAAAATATTTTCCAATGACCATCACGTGCTCGTATTTCAGGAATGCTCGGTATGCCTACAACGCGACGCCCAGTTATACCGCTGAGTCTCGTGTGAGACTAATATTGGTTAGAGCTAATAATTAATATTATATATCTGACGTCACGTGCAGTTTACATTCACTATAAACAAATTAACACAGATTAAGTTTGTAGATAATACGGACAAATTAATTTAGTCCATACAAAATGTTATCCAAGAAAACAAATTTAAACTCAATAGTTATATAAATAGTTTATATTAATATAACAACATACACTCAGAGTTTTTGCATTTCTCGAGTGGTTTCTTTTAATTATGTAATAATATCCAATAATAAAAACTTCTACAGTGTAGGTTACATTAGTTATCTATTTAACATAAATAAAATTACATACTTATTTTATAAGATAATAGTAGTTACAGGTGGCTCTACACGACATTTCCTACTGAAAAACATGTTACTGACACATCTTGGGCATATTCCTTCTAAATTACATTCTTAACACTACTGAGTTAGGTGATAATTACTTACATATATTCCAATCTTCTTATCCATTTTATAATTAAGTATATAGACCATGGTCTATATACTTAATTATAAAATGGGTTGAGGGAATAGGAGAGTGAAACAGTTTTTATAACATTGATATTGCTGAGAGTACACACGGTCGGGATGTTGTATACAAGCTGAGTAATGCGTTAATAATACTCTTTATACATTACTAGCGGTTACCCGCGGCTACCCATGTAATATCGTTGGCTTTGCACGTGTATCGGCACTTCTGGTGTATTATATTTCCGTCAATGCGTCGTTGTATTATATTTCCGTCAATGCGTCGTTGTATTATATTTCCGTCAATGCGTCGTATTATTATATTTTCGTCAATGCGTCGTTGTATTATATTTCCGTCAATGCGTCGTTGTATTATATTTCCGTCAATGCGTCGTTGTATTATATTTCCGTCAATGCGTCGTTGTATTATATTTCCGTCAATGCGTCGTTGGAAATATAATACACTCAATATTGATTGAGTTTACTCTTTTGCAGGGTCATGAAAATGTGTCAAAAAGTTTACATTTATGGTCATTGTAATTTACACCGGTCTTAGTTCGAGTATTTTTTCATAGTTTATTTTGCCTTGTTTTCCGATAAAAAAAATATGAGACAGAGGTCTGAGAAGCCTACGTCTGTCAAAAGCCATCTAAGATATTTGATCACAGTCTTTAAATCTATACCTAAAGTTAAATATTTATTTTGTCATTGATATCTCCACCACACTAATTATCAACTACTACATTTTTAATATTTGGTAAAATTTACAATTAGAAGTAATCTATAGTTTAGCTAAGAGTTACTATTTTTAATCTGGTTAATTCCTGTGCTCATAAGTGATTACAATGAATATTAAAAAAGAAGGTTACTTTTAAACTTAATATATGCTTTCAATACTATAAAAGTGAAGAAATTTAAAGGTGTACTTAAATGAGTTAAACATACGTTTTTATTGTGACATTATAATGTTTACAAGGAACAGTTGATTACGAAAACTCATTTACTATCTGCTAATAAAGCCAAAAAGGGAGTATAAAATACCAGTGGGGAGTAATCTGGATGGATTTTAGAAATAGGAATAGTCCTAGATGTTAGCAAGGGACCATAATAATGTCAACGTAACATTTAAATACAATCGTCCTGTAGTTTTTAAGTGATTTAGGAACACTCACACGAAAACACAGACATAATTAGATTGTTTTGTATTAGTATATATCTTTAAATTATTGTACAATGTTTTAAAATGTGTTTTTATTATTCTTAGTAATTACGAGTACATCACCAAATCTATACTAATAATATAGAATAATAATTTTAAACTTAAGTTTTTTTATGTGCCATATACTTTTACACAGTTTAAAGTATAAATATTCTAAGTTTTACATGATTAGCATGTATAAATTGACCTAATTTCTAGGTCATGATCTTTTCAGTGTACATCAATGAATCACTTTGTAGTCAGAACGAGAACCCGCGAGAGTGCTTTGTATTATAAGGTAAGTTAGAGTTTCCTTCCCAAACACGTAATAACCACAAACCTGACTTACATCGAGTACGTGGACGTCTTCACGTCTTGAACAGTCAAGATATAATCATTGAACTTCATTAAATCAAGATATGTACTTCGTGATGATTAGGACTTTTATATCAGGTAGGCCAGAGAATATTTATATTTTGGTAAGTTGTTTTAGGTATAATGTTTTTATAAGCGAACGTGTTCGTCTCATTCTGAAAATAGAACTTAATTTAACAATATTTACTAAATGAAAGGATTTTTTCGGAAGAACAATTTGCTGTTAATCAGAATATTAAATTGAGAAATGTCACATATCGCAGGTAAGATGAGTTTTAAAAATATATATTTTTATCTCCAAGACGTTTTTATGTCCCCAAACAGTTTTAATATTGTAAATTCTCCGCAAATTAACATTTTCCAAGAGACATCAAAAATATCAAAACTCGTGTAAGAAAACATTACTTTTTCGAGGTGGTGCTTCATAACAGCCGTAACAGGCTTCTAAATGCAAAATTTTCAAGCCTACAGCTCATTTAGTTTGTGAGATATCCAGAGGTGAAGTAGTGAGATATCATACAGAAACGAAATTTCTAAGTGCCCCGGCAAGCAGAAAAAGAAACTGCGTCAGCCTACTACGTGATTGGCTTCAAAGACTCTCAGCCAATAATAATTGTTATATACATCAATTGGTCTCAAAATAAATCCAGTGATCCAAGTTTTGTTTGCAAATCAATAGTGGGTGAATTAGTAGCGGCCCACCTCATTAAAGTAGAAAATAACATTTCAAATAAATCAGAGACAATGTTTTATATTAAGCTTAGGATAAGTTCAACAACAAACAATTAAAAATAATTTAAATATGTTTTGATACATTTTTAAGTTACTTTTTTATGATTTGATTTATCTTTTCTATTTCAGAAATTTGTGCCAAAAATGTGTAATCTTTTTTAATTGAACAAAAAAAGAAGAAATATCTAGGATGATTCTTTTACTGACGTTAGTTTTAGTAGCTGACAGGACGAGGACAACTATCTTCCGGTGCAGTCACATTCTAATTACTAGTACTTGTATTACTTCGCAATGGAACGAAGTAATACTATCTTTGCGGTATTGTACTCATTTACCAGTATTTTATGCTAAACTTTTAAATGTAAACACATTTATCAACTTGCTATTTTAAGTAATTTGTGTAAGAAGTAACACAATATAGATATTCCATATTGAGTTAGATCTGTAAACGGGCCTTAAAGTATCTGTTTACAGAAGAGTTTCTGCCAAAACCTTTATTTGATGTGGCTGAGTTTGGTTTCCTATGTAAACTTCAATATTGAAATGACACCATCTTCTTTAACATTACTTTCTGTACTATTTTTCCTTTTAGTTTTATTAATTCCCATTTAAACGAACTATGGTGTTTAACTGAAATATTTATATAACTTTGTTAATCATATTTGACAAATAATGTTCAGAACAAAGTACACTAGGTTTTCTATTACAGTTAGAATTATTTATATAAGCAATGTATCTTCCTTCAGCACAGCAATGCGTTACATTTTATGTTATAGTATTATACTCTAATTTTTCAACATGTTCTCATTTTTATATTAGAATAATACTTTTAATTTCAATGAAAGTTTTAGAATATTTTGTTTAAATGTAATTCAATGAATCTGTATCCGATTAAATGAGTGTGTTTTGTGTATAAGAACTTGTTATACATTTCTAGATGCCTTTCGTACCTTCATTATTTCAATCTTACTTTTAAATTAGTTCGCAACTTTTATTTGTTTATAGATTATTGTACACAATATTTAAGGAGAATTAAATATATATACCTAGTTAGAAACATTTTAAACTTAAAGTATTTGTCAGTTTCACACATTTACAGGTCATCCTAGTTCTGAATGAATTATGTCTCACATACGCTCCAGTGACACTTTCGCTCTGCTCAGGATATTGCAGGAGATTTCTAATTTCCCGTCACCAACTCTCTTTGCTACTCTACCTTCATCTCTGTCTTCTTAAAATCTTCTTTTTCCATACACTGACAAAGAAATCGACAAAAGTAACATTTTACTAGTTAACGAATACTTAAATTCTGTTTCCTGCTTCAATTATATTGCATGTTACGTGAATTAAGAACGTTTTAGAAGAATGGACAGTGAAAGAGACACTATTGGTAATTAAATATATTTTCTTTGCAATATAAATTCTGCTTGAAATAACACTATGTATATGCAACTGATTTTTGGTACAATATAAAAAATTAATATATTTCAACAACAATTTTAATTTTTCCATGTAAGTATCAGAGTTTTTTTCTATTGTATAAACTGTAAATAGAAGAACAAATTTAAATGCTCTAGATTTAAATATAACACTAAATCATTAATCTTTTATTTAAGTCCCATATTTTGTTTTTCTTACTTGTTCACGAGGGTATAACTTAGAGAGTAAAACTCAGTATAAGATCATTGTATATAAATTGAATAATTCAAACGGCTGGATTTTGGTTCATTAAGGATATATATAATAATCACATATATATATATATATATATATATATATATATAAAATCATTGAGGATATATATAAACTAATAATCTTAAACTTATAACTACTTTTATTAGTTTAAGAATATTAATTTGTACTTCATTTAATTTCTGGAATACTTCACTAATATTATAAGACCTCTGTTTTTTTATATTGCTGCATTTTTAGTGGATAAGATATTTTATTCTATCCAGCGAGAATGTAATACGGAGAATTTGTAAACTCTTACTGCACATTCTTGTATGTTGTCTTTGTTGATGAAGAGACATCTAATAAATATTAACACCGCTAAAGTTAAAATAAAAAGCAAACCTACTTACTTTTTAATGAAAGTTTCCGTAGTGTGTAAGGTAATGGAAAACGAGGCACCTAACATGCGAAGGTGAAAGGAGTAATGACAAAAGAGGCCACTCCAGCGTTCAGAACACTCGCTATATTGTTACAGTCCAGCCTTACCGCACATTCCGCCGCCCTTGTCGCTACTTAGAGTCGCTACTCTCGTAATTATACACCTTTTACTGCTACCACTAGGGCGGTTATCTTGCGCTTTGTGGCTGGACGTTTTAGCACTGCAGTAATGCTAGTAGTGAATAGAACATTGCTTTAATCTATCTATCATACACATATAATTTCAAATTCATGTTTCTTTATACATTTTTAATCATAACCTAAATTTTTCTAGAAACTGAAGTTCCTGCCTCTGCGGAAATTCACTGTGAGTTTATTACGACCTGATGAGATTATCTTGTACCAACAATCACGTCTCATTCATCACTCAGGCAGAGGAGCAGTCGTCAATGCTGGGTTTGTTTACATTTAAGATTACTGTCTCGTCTGTACGTTTAATCCGGTCGCAGATTTCCCTAGTGAATATTCTATCTAGAATTATACATCATATAAACATTCTTTGTCTTCTTTTATTTTCGGTAATATTTTTAGAAAATTTTCAATCTCGTAACCGAAGTTTAGCTCATATATGAAATTAACTTGTAATTTTAATTTAATACACGTAATGCACTATTAAATATACGCATCTAAAACTATTTAAACTGTATTTTTTCTCCATATATAGCTAGTTTGAGATTTGCGTATTTTAAGAAGTAAGCCCATTAAAGTATGATATATAAGAAGTACATTCTTCTAATATTTTAAGAAGTGAATTAGTGAAACCTGTATGTAATGTTTTAGTTAAATATATCTTAGACTTGAACTGGTTCCTTGAACTGGTCGACTGGTTCCTTGAACTGGTCGACTGGTTCCTTGAACTGGTCGACTGGTTCCTTGAACTGGTCGACTGGTTCCTTGAATTGGTCGACCGGTTCCTTGAATTGGTCGACCGGTTCCTTGAATTGGTCGACTGGTTCCTTTTATTGAAAGAAGGGGCGGGGTTGGTCTCTTTATTAATTCGGTGGAGCGAATTAAATCCCCTGAGAGTAAACTTGGAAATTTATGTTCTTATATTATTTTCTTCCTTTGTAATACATCCGAAAATTCTTGATCAAGTGTTCTCAGCGTGGAATTGATGTACGGTGTTTACGATTGTTATGACTTATGAGGGCTGAATACATTTTCGATTTACCGTCAACAATTCCTACCAATATCGAAGAGCCCTTGGTGTTTTTGACGATTATCTTATTCCCTTACGGAATCTCAACTACGAAAAGTTCAAGTCTATGTAAGATAAGATATCAGTTGAAAGATAGATTTATCTCTGACGTTCGTATTTACAAAAACGTGTAATGTGGAGATTAAAATCAAATACTATACTGCTAGTTTACGAGTGAGTGTACCTGATGTGTTTATAAGTAATATATATCAAATACTTCCTCAATTTAAAGTAGGAAAAATATATTAAATCCTATTCAAAAATACAGTATTAAAAAAGAGGAGCTTAGAAAGTTTACCAAATTTACTATTTATAAAAGGTGCAAAATCTATCCTTTTAGTTGAAGGTATCTTGGAAAATGTTATCTGCAAATAATATCATAAGAGGCATGGTGTAAAAAACAAGTTTTGAGAGTTATATTCCGTTGTAGTTGTCGTTTCTCCATCACTCGCAGTGAATGTCACTAGGAAATCAGCCCAACAGTGGCAGATAACACTTCGACTCTGAGTGTGAATCCGTTCCGTTATTAATATTTTTATCGGGAATGTTGGCAACAGTCAATAGCCTGCAATGAGAAGCTGAGCGTGAGCTGGAAATGTAATTTTCAATCTTGACATGACAACAGATTAATTATATAAATATCGTTAAACTCTACTTATAAACATAAATACATTAAAGACAAATTGTAGCTTGTAAAGAGTTATTGCAATGAAAATTAAAGCTATTTTGAATATACTGATCACCTTCCTAATTAGCTGAGAAGTTAGTAGAGAATTGTATAGTAAATAATTATATTATATTAGCGTCACACAAAATCACAGCTGCCTGATAGCATAAAGCAATTTAATGTTAGATTTTAACACTGTAAAATGTTTGTTAACTATATCATGCGAGCTGCCCTGTTTCATACATCATCATAATGTTTGATTTTAACATTGTGTGATATTTGTGGTAACTCTTTAGGGTAACTCGTTACATTATCATATTTTATACCAACACTGTAAGAACTCGGTGGACACTCTGTATGAAACGAGATACATTGTTGCATACACCATCATGAATAACGCTTGATAAACTTCTGTATGAATTCTGTGATAACTATCTGTCAAATGAGCTATCTTGTTAAATAAAGTATCATTATGTTTGATGTTATTGCTATGTGAATTCTATGTATCACATGAGTTATGTATCACATGTGAACTATGTATTATAATTTATTGATTTTACATATAACATATGTTTTTTACACATGTTTGATGATAACACTGAGTGAGTTCTATGGTTAGTATGTATCACATGAGGTATGTATCACATGTGAACTATGTATCACAAGGTATTATTACATACACTATCATAATGTTTGATGATAACACTGTGTGAATTCTGTGGCAATTCCGTATCACATGAACTACATTGTTATATCATCATAATGTTTGATGTTTACACTGTTATTGTTATAGAAACTATATCATACGCGTTACCTTGTTAAATAAAGCATGGTAATTTTTATGTTATAACTACGTACAGTATGATAATGTTGGATATTAAGAGCCTGCTGTACCAACAGCTATCTTTATTTGAACTCCATTTGAAAATGTTTAAACCTTAAAAACGTTTTAGTACTGGTTTTAATCGTAGAATTATGGAAGATTCAAGATTTTTCTCATTTTCCTATTGTGAAACTTACATGTAACCTAAACCTATTTAGTTTTCTAGATATTTCGATGGGTTATTCGGAAAAACGTTTTGTATATCATCGTTTGAATATTCAAAAATATAAAATTTAGCACGAATGAGTAGTAATACGATCTTTAAAATGGTATCCCCCCATACCCCTATGACTTGTAATGTTTATAAGTGAAAGTCATGTAGTGTTGTTCCACTGTCAGACAGGATTTTGAAACATTGTATTTTTATTAGAGATGATTTGCAATGAAATCACATGCGGACTATGACTTTAATTTAAGGCTTCATATCTCCGACTGTGTAGTTTATGAATAATTACAAGATTATGATGAATATAAACTATATTCCCAAATATACCAGTTTTACTTCAAGATGAAGAAAAGCTAGTTGAAACTATATTGTTATTAATGAAAGTAGTTAGTATGTGTCCATAAAAAGACATTACTGCTCAAATTTTTTTTGGCCATTCAAAGCTGATTAACAATATAAATTGATCTAATCCCTAATTGATCGGAAATAATAAATGCACTTTATATAAACGCAGACTATTTGCTATTTAATTTGCAAAAGAAAAATTATAGTATTTTTATCAATATAAACTCGCAATTGTCAAATTTTTAAACATTCATCGACAATGTTGTACATTTACGTTCGAGATTATTTTATTAATTCGTTTAAAAAAATTGTTGCACCAACATTCAGTGCACAAATACACAACTTTCTATCACCAACTTGTAGAGCAGAACTTGAGGTAGTGTCAATCCGTCGTTCTGAGCCGAACACTACCTCTTTCTTTGGTTTCATACTAATGAAACCTGTTCCACTAATCAAAGCATACTTTGATTTGCATTACTTGATCACCTCGAAAATAATAAAGAGAGGGCAATGTCTGCAATCGCAACTCCTTTAAGCAATTCCCGAATGTTATATTAATATTCAGATTTCTGCGGTTATCGTCCATTATTTGGGCAATTTCAATTTTCATAATTTATTCCATTTTTACACAGTCGTCCTACCACCACTGACTATTTTGTGACGGTAATGAAATGAAATGGATTGAAATGATAAATGTTTTTATTAAAGAGGAGGAGTTAGGCCAATCAAGCACTCTCTACCACTCAACCTCAAAGGTTATAGTTACATTATTAAATAAGGTCCATTACTTCAAATATTTAAACCTTATATTGATATTAGTTATAATATATTTGTATTATATTATTTTAAGACACATTATTTTTTATGTAAACTTTATTCTATATTCTGGCATTTGCATTAATTATAATCACCTTACAAAATATTAAATTCTATTCTCCAAGATAAAAGATGCTATACTATAAAATATATTAATTTCCGAGTAGGCTGGGCCCGCTGTACAACTTTTCACAAATTGTCTTCCAAACTGATTTTGAAGGAAAGGAGTTTCTGTTCTTAAAAAACCTTCATATATTGGAACAAATCACCTAAAAATTATTTTTCACTTTGAAGTTTCAAGTCCAAGATAAGAGTAACAAGATCTACAGAAAATGCAAGCTTCCAAAGCCAAGTCATCTGAACGCTCTTTTTTTAGCATGAGAAATAATTTCTCAATGATTATTAAATCTCTCAATTATTAAAACTCAAAAGGGCTTGTTTACATGGATTGAACTTTTAGCTGTGGCCAATATTTAAGAAAAATATATTTTAATATTATATTAACATATATTATAAGAAATACTATTAGAAAAACGATTTAAAAGATAAGTGCTACCTAATGGTTAACTATTAAGCCTAGATTGCGGGAATCTCTCACTCACAGTACTATAATTCACCATCAATTCACTACTGACGGAAATTATATTTTCCTTTGTAATACATCCGATATATATATATATATATATATATATATATATATATATATAGAGAGAGAGAGAGAGAGAGAGAGAGAGAGAGAGAGAGAGAGAGAGAGAGAGAGAGAGAGAGAGAGAGAGAGAGAGAGAGAACTAGAAAATTATTAATCGTGTTCTGGAATTTTTATATTAATTACAAAACACTTTTTAGTTAACACATTTTTTTATCTCAAAACTGTTTTCCAGATAATAATTACATTTCAAACACGTGACAATAAATTAAAAAAATATTTCTGTTGTCACAAAATCTAACTACTTTTTTCGTCGAGAGGAGGGGCTGTTTTGTATCATTTTAGCTCTTATAAAAGATTTCTTTTACCTTATTACTACTTCAAATGTTAAAATACGTATCTTCCAAATTCCAGAATTGTTATATTTCAACTTAATTATAAATAGTGGCATGTTCAAATAAAGTAATGATAACTTTCACCAGATTAAATGGAAGCCCGTTTTTACAATTGGTGATAATAAAAAAAGGTAATAGAATAATTGATACCCCGGCCAATTAGCTAACGTTTAATTGAAACGTTTAATTAATTATAGTCTCATGTTCGTGATCGTGATTTAGGAAAAACGATTGTCCCTCTTATGTTTTAAGTGAAAAATTCTGTATGAATTAAAACTTGTTAGGCACTATCAAATATCGATTTAAATCCTTTTCAAAAGTGTAGTAAACTATTTTGGAATATTAATTTACATTTAATGGTAATTCGAAGTTAATGTAGATATTTTACTTGTTTTATATCTTATTATGGTGTAACTTTGTGATTACAAAATATATCGCATACATTTTCAAAAAGGCAGTTGTTTTAAACTTTTAAAACAAAATCCATGAACATTCCGTGATAAATAAAATATATATTGTAAAATGGGTGTCAATATCTTATTGGCTATATATGAAGTAAAACACGGCCATTTTGTTAACACGCATTTAATCCATTATTAATTATCTATTCATCCCCGTAGGGATGAATGATTTACCATTGGCTGATAAATTATTTTTTATGGGGATTTTTTACTTAATGGACTTATCTCGAAACAACGCAACCTAATTGTATTGTACCACCTGACAAACAGGAAGCTCCTCACACCCATTTTTACCATTTGTGATTGAAACTTTGCTAATTATTTCACTATAATATGAACGATAAAAATAGAGTTTAAATGTAAAATATGAAAGTAAAAAGTAAAAAGTAAAGTCCCCAGTTTCGGTTAAATACGCATAAACATTGATAAGCACAATTTGGGAAAATCCATTTTTGCACTCTGGGGAAAATGTTAGTTCACCGTCAGCACATAAAGTAGCGCGCTGGTTAGTGTGACTACCCTGGCTTTGCTCCCTTCGGAACCGCTTTCCGCATAGTAAGCACCCTATTGAAGTACTAAGTCACACACAATACAAAACAGGTTGAATTTTACCTTGTTTGCTAATTCTACTATTCAATCATACACAAAATTCAGGTTTCAAGTTAAATATCAAATTTCGTACAGTTTCCACATTACCATAAGTATTACTAGTAATGAAGAAACCTTTGAGACCAACGTGCTAAGTTATTTTTTACAAGAAAATACTGTGTCTACAAAAATAAACATGCAAAAGACAGCTACTAAAATATCTTTTTGTAGACAGTTTGAATTAATTAATAACTTAGTAATATTTGTCACTTTGGTTTTTTTTTTGCACTTAAATGTTTTGAAAATCACATATTTTATTGGTGAAATAATAGTAGACATCATTTTATATATTTTTTATGAAAAAACTCTTTTTTATTGAAATATATTTTGGGTCTTTTAGGATGTAAAAATTATCTCTTCTGGCTCAGTCTGAAGAAATGTAGACAAATATATATGGTAGAATTGTAATTTTCACGAGAGGCCGTCATCTCGAAATGACAAACTGAAGATTCATTATTAGTTTTGATGTTTACTGTGTTTGACGTAATTTTAAATTCAAAATTTAAAACGTCCATAATCTTGAAACCTTGCAAGACAAAATTTGTTATGAGCATAGAAATTTCTTTGTAAAAAACGTACACTTTTAAATTTAGTTACAATTCATCCAAAATATGTTAGAAATCATATTCATTTATAACGATTCAAATCAATACTTCTACATCTTTAAACTGCCGTCATCATTAAAACTTAAAAGTTATCGAAAATGACTAGGAATAAATCTTACTTGGAACTAAATAAAATTGTTATTTAAATTGTAAATTTTTATTTATGTTTGTAAAACACTCGAGTAAGAAATGTAGCCAAAAATTGTAAAATATTTATTCGTTTGGATATATGGTGGGAAAAAAGTAGAGTTAAAAATTTCACTCAAATTTTAATAACCGCTCCCTCAAAAGGTTACACTTTTATAATACTCGCTAACTAACCTATCAAAGGCATGTACAAATACTGTCGTATACCAAGTTTTTTCTGAACCTTTTAAGAATTACGGCAGTTATCGTATTCACAATTATTCCCACAGTTTTTTATACTGTACCACGTTTTCTAGAAACCATGCGTTATAACAAAAAACGCGTAGAAACAAACTTCAATGTAAATGCTCTGAGAATACAATTTTTTGCGCTATAATACTTAATAACGTATATAACCATTCGTTTTCTAGTTTTTTAATGGCCGCCAACTTGAAACCTTAAGGAATCTGGATAAAAGTAAAAGAATAAAAGTTGTTAATTACATAATATTGGTATATAAAGATGTATTGGGTTGGGTCTATAGTGTGAATAATTTTAGTCACAATTTTTACTCGAATGTGAATAGCCATCTTGAAAATTTTTTTAGACTGACTATGAACAAGTCCGAGATATTTTTACTGCCCAATGAAGTACTGACTTTGTACCAAGTTAAGTGTAAATGGTTTAAAAAATACGGCATTTATCGTGTTCACAAGCTAGCTATATATATAGTATAAGGACACACACACACATACCTTATATATAATTCTAATTTTTTACTCCATACGTATCTAATGGTTTGTGAAAAAATCTTATATAATAATTGTAATATAACTTATTAGTTTTAAACGACAACACTATTTTCATACTTACAAGGAGTAGTACTACATTTTCATACTACATTATCCAGTTAATTTGTGGAAACTCCGACAGTTGTTAAAGAGAAGACAATCCGGGGAATTGTAAATACCGATAGCAAATTCCGTTTGTCCAATTGAAAGCACAGCGGAAGCCAATAACTTGGTTCTGTGAGACTTGTAGAGTGCTTCTATTCTATGTATAATCTTTGTTCCAAGGAATCGCATTAACTTTCAATTTCATGCTGTAGACGCTCCCTTTGAGCAATGTATAGAAACTCCTTCTGTAAAACAATATCTTATTTACATAAGGTTCTCGTACACAAGGGATGCTCTCAGGTATTCCATTCACACAAAACTGTGAATTTAAATTCTTTCCATAAATGTTTTACGAGTGTTCTTTGACTATTTGTTTAAGTTGATAAAATCAATATTCGGATGGTTTTTTTTACGTTTTTCAAAATTGTTTATTCACAACTCTTAGAACAAATCTTTTCTTCAGAGCAGAATAGGCCAAGAGAGTTTACAAGTATTTAAAGTAATAAATGGGGGTACATTGTAATCAGGCCCGCAAAAAATAGCTGACAATAAGGATTCTTAGAATATATATCTGAAAGATGACAAAAGGAATTACATGTTTATGTATATTAAGAAATGTAATTTAAAAATTGGTGTTGTATTATAAAACAATCAACAGGACAACATTTTGTTTCATAAAAATATATGCCGTGTCCTTAAATCATATTTTGTTAAAAAATTTCATCTCCCCAAGCCTCGATATACTGCACACGCTGTAAAAGATTCAAATGTTTACTATCATCCTTTTTTAGGTATTGCCATATCATTTTCAAAAATTAATACTAAATTTACATGTTTAAAACATTTAATTCTATTTCTACTATATTCAGGAAGACTATCTAAACAAGTTCTCCCTATAATTTCCTTTTGGATTATCACGTCCGAATTATGGAAGCATCAGCGTTTGATAATGAATCTTCATGCAAAACGCCAAGTCTATAGATTAGTTCGTTGTCGAGATATTGTGTGGATATATAGACAGAAAAACAATTTTCCTGCGCACATAGAGTGAGTATATGGCCTAGATTACGCTATTTTTTTGTTTGATTACCTGATGCAGACTAAAAACAGTATAACTTATTACTCAGACTAAATATAAACTCCACGGTAAACCACGACGTGTAGCTTTTCTTATGGTTCATGCAACATTTCAAGTCCATATCTCATTTCATCAGGATACATGTAACAATCATATAATGATTGTACTCCGGTTTTACACTTATTTGAATGTGTTAGTATTCCCCAAATTCTATGCAATCCAGTAAGGGCTTAGCGTTAGCGCTCGAATGACAGGAAAATTTTCATTTCTGTCTGTTTGTCCCCCCAATGTCCACCTCGAGAATAAACTGACCTATTGCGGCGAGTGCCGCTATAGATTTGAATTTGGCGCGCGTAATCCTTGTGTAGCCACGAACGCGATAGCCAACTGCGCCGACCTCTAGCTCTTAGTTTAAACAATAGGAGCCTCCTACCATCCGGAATTCTTCTGGACAGGTTCTGGTAGGATGATTCCTGCTAGGTTAGCTAGCTGAGAACGGAGGTTGTGCGGGCAGTCGTTGTGCAGCGATCGGGTAGAGTGGACGGTAGAAGTGAGTGTACGTGGCCTGGGACTTGGTATAATTGTTAGGGAACCTTTCGGAACCATATCCAAATTATTAGTTATCTTTAGTCATCAAAGCTGGTTAGGTTTTGGATAGGAGGAATCTGGTGGTGGATCCACGGTTATTATTCCTCTGGAAGGTGCCCTCTTCCGGTCGCAGCGACACGAGGTCGCACTATAAGCTTGAAACTTTTCATGAAGTTTCAGTTGGATCACATGGAGTGGTGTTGCCTGTCACTCTATAGAATTTGAATGAAGGTTAGTAACATACATCAGTCGCATGGTATAGCAAGAACAACGAGAAAATCTCAAAAATCATTTGCAAGGAAACTAAGTAGAATATATGACATTTTAAAATGAGGCGGGTAGTGACAAATTTAGCTATATACTTGAAATTTTGAAATTTTCATCAAAGTCTGTTACGCGACTTATGTGTTGTGTTCTCTTAACTTGTACAGCTTTATTGAAAATTTGAAGTCAATAAGTAAGTTTGTTCTCGAAATATCATGCGGAATTACAAACACCCATAAATAAAATCTTTTCAGCCCCTCGAGTGATAAGCTTCGCTAATGCTCAGCCAATGAGCATCACTCCTACATTTCAGGTTCTAAGGATTCCGAACATTCGTAGACAATCAATATAAAGTCAAAAAATATAATATTATAGTGTTTTATATATTTAATTATACAATTCAATTAAGACAATCTGTAAAGAATTATATAGACATCTATGCGCTTATGTAGGTAATAATCGAGCATAGCAATTGCGAATGCCGCAGTTGAATATCGATACCTACACTGTAACACTAGATACACTGAGCATTGACTGCAATATTAGCCTTTACTATAGGTTGTGAATATTGTTATATTATGTGTTGATGCGTATCATCTATAAAAGCTAGTCTCTTTACTATATTTAGTCTGTCTTCCAGTGAGTAGTAGTTGGGTTATAGATACGTTATCGGTGGTCCGAGTGTATTTTTATGTTTATTAACTTGTTGTGTAATACAGCACTCTGACTTCATCTTTTATTTAATCATTTTAATATTTATTTCCTATTCTAAATATATATATATATATATCTCTCATATAATAAGTGTTAAGTTTAAAATATGTATTGTTTCTGTTTCTCTATTGTTTTAGGGCCTTATGTAATGTTTTATATCCTAGTAATAATCCAGACGAAGATGTTCAAAGACTAGATGTTCAATTTATCTTTTAGTGACGATTATTGGATATTTTTCGAATAAAGTATCAGTTTTACGTTGTTCAATTATTTCATAAAGCCAATCTCCATATTTTTCTTAACGCCATGTTCCACAAACTACCTTTTGGGTAATCACCTAAAATCCTTGTGACAGTTATCATTCCTTACAAATACCACATCCCTAGTGTGTTCCAACGCAATTGGGTTTCAAGTTACTTTACTCGTAACGATATAAAACAACTGTATTAAACAACGGAAGAAGTTGTGGGATTTGTGGTCGAAGGCGATTATTACTAGTCCGATTTTCACGTTTCAACTGTCTATTTTACTTGGGATAATATTCAGTTCGCTTAAGCCCGATACAAGATTGAAGTAATATTATGATGTTCATTGCCAAGCTATAGAGAGCCATTTATGTAGTGAGGGAGATTAAGTGTTAGGATCTTAGGATAACAGGATAATAACATTTTCTTCTCGTCTTATACGATCACATGATGCACAAGTTGGTCGTTTAAACCGTTGAGTTCTTAATGAGCCTGTCGCTGATAGCAATAAGGTTAATGCCAGAGCTACAAAGGTTGCGGATAATCTGTCCTGCACCACGCGTGGGGGTCAAGTGGTGGTCATTCCATACTATCCCTACAGCTATACTTACTTAATCATCCTAGTTTCCGTTTGTGTTGCTTTATTCAACCATTGTTTAATTTGAGCTGAAACGAATTCCAACAAAACATGAAGCGTGGGGTGGATAATTCTTTTTATGGCCTAGAAATTTTGTTTATACAATAAAATATTAAAACTAAAAGTTTTCTTAAAACTTATATTTTTTAATAATTTTTCAATCTAACAATTATGTACTTCAAGAAACTAATTTTAAAAATAACATTTTCAGTATTTGTCTCCTAAATCGAATTTTTTTAAGGTAATTATAGAATTAATTTAATTTAAAATAAGGGTCGATTTAAAATTTATTCATTGTTTTCATAAAAGGCAGGATAAATAAATAGAAACAGGAAAATTAATAAAGTTTTACAGTTTACATACATATATTTTAGACGGGTAATATTTTACTCGTGTAGGTCAAGCAAGGTTAAATGAATAAATTTTCTATGTTTTATACTAAGAACAGATCATAAGTAATTACTGTAAGAAAACTACATGTTTTAATCAACTGTTTATGTAACCCAATTATTTCGACCCACTAACCCTTAAAAGTAAAGAGTTCGTTGCTCCTTTCTGGAGAGAGAACAAATGTTTAGAATTTTTATTAGAGACCCAATCATTTGTTTTCAATATTTACTTTGCTTTATTAGAAAAGTTGTTTTGCATGAATGATGTCTAGAAGTTGTATTGATTCTATATTGACTGAAAGTAGTTTCCTTTCCTGCCCGCGATATATTTACTGAGCACGAAGGCAAGTTATTTTTACTAGACAAACCATTATGATGAATAAATATCATAATAACATCATATTAATATTATATTTTACACAACTGTATATTAAAGTATGGATACAAAATATTGATACAATATGATATTCTGAACAGTGAATAAAAGTATTAGTAACAGAAGAAGTTGTTATCGGTTATGTGGTTGGTTAGTTATAGTTTTTTTTTTTTTCTAATTTGGAAAATGTGAAACATATGCTAAACAGAATGCTGGACAATATCCGTTACTATCATTTTAATTTCTGAACTTCCAGTAAATTTCTGTGGTAACAATATGTAGATTATAATTTTTTTGGTAATATTATGCTTACTAGATGACGTCAACAGTCCACTGATGTTTTCAATTATCGTTACAAACTGTTACTAATGCGCAATAACACATTTTTCTGTTTAATCAAAAGGACAAATATATATGCTTTTCTGGATCCTGGAAGACCTGATTGAGCAGTATTACCTAATATTGGATCTAAATGTACAGTAATGAGAAACATTTCTATTTCATAACCCTAATATCATATTCTATATTGGTAAAAATATTTATTAGTATTTTCCATAACAGCTAGATAGAGAAATCAACATCATCAAGCAACCAGTTTAGACTATGGCTGAAACTAATATGCACCATCCCTCGTTCTCCAGCGTAGGGTTGTTGATGAAATCCCTACCCAGCTTCTCAAGCACAATCTGCTGCTAACTCCAGCTATTTTTTGAAACTAATATAAACCGAATTAATCCTGTGGTAATCATTATGTGGAATTGAAAGCGAGTAGAAATGTATGCTTCTTTCGAGAGTAGGTGGTCTACTTGAATACAGTGTACATGAAAGTCACCTGACTAAGAATGGTATATCTGTAGGTGGATACTTCTTGTGTAATGTTTGCCTCGCAATAATCGAGTCAGAACCTGCATGGACCTATAATAAGGACTATACACACGTTCTTAATAACATAAAGTTGTTAAATCAGAGACTATTTCATTTAATATTCACAGTACCAAGAATATTAAAATACTCATAATAAACACTGTCTGTACATAACAACTCATAGATAACATTTGTTATTACATGTAAATGATTCGTTAAGGATCTTTTGTTGTTCTCCCAAAATGTATACATATTTGCTCATATACATTTATTTCAGTTAAGAAATATTCTAAAATTTTATCTCACAAATTATTTGGAAAATACAAGATATCAAATATAGTACATAGAATATTACCTTGCTTATTTTGAAAATTAATGATATATTGAATACAAAGTAAAGATATCGTGGGAATGAAGTACGATTTTACAAAAAGTCAAAGGTGGTCGGCCTGTTATGAAATATCTGCTCTCTTCTGTTCCAGGAAACTTTGAATCCATAGTGAATTCTATCCCAATTCTGTATGAGGTAATAGACAATATGTGTACATGGTAAAAGATAATTAATTATCAGAGCCTCTCTCTCATCTCCGTCGTATCAGATACAACAATCTAAGAGTAAATTTCATACGACTTAGTTCCCACAAAATCAGGAACATGAAAACTAAATGAGAGATTTATAGAAGTACATTTTTCTTTACACTAAAAAATCAACTCAAGTTATTTAACCAATCTTGAGCAATAAATTGTTGATTTACAGTCGTTTTTAGAGTCCTTGATTCCAGTAAGCTCCCATGTGCTTTTTGCCTGTGGTACCAATACATTACTAGACGTACATTATGATACCTATCTCATCACAAAACAAACATAGTAGTTGAATGAGATCAGAAAAATGTAATTTATATGAAAAAATCAATGTAAAGAACTGAATTTTCAATATTCACCTCTAGATTATTATTGATCTTGCCTATAAACTTAGTGTTAGAACAAGCTACTGAAGCCTGTTTTGACAAACTAGTGTTGACTATTTACTTCACCACCGTAAGTTTCCTTTTCTTATCAAGATACAAAGGCTACAATTGTTACCTCTCCACCAGCTAGGATGTAGTAATATCATACAGTGTGCCTGACCCACAACATCGGCTCTGTTTGTCAGTGTACCAAAGACCTTAAGGCCCAGAATATTTAAATGTAATTGAGAACTTCTTTGAATTATTACATTATGCCTTGACGTTACCACTCTTAGGGAGGGGGGAGAACCTACTGGTGAAGTTGAAAGGAAGTAAATTAGGAATTTCCGACTATTGAACAAGGGATTGGAAAGTGGCTTAGGAGTCAAAAGAAAGGAAGAGGGATTAAAATAGTAAGAGGAATGGGAAAGGAGATAACAAAATATGACCTGTTACAGGATTAGAATCTTGCACGGCATCTATTTAGTTCGACATATTATCAGTTGTAATACAGGGTTACTCTGTAATTGTGTGTTTTACGTATATCATTTTTTTTATAACAAATCCATATATTGGTACTTATGAGATTGAATGATATTGAGGCATGATTGTTACTCTTGAAACTGACCTGTGTCTGTGATGGACGTCGTGAACCTCCTGGCGGTCGGCTCCAGTAGAACTCCCCAGGACAGCTGCAGCCCGTGGTGCAGAAGATGGACCAGCACCGAGGCCACGACCACCACCCACCCCCAGTCACCCTCCAGGTAGTAGTGACGGGTAAGTGTGGCGGCCTTCTTGGGGTCGATGGCCACGCTGAGGCCACTGTCCTGCTGCCCACTGTCCGGCGGCTTGGCGGCCTTCTCGTTGAAGTTCGCGTCCAGTTTAGTCTTAGTGCGGCCATTGTTCTCGATCTGCACCACGACCAGTGGCCACGTGTTGCTGCGGTTCAGCATGTCACTGCAGACACGACACTCGCGGTATACAGCACTCCTCACTTCCACAATAGTTCGTCAACGGCCGACAACGCTCACGGTGAAACCTGCTTACTTATCTATTAAAATCACAAAGTTGAACTTGGTTTTAACTCATAAATATAATTTATATTTTTTGAAATAGTTTGTGTGATTCTCGCATTAGAATAAATGAAAAGTACCGATGAGCTCTCCACAAAACATAAAATGTCCGGGTTGAATGCTTTAAAAGTGTTAAAAGAGTCGTAAACTATAAATGGGATTAAACTAAAGCAGATTTCGCTCGTTTTATCTTCTTTAGGGTGTATGAAGTTTTCAATGGGATAGTAAACATTATAATTATTATAAACTGTAAACTTGCCGTTCCAACTTTTGTTTTGAAGGCAACCGAGCTAGTAGTTACAGTAGAAGTTCGACCAAAACAAATGTGAAGTTTCTCTCTTATCTAGGGAAAGCGTGTAATAACTAAGACAACAGCACTTTGAATTACTTTATGGGCCAAAAACTCGGCAAGAGTCAAAAAGTGGAAGGGCTGACCATAACAGTTTGCATAAATAAAGCCAACGCCCTCTTTACGCTTTCAAAGGGACATTTGTGGGGAAATACCAGTCCTAGTAAAGTCAGCATTTCCAGCTCTGGTCTTATTTTACAAATATTTCTAAGTATAAGTATTTTTTAAGTATAATTCTTTATACATTTATTTTTTTAACGTCATTGTTAGTGAAATTTACAAATTTAAAAAATCCATCGCTCGTTTCTTACAATAAAGTAGTTAAATATAAAAACAATGATTTTTATTTGTATAAACAGTTTTATAATTATTCCATGAATTAATTAATACAGAATTTAAATCTTCTTTTTGTATAAAGTTTAAGTAATCAATGAAGTAATCAATATTATATATCCTGTAGTTTACAAAATCATAATTTTAGGGCTTGACTTCAAATATGAAAGTTCTTAGTGTTTCAACACGGGTTTGAATTAGTTGTATGCATTATAATTCGCTTGTTTTTTTTTTTCAAAAAATTGAATACATTTTTAAACAAAATATATCTAAACACGTATATAAATAAATTAATATTTCCGCAATTTTTGCATAATCTTAAAACCTTAAATAAACTCTTTACATTATTTAACACATCAGAATTTATTGTAAAAATATATTATGATTGCACTAGAGTTCATAAAACCAAGGCTCCGAAACCCTTTCTCCCTTTAGCTTTCCCTAAACGTGTAAATAATAAAAACGTGTATTTTTTCGGGCAGTTTAATTTATAAGTAAAGAGGAAATGGTTTTTGTTAGTTTATAAGCACTCAAAACTTTGGGCCGTGTGGAACACATTAACAGTCAAAATACCCTCTATTTTATTTTGTTTTTCTTTCTTTTAGATTCCAAACACTATTAATAGTGAGTTATTACATTTTGACACATTGAAAGATATGTTAACGGTTTAATGAAATCAATTAATAAAAATTAAAAACTATACCTTAAATAAAAAATGTATTATTTTTCGACAGTTGCTATGGTAAAATATTCTGATTTTCAAATGAACTTATTAATAGAAATAGCTACTTGCATGTATAAACACTCCATAAGTGATTACTTCTCTGCTATCTTTACAAATAAGAAGAAATACAATTTATAAATGCTTTGTTACTCTTCAAAAATGTAAAACTGATGATAAAACAAGTAATATAATCATTATCAAATATCGTCCTCAAAGTTTTAATTGTTTAATAATTGAAAACAGGGGTTTTATATTACTTTACTTAATTCCTGAAATTTGGTACATTATGAAACATTACATGCAATATCAATAAATTTAATTTTTTAAGCTGTTTTTACATAAATGTTTTATATATTGAATATAATAATGATAATATGTCAGTAATCTTATATCTCAGACCGGTCGACATGATTATTGAGTTAAACTCAGCTCTAAACTATTTATTTTCTTAAACTAATGAGCCCATACTAATCGTCCACCACATAAAGATGTTCCAGTATTGTATATTTATCTATAAAATCAATTATTACTTTGTACATAATCTGTCTAATATAGATAAAAATAACCTCACGAACAATATTATTTCATACAAATTGATTTGTCATATTTAATTATATATTATTATACATATATTCCATAATTAATAGAGCAGTCTTAGAATAAAACTTGTATTCTTTGTTTTATTTATTTGCTTTATATCCGTGGAAAACTAAATTTCAGTGGTAAACTTTTGCTTATTTGATGGCAGGATGACTGTAATGACGATTATTATAGTAAATTTAGTCTTGAATACTTGTTTGAATGCCTATGAATTTTATGCATTATATAGTAAACCCTTCTTTAAGGATAAAATAAAGGCATTTTGTGAGAGTAAAATGATGGAAAAAATCACACGACACAAGAGACAGAAAATATCAAAGTTAAACTTGTGTTTGACACGGAAGAAAAAGACAGTTTACGGAGTTATTTTGTTCCAGGTGAACTACCAGAGGAGTGTCTAAACTTTAGTTTCCGCGAAACAATGAGTAAGACTGTGGTAACTTAGATAGAATTATTGGTCTAGTATTCGAGAGCCAGTCTGCATTGTATGAGCCCTCAACCTGATTTCTTTTTTTTCAATATAGGAATTTTCCTTAACAAAGGAATTGTACGTCAGACACGCTGGTTTGAAAATGTTTAAGGAGAAATCTTTTTATCGATTTCGAGTAAACCCAGGTTGTGTGCCTATAAAATGCAATAAACTCTCGGCTCCTGGACTTTTTAGCTGTATGCTTATAATGAGTTGTAACATACACCATACACTGTATTAGTAAGCACCTAGGATTAATTAATATAACATCAATCTGTTTGTAACACGATCAAAGAAATGTTAACATTTTGTAACACGTGTACCGTTTGTAACACGATCAGTCACCACGCTATGTTACACCTTCTGAAACTTCCTACAAAGTATAAAATATGACACTACTTATAACCAACTTAATCGAACATTTTTCATAAATATAAAATCATAAATCATTGTTTTTCTGGTTTGTAAAAATCTAACTAAAAGTTCTAAATCAAATGATTATGAGTAAATTAGACAAATTTAAGATAAAAGGTGGAGAAGTTATAAGCATTAGTCGAGTGGTGCACGAGTTATTCTACTTAATACAGTACTTTAAATTGTCATGATAAAAAAATGTCATGACAGCGTGAAGCAATGAAAAACTGAATAGATGACGACAACAAACGGAAAGGACATAAGAGTGAAGAATGCGGTAAGTGGTGAGGGAAATCGTAATGTAACTATAAATGTAATTTATTCTAAATAAGACATTACTCTGTATTTGCTTGTTATATCGGATTTTTTATAGGAATTCATATTCTAAAATGACAATGTACTTACAAAAACAAAAACGTACATAAAATATTTCAACACCAACCATTTTATTCCTGAAAGTAAAAAAACAAAAGTTAGCTCGACGTCCGTGCTTAATAGACTTCTGAGTAAAACGCATTTCAGCGTAGTTTCTCCTTAGTTTTAACTACCTTTTGTGTTATATTTGATAAACGTATTAAAAATTATTCTGCTGTATATATATTAGACATATTTGCTACATTAGTAAATTAATATAATGTTTTAAACGCTTTTAGTTTTAGTAATGCAAAATAAGTGATATTATTTCCTAAAGGATTAGGTAACACCACTGTAACGTAACGGGACGACCATCGGCTTTCTAAGCTTGGTGGGAGTATATTATGTACATATAATTCTCTCACGCACTTACAACTTTTGAATACTACAAAATTTGAGTATGAAAAACTTAAACACTAAATACTTCCACCACTTAAAAACTTAATTTCGAGAAGTAAAGATTTTAAAGCGAATAAAATAGAACAGTGTCACTGTTCAAGCACCAACTTGTTGATTCTTCTCAACATCTATTATCAATTCTGTACTAAATTCGCGATAGACTTATTATAATTCATAAACGTATTTACAGTTCTTTCATATAGAAAAATCCATTTAACTATCAAGAATGGATTATTAATGAAAATCACGCAATCTACTTAATTTTATCCATAGCATGAAATTATTTTTTAAAAATATATATTAACTACCGAACAAATCACTGTTGTAGAAGGACCGCCGACTGATAGTCACTGGTCGCACACAACGCTCACAAAGCGCACGCTGACGGTAGCGTCGGGACGCTCACTGCACGATACGGCACGTAGCGTCGCGCCCCGGCCCACACACTGACGTGGCGTCGCGTCGCGCACTGCCCTGCCTCAACACAGTCCCGTGTGGCCGTGCGTGCGCGCGCATCGCAGCTCTCCACGTGCCAGCAACGTAAGCGTAAGTAATGAGTGTTTATTGATTAACTGTGGCATCTTTAATTACGTTTACATAATAGAAAATTGTTGTTTAGGTTAAAATATAAATGCAAAGAGAAGTGCGAAACTGTCTGCAGGTTCATTTTGTTACCGATACACCTTATAAAAATTCAAAATTCTTCTCTGATCCTGTAAGAGTGTTAGCCTACACATACAACAAAATTTCAGTAATCAAGTTCTAAATAATAAAAAAACAAAATTAGTCTGGCTGAATACAGAATAAAGAAATGGCCATCTGTTCGAAAATTCTTCAGTGGAAAGATTATAACAAGAACGTAATTTCTTTTTACTGTTGAATCGCAGTAGGAAAACAATTTGTACATATTAAAATATCAATGGCAGTTTGCCAACTAGGTTTAATGCCAGCAACATGAGAAAAAGTACCCACTATTTATGAGCTAGATTTAACTATATGATAAAACTCAATTTAACCCTTCATTTCCTTAAAATAAAACAACTACATACATTGCTCTGTTTTCTTACAGTTTTTAATGCATAAACCCACGCTAAACGAACTCGTTTGCAAAATGTTCAGTGTGGATTTATAACTTCATTCAAGGAAATTAATGTCAATTCTTCATATAATCCTCACAAAATGAAGCTAAAGAATTGTAGTTTTTAAACTTTAAAAGTTCTATTTTGGTTTATATTTTATATACTGTGATATAATTACATTACAAAAGAGTACATTAGTACTATAACACTGTACTGTGTGTGTGTGTGTGTGTGTGTGTGTGTGTGTGTGTGTGTGTGTGTGTGTGTGTGTGTGTGTGTGTGTGTGTGTGCGTGTGTGTGTGTGTGTGCGTGTGTGTGTTTTACGCTATAATGGTTAGTGTGTTTTGTGTATTTACATATACATGAATATTTGTATGAATGGATAACAGCTCTTTAAAATCTATAGTTTATTAATTACTGGTTAAACAAGCATGTTAGCAAATAGTTTTAAATTATATTTAAAAGGCTGGTCAACATTAATCACGCCATAAATCTATTTTAATACTCTTCCAAAAAGAAAGGTCCTTCATTAAAGGTAATGATGAAATAACCATTACAAGATCTGGGTATTGCAACTAACTTCTGTGTCGTTGATAACTATCTGCAAGTTTTAAACTGAGTAAATTTCATACTGAAAAATAATCTTTAATCCAAAGTGAGCGGTTGTAATGTGAAGATAGTAAACTGTGTGTTTTTTATTCCATTTAATTGTGTTTAATGCATAACCGAATGAGCAGACATATAATAGCCTCCCTTTTAACCGGCCTACATTATACCGGTCACTATTTTAACTTAATCCACTTTTTTTGTGTTTGTGTTGTTTTCAGAACATCTATAGCCTTTTAACCGGCCACCTTTCAACCGGTCACTATTTTAATCGGCCTGTTATGAAAGCAACTGCATCATTTAACCAGCAACTTTTAAATAAGACTCTGTATTAATCTGTCGTGACTGTTCAGAAATGAACCATGGATATATTTTAACTAAACTCTAAAAATCATACGGGTCTATTGTAATATACGTTATTGAAAGCTTTCCTCCATATTAAGTGTTGAATTCGCTTTTGTTCGTCAAGACTATATCTTAAATATATAAATTTAATGTTTGGGAAACCGTAATATAGTGAGTTATAGAGCAAATCTATTTATCCGGCCAAATCGTTGTCATGTTGGACCTACAATCTAAAGGTAACCGGATAAGATGGAAGCTACTGATTTTTATTTACAAGAGATTAATATCAGGTCAACAAACTTTAAATTTATTTAAAAACTATAGCATCAAGGTACCCTCGGGTCCACAAGCAATTTTCAAAATCTTAAGTATTCTTCTTAGTCAAAAGCATTTCTGATGTAATATTATGGAACTCAGTGGCGTATTATCGCCTTATCCATGCAGGTTTAGCGCATGGAATAAGATTCAAGGGAGGTTGTTCCAAAAACAAAATGGAGCGTGTTTTCAAACTCAAAAAAGCTGTCAGAGTAATTGGAAAGTTGAATTACAGAGAGTTATGCAAGGAATCTTTTAAAGAGCTTTGGTTTGTAGTCAAGATGTCTTCGTTCAAAAAACGTATACTCACCATTGTTATCTACTTCTTGTCAAAGATATTTCATGTGCCATAGTTGTTTTATAACAAAAAGCGTATGTATAAATTCACTTCCGGTATTTTCAGAGTTTAGTTTGCGTTATTGCAATCAAGAAAATATATACATATGTAGGTCTCGGAAACCAAGTTAGATTAAAAAGTGTGTACTTCTGACCTACGCGATAATTTTGATACTTTAATTTTTTCCTATTTTTATTCCGATCAAGTTATCTTAAAAAAACTACTTCGGTGAAAAAGCATCTAATTCCGTGGCTAATGTTCCGATTCCGGTATAAGACGAAGAGTGGTGAAAATTTCTTAAAATGTAGAGCGTTGTTGGATTATTTTGATCCAACATTTCAAAATAATCGCTTTTAGTAATTTTTGCTTAATAGATGACTTGTTGTTTTTCGGACGATTCCTGTTTGTGTCTGTCCTGATTCTAAAGCCACATTCAAAATATCATACATAATGCCAAGGAAGCCAACCAGTCTTAAATACATTCACAGCTTTGTTCATTAAGGTAGGCTTTACATATAAATATAAATAACAGTTTAATGTTATTTCTATTGGATTAGATAGTTAAAATTTGTTACTAGTGCAATCTGTAGTAAAAGTGAGATAATAACTTTATATTGGAGATTGCATTATATTATTGATCAAGTACTGTATATTTAATATTTTCTAAAATTTAAATGTAATCAAATGTTTCTTAACAGCTGTTTTCTGTCAGTAAAATTTGGATAAATTCCTAAATATTATTAGTTTGTCCAGGCGTTCTCGAGATTAAGCTTATTCATTTTTATTTATTAGATTAGAAGCAAACTCAAGTGAGTTACATTGAACGTGAATCGTTGAACAAGCAACTTTAGTAATGATTGACAACTTTAGGAAGAGTTAATTACGCGATAGTAATCAAGTAACGCCTTCTTGTGACTTGCTGGGAGTTCCTCCCTCCCCCCCCCCCACCAAGGAGTGTTACTCCTACGATCGTGTTGCGTGTGCTGCGGATGCTCCCTAACTTTAATAACGATTTCCTCATCACGGATCGTTATCGTATTTCTGTAGTGTGGAAACTTAACTCCCTTGCATTAAACAGATTTTGTAATTTAACCAATTGTATTAAGTTTTAAATATATAATATATGCTAGGTACAAACAAAATAATTTGCAATACGTTATTTTTATCCATAAGATTGTTCCAAAACGTTATACATTGTGTTGTCTATAACCAATATCATACCGATGTTTTAAAATTTTACTATAATTCTAAATCATATCTTTGGTACATTATTTACATTTAAATCTACGGTAATTCTTCAGATCTATTAATCGGTATGATTGCTTACTCTAACACCAAACCTAACGATTATAGAAACTTTCAATGTTATTTTAGGGTATATACGCACATTCTACAGAAGCCAAATTTTCTTATATTTTAAAGTTCATTACATGAGAACATACGTTTCGTAAAAATGGAATAGGTACATTAAATTTAACCAAGTGGAACTCTAAAAGCATACGGCAAGAAAACTTCTTATGTAATATAAAATGCAGTACATCGAAATAATAGCTGTAAATGCACTTGGTTCAGAAATGAACTTTGAAATCGTTTCTTCAGGTCAGCAAGGTTTGGATGTAATGTCCTAGACTATTGCTGGGGCGAAATAAAAGGAAATGTTCCAAGACGAAGCTGAGAATCGTGTTGACTTTGTGTAACAACTACCGAGACAGTTGGTTGTCGACAGACGTTTTTTAAGCTTTTATTACTAGAGGAAAGTACACGTACACTTACATATCAATATATCATTATATATGCCTCATATATTGTTTACGTTTTCTATTGTGATATTGCTTTATAAATTAGTGTTTATCCTAATATAAGATATAGTTTACACAATTAAAAGTAATACTCTAAAACTATGATTTCACTTAACGTCATGAAGAATTCTCCGTCAATAATGATCATTTCAAATCTAAAACCACTAACGTTTAACAAATATTCAACGTTTGAATCTTAACCATATCATTATACCTTACTGCAAAAATAAAATAACTGTCTGTTAATGATCATTTAAATTTATGAAAGTTGTAATCTATTAGTATTTTAGAAATTTTATGAATCAATAGAAATATGGATAAAGATTTCTTTCTGGGGACAACTTTCATTGAACAAATTCTGGTAAACATTGACTTTTTCAACCACTATTCCCAATTCAAAAATATTTTTCATTTTATAAACAATTTTAAGAGACGTGGTCTCTTGCCCAGGCCCATTTCGCCCATTCTTAGTCAGACGAAAAAAACAGTAAGAAATACGTTACCACCGTAAACGACAAAATATGTGAGTTTAAAATTATTTATTGAAGAGAAAATGTTTGAACTCGGAGTGGAAGGCAAATTTCATCGTAGCCCAAATTCTATTCCTAAATTTATTAGTATACTTAGATATTACAAATTACTTGTAATTCCTCTACGTACTTATCGGTATATTGTATTTAAATTATAAACTGCAATAATTTTTTTATATGAGAAATTTGTAAAGCAATATTTATACTTTACTAGCTGTGTCCTCCACCAACCCTGGCTTTGTACGTGTTTTTTGTACGTTCTTTGTGCAATCTCTTTCCAATGGCATCCCAAATATTCCTGAGAAAAGTTATTGTTCTTTGAGAATATCCCATCTTCAAACTTTTATAGTTGAGAGACTGAAAGTCCACGAACAAGACCTGTCTACTAAGAGCTCCTACGAAGTAACAGAAATGTCTTGGTAGAATGTTCCAGAGACGAAACTTCTGTGTATAAGATACTACTAACAGCAGCTATATTTGACATTATTGAATTATAGGGTTTAGTATTAAAATTTTAATAGCTATGTGTATGAAGTTCCCGAAATACCTTTAAATACATATTTCAACTTAAATATTGTACATACAGATGGGATGATGATTAAAATTGTGCCAGTAAAACTAACTAACTATGTCAAGATTCCTTTGTGTCTCCAAACTTGGCGCTGAGTTTTCCAATTTTAAGTACTGAAATTCCTCATTCTTTTCAACTTTCGCAATCATAAACTTTGAGACATTTCAGTTCCTTTGATATGTATTTGAACAGTTCTCTTAACAATTAATTTATATCGTGCTGAATTCATCTTTCAGATGATATATGTGTTAAAAAATTGGCTCTTCGGTGTTGTTAAATGTATCAATGGGCGATGATACATATTTTGATACTATGAGATAAACTTATTAGAATCAACTTAATTCTGAACAAAACAAAATTACAAATTCTATTTATTTTTAATTAACATCTAATTGCTCTTTAGTCATCCTGCACACATTGCTATCGATTGCACCAATATTGGTGACTAAAAGTTTATTGTGTCTAATACCTTGGAGAAGGCTTGCTCTGTCAAAAAAGGTACTATCGACAGAAATTTAGTTCTCTTAGTAGTCATTAATTTTTATTTATTACAATTGATTGTAAAACGTAAGCCTACAGAATATGTCAAAATTGGCAATTTTTGATTGATATACCTGTGAAACTTTAATAACGATTTTATATATATATATATATATATATATATATATATATATATATATTTATTTATTTATTTATTTATTTATATATATAGTCCATACATCATAGTACACAATTAGTTTCAAATAGAATTTTCATCGTATTTTTAATTTGTCTGGGATTTTGTATGACTAACTATGCAAGGTTCTAGTTTACATTATTATAGTAATCTCCAATTTCGAAAGAATGTAATAAGTCACAAAAACAGTACATAATATGAAAATTTAATTTATTTAACTCTCAAATTTTACTAACTAAAAAGAAATATAATATCATAAAGAAATACAAATAAAATCATAATTTCAATTGATAAATTAGTATAAGTATTGTGTTCCTATTTTACTATTCTCCATGAGAACAAGAAAGCATGTTGGCAATTGATGGTATTTTTTAACGTTTACCACAAAAGGTTTTGCAGTCAAAATAATGTCCTTTAAATACACTTCACTGAATTAAAATAACGTTTGCAGTTATAGAAAATAGATTGCAACAAGGACTAGAGTGTTGCTAGTACCAATCGTCTAGGGAGTTTATTCGTACATGTGTTCAGGTACGTCCTTCACCAGCCTATCTAATTCATATATACATTAGTTCTTTTCCTGACTTGAATTTATAATTAAGCCTAAAAACTGCAAAACTTGGCTCCTGGCTTTTTTGGAAGAACGTACTGAGATTTGACAGCTTTGTAACTACATGTGTGCATTGTTTCGTCTCTATCCCCCATTGAACAGACTAACCATTAGTTAAGTTAATCAGTTAGATCAATCTCGTAAACTGGTTTTGGACTCAAGTTAGGTCATTTGAAAAATACCTGGAGACACCAATGCGTAACTGAATACAGATTGTATCTTGGAAATTCCTAGAACTTGTGTCACTTTTTCTAACAACGTGCGTCAGGTGAATCTTCTTCAAGCGAAAAAATGATTTTTTAAACATGATTCTATAGTAGTTTTAGTTGAGCGAAACTGAGTTATACTTTTTTTACAAACCATACATACACCTAAAAACATTATACATTTTCAAATTCTCACTGTAACACTTCAACTTTTTTAGAGAAGATGCTAATTAATAGTCGTTCTATTTAATATGGAACCTCTTACTTTCCAGTAAACTTCATTTGTGGTGTGCAGTTAACTAATGATAAGACCGACAAGAATGAATCATACTTTTCTATATTTAATCAGATCTAGATCAGTTTTAATATGTTTTAACGATATTTTTTTTATTTAATATATTTTTGCAAGGACAGACAATGTGAAAAGATTTGAAACATTTCGGTCTTATAACAATTAGTAGAAAATTTAGTTAGTAATAATAAGTAAAAGCCAATCTGCGCAAAGCAATAAGTAGTTATTAAGAATTATATTATTGTGTACAAAAGTTGAAACAGTAATCTTGCCTCCTCCTATATGTAAGAATAAGAACTCAGAGATTTCTCTTCATTATTACGGCTTAGCAGTAATAAAAATATTTTCTCATTTCATGTTTTCTAATATTTGTGATCCCATGGTGCGGAAATGTTTACTAAGATTTTTTTGCAGTAACACTCGCAACCATATTTATCAATTCTTGTTTATAACAATAAGAAATGAAGTTTAACATGGTTTACCAACATTTAGGGCTGTTATTTACAGAAGATAAATCAATTCGAAATAGGGTATTTAAACCTGTTTGGGGAAATTTATAATTTGATCACAATTGTTTCAGCAAATTGCAGCCATACATTAGGTCCACTAGAAAAAGTGAGCGATTTAAACTTATTCAGCTTTAAAAGAGATATGATAGGATTACAATTTTCGCTCCAAGTATTTGGTACGATAGAAATAACTGTCACTTAAAACATTAGGTTCCCTTTATTAGGTGCTACTTAGAAGCTTTGAAAATGGAGTGATTAGTGTGATTTCGTTGGGCATATTTTTACTTAAATTTGAGGAAAGTCTTGACTAACATTTAAATAAGAAATTGCGTGTAATGCAATTTCATAAAGGTAAGTCATATTCTTTCAAACAATTATTCTACTAATAACAGTTTATGTAAAGAAACAACTGTGTTCTTTACTGTAGGTTTATCAGGTTATGTCTTATTATTAAATGTGAATATGGGATAATGGACGTACATGTAGACTGAGTTTCAAACTTAAGAAGTTAGTTACGAAGTGAGTAGGAGTAAGTCATTCGCCTACCCTTCCCTTGAGATCCACTATGACCTTATCCTCATAACGAGAAAAGATGTCTGATGCAAAATGTACTAAATGTAAAACTGTTTATTCTCTTTGATCTAAGATTATAAATGTAATATTTCATGCTAACTTCATCCTGCAAAAATCTAAATGTTAAAAACTATCAGCGAGTAAGGCGGATCCATTTACAAAAAGCTTTAAAGGCTGTATTTAAATTGCTCCCTTTGAACCACCTCTTCACTTTTCAACCTTTGTTAGGAAATTTGATCTCGTTGCCTCAATCTGGCTGCAATATAACTCAACAATTTGTAAAGACACTAATATCTTAAGATTATAAAACTACGCAACATCACCTATTTGTTGCATAATATTCCTCAATCCTCGAATAAATATTAATGTATAAAATTAATTAATTAATGAATGAAGTGTGTTTTATTTTAATTTTGCTCTTTGCTTTAAAAACATCATTTGAGAAACACCTCATATCCGTGAAAATAAACTTTCAGGAAATTAAAAAAAACCTTACTGTTTCATCATTATATTAATGCTTTACACATTATATTTTGTCATGTGTTTTATACAAAGGTGTGATAAGCTATTTCTATTGTCATTCATTATTTATTTTTTTTTAATTTTGATGTTAAAATAAATAAAGCAGTTTTTGGAGTTGGGTTGTTTCTCAAATGACATGTAAATTTGTGTCAACAGGCATGAAATAACACTTTTAAGAACACAAATTATGAATGAAAAACTCTTTTTTTATTATTCATATTATGAGTTGTATATACATTTTTAACGTGTTTTCTTACAACAATTCAGTTTCAATCCCCCTATCAATAGTTGTCCATTCATAAATATTCGAATAAAATTTACCAATAATGTCTGTAGGAATATAGCTTTCGAGTTTTTTTTAGATCATTGAATTTTTGTTAATGTTTATAGGCACACATTTTTGCGGATAGGCACTCATTGTTGGAAGTTGTGGTGTTCCAGCTCCCTGTTTTTTTTTTTAAGTCGAAAGTGTGTTCGTTGATTCCATCAATAAAATGCTTTGCTTTCACTTGTCCCCACATGTTCCTTAGAGTAATTAAACACCATAAAACTTGAGAATGCTGAATTTTGTTTTATTCCTCCGTTGGAACGTTTCTAGCTTGAGTCCTCAGTTGATATAACATTCTTTTTATAAAATTTGGGGCCACCAAGACTTAAAGTCCCTTACTTTTTCCCTTTCTATAATTTCCACTAAGAATTTGTCTTGAATCACCCTTGAGTGCAACATTAGCTCAGCATATTGCTTCATTGTATAAAATCCTGTATGTTTTTTTTAATTTATTCTTTTGATGACACTGAAGTCTCGGTCACAGGGAAGGTACGAATGACCTCGTAATGGAAAATAGTGATTGAATACTGTCTTATCGTCCATTTTCTATTAAGACAAGAAACAGCCTTACAAACCACGTTTTTTGTTTTCTGTCCTCCTGCACCATTGGAAAAAACATGAAGATGCCTAACACCAGCATCAAGAACTTCGTCGATATAATCAACTAAAAATGAGCAAATTTCATTAGGCCCTTTTTAGCCAACCCCTCATGATACACATACAAAATTTGGCTTTGATTGCTAAAACATTTCTTGAACCGGAATTTTCCAGAAGCTGAAGGTTTCGCATAAAGTCCAATGCAGATCCCAGCTATTTTGTTGTCTTTTAAAACACTTTTTCTCTAACATTTTTAATTGCCTTAAAAAAACGTTCTTTGATCTCCTTTTATGTACAAGGAGCTCAGCAACGTAGACTCTTTTAGCCGCATCATTTAAAGAGGGACTTTTATTTTGACGGATAACTCCTCACATTTACAACAAGAATCGATCTGAGGCCCTCCCAAAAGTCAGATCAAAAAACGCTCATGAAAGAGTTTCAAATAGAACTTGTAGTCAACACTCAGTTCTGGATGTTTTTTCCTTAAAAAGTTGCCACATAATATTTTTACATTCAAGTTTGAGTTCAAGTATTTGTAAGATCTACTGGTATAATGAGCTTCTTTCTGGGGAAAAGAGGCTATGTGGTCATCAATAGCCTTTATAATATGACCTGGTTTAGTATTCCCTGGAGTATTTTTTCCTCTCAAGTCCTTTGGTGACTTGCCTTGGGATAGTAATTTACATAGCCTCTTGACACGTTCAGAAGATATGCCATGGAACAGAAAGAAATGCAAGTTTACATACCTGTATTCTTCCACTAGATGTAGACAAAGCATATACAAAGGAATGTGACTTTGGTTTACTAATTGAGTTCACCATTAACCAAATTACGAACGTCCTTTTTCTTTCTATTTAGCTTGCACTCAATCAATGATTGCAGATAAGCATCTTATAATTCAACTTGCTTTCGCCCTCTTTTACGTTTTAAACTTGTAGAATCATTAATTATCACTTTCATTAAAACTCATTTTTTAACTTAGATATGAACCATGACAAATACAAAGACAAATTAAACACAGTGTAATTATTTTACAGCTGTTCTAGGCTAGAATAATATAGCAAAACAGTGTTGCCACCAGCTACAAATTTTAAGTCATTTGAGAAATAACACATCTCCAGGAGATGAGGTGTTTCTCAGAAGAATGAATATTTTAAACATCTGCTATCACTATGGTTACTTAGTGGAGATATGGTGTTTACTTAGTGCTGGATTCGCCTTGCCTTCAACTACATTTTGGCATGCCTAACTCATTATTGGTAAAATATGGACATGAGGTGTTTCTCAAATGACTGATTCAATTTTAAGTTTCCATCGTATTTTGCTAAACTTTTTATTGTAGACGAGACATTTCATTAAGAGCCTGGATCGCAGAAAGTTGTTTTTAATAGGCCCGATATATATTTTTTAAACTTCCCATGAGTATAGAATATTAATTTTTGCGATAACACCAATATTAAAATTTTTATTGACATCTTTACATTATTAATAAACTAACACCACCCACTGTTTCACAAGCTATTTTCAAAATCAAAGGTCATAGCTTTCGTAGTAAGCATTTATGATGTAATACGATGGAGCCCTACAGTTCTTTTTTAACTTCAGTTCTTTTTTAACAGTTCTTTTTTAAATGTTTTAGTAGATATGTCAGGTACATATTATTTCAGTATCCATGGTTGAGAGATTCAACACGTATCGTTAAGTAATATTTTAACTGGTTCTTTTCTAGATTTTGTTGCACAGATAAAAAATATACGTCTCATAAACCTAATTTGGAAAAATGTATCAACTTCCGTCTGTTTAAATTAATTTTCTATATAAGTGCTATAGTTGAGTTTGACTTGTGTCCCGATCAAGAAAATATATACAAAAAAAAACAACTTCTATTAAAAAGCGATTACTTAAGGTCTTTTAATTTACTTTCGGTCTAAGACTTTTCAAGTGCCATATTGATACTTAGCTTTTTTGTCTTGATAAAGAAAATATATAACTTAAGTACGGCTGTGAAGTTACTGCTGTCCAAAAGAGTCTTATACGACCGATTAAATTCACTTCCGCTCTTATTTATTTATGGTACCGCAGCTGAGTTTATGTTGTTGCAATAACCAGGAACAAAAACACATTTGTAGGTTTTAGAATCTAACTTAGGTTTTAAAACGTTTATTTACGGTTTGCAATATTTCTGTTGCTAAGTAATATTAATTTTTACCCCGATCAAGAAAATATTTTTATACGTAAGTTAAAAAGACTACTTTAGTCGAAATTCACCTACTTCCGTCCCTTGTATTCTTTTTCTGATATAAGGGAGAGAGATAGCCATCCCCCTTTAACTACAGTAAAATTGATAAGGAGACATCCAGTTTCAACAACCTTATGTGCAAAATATGCATAGCTTTGTTCATCAACGTGAGTTTTAAAACACCGTTTAAGTTATATTTTAAATGCACAAGATGGATTATTCGTCACTAGTGCAATCTAAAATAAAAATAAGATAGTAACTTTGTCTTGTTCAATCTACCGATCAAGCACTGAATAATTATTCAATACTTTCTAAAATTGAAATGTAACAAATGTTTCGCAACTTTGGTGAACTTCAGCTGAAAGTATAAACAGCTGTTTAGGATCAGTGTACTTGGATTACGTGTCGTAAATATTATCATTATTTTCCAGAATAATTAAATATTCTGTGAAACTTTACCAATCAATGTCTCTCAATTTTTAAACTTTTCTTTGGACTTCTATAAATATTTCAAAATCAAAATTAGCCAAATCAGTCCAGCAGTTCTCAAGTTTTGGTGAGAGAAACAAACGTCATTTCATTTTTTTATATACAGATAATAAAACCAAACGGTCGGCTTAGATTGGTACGTCTCGTACTGTAGTTAAATACCAAACCGTATAATAAGTTGAGATAATATTTTGAAAACATTTTGACTTTTACATTATGTACACTTCTATACTAATTCTATTGAAATAAAAACGTATATACGATAAAAAATATGGAGAAAATTAATTCCCCGTACAATAAATATATTTATCTATAGTTACAATTAAAATAAAATGCAATCCATAGAAATTATATGCTGTGTTCAACTTCCCGATATCGTATAAAGATGAAATTTGATACGCACGTACCTCATACTCTAAACAGAGAAATTAAATATTTGTTCGTGTTAGTTATAAATTCAAGTTTTCTAAAGTTTAAATGCTTTCCTGCATTCAGGTATTTTAAAACTCTTACCACATTTAAAGATAGAATATTTTAAATCCTTGTAATGACTGTTGTATTATGGTCTAAAGCAATGTTTCTTTCAGATGTAATCTCGTTCCTTTAATACCAAATTAACGGAAAAAGTTATTTCAGGTTTGGTTTCTGTACATTTGCCTCAGAGCAATTTGCATATAGTTTAGGAGAAACTTTGATCGCTGAATTCAAAGTTTGCTGTGATGGTAGTTTTTATTATTCTCTTTAAGAAAAACGATTACTGTAAGAATTTACATGAACTTAAAAGTGGAAAATGTAATAACTCTGTTAAAATATATTATGACATTGTGCAAAATATTTTTAAAATACACTAGTAATATGTATTAGTTAATGACAAATTAATATCTAAATCTATCAATATTCTGTATAAATTAAAGGTAATTTTATGTTTTCGTACTTTTACAATTTCAAAAATCAAATAAATACAACTGCGGAAGATTCATTTATTATTTAAGGACAGAAAGTGTGCAAATTTTTAATTTTACAATTTAATTGTATCAAAATGTCTTTTATCGTCACCCTAATGATTTTTAAAAGTTGCCTACGCAAATAAGTAACCAGATAATAGTCTTATAATTTTTATATGTTAATCTGCAGGAACTTTGATATGTCATGCAAATCCAAAATTAAAGTGCATTTGTCTATTTAGTTCCTTATTTTGTCATTTATTTTTTTTACATTATATGCATAAAATATAAAATGACGAGAAATTATTACGAGTAACTGAACAACAAGTCTATTGACTATTGGCCTGCCAGTGTAGAGTTTTTGTATCTAAAATTTCTCATAAGCTAATAAAACATATTTCAACAACACGTGTTAATTTTATAAATGTATCATCTTGTTAAATATAATTTAATAGTGCCTACTTTGTTCGTTTAAACAAACAAATACTTGGCTAAAACTGAATAAAACAACATAGCAAAAACATGTGAAAAATTTTGATATTAAAGTACATTGGAGACAGTTAAACTTTGTTATATATTGTATTCTATCATAATTTTGCTGTTTATTTATTTAAGTATAATCGTCATTTATTTGCTAAGAATTTATTCGGTTAATCGGGCGTCGGTTAATCGACATTCTTATGTACTGCAGCGCTACGAGTATTTTTGGCCTTAGGTTCTTAAATCGTACAGAAGCTATGTCATGAAGGATTCAAGAAAATACATTTTTCAATGCAATGTCCTCATATAACAATAAATATTGACTCGCTAAATTTGTATGAATTATTAAAAATTAATTTATTATAAATAGTAAGGGAAATTTCAACTTAAGATGTTTGTAAACCTTTTTACTTTTCATCATCTTGAATAGCTCAATAGATTAAAAATGTATTTATATGATATCTCTATTACTTCAATAAGATTAGCCAAAAGCGTAAGAATAGCATAAAGCGAAATTGTAAAACCAGATAATGCTTAAAAAACAGTTGTCTTGAATACTTGTTAGTGGAGTAACCTTTCTAACCCTTAGTAACCAAGTAACTCTTCTTATTCTTGAACAGATCGAACCAAATATTTGGCATTGGTACTCCACAGATTATCTTGTCATGATTTATAATTAAAATAAATAATTATTTAGATTTCCAATATATATAACCCAATTTTAACCATAATTCAACCATAATCCCTTGGTTAAATTTGTTTAACGATACTGTTCTCGAAGGTTTGGTATCCAAGAAAAAAATGTGCTTAAAACTTAACAATGGTGATTTATTGATTTCAAATTAAATCAGTCGAAATTAGTCTTTCATTAATTCTATTATGCGAATCATTAGTATTAACAACAGTAATAGCATATCGAAGTACACTATACCATCACGTATCAGCTACTAGGGGATGTACATAACTCCGAATCAAAACCACATTAACTCACTAATGTTTTGTTTCCTAATTAATTGCTAGTCACAGCACTTATTTATAGTGATTGATACAATAATTACCATTCACGTTAGTCAGGAGATATCATTGATGTTTGGCTTAAGCTCTAAACAAGAGAGATACAATAAATATTGGCGGTAACGACCCGAGGATTTAAACTGTTAAATGATTGGATTATTCCAGGTACATTACTGAAGCCACTAATCACCCACGTTGTTTATTGCCCGTTCGCTAATAACCATTCAACTAATCTCCTCGTTTTCTCTTATTGAATTACATTCATTACAGCAAACATATCCCTTTGTGTGAACTTGCTATGACCTTATAACTAGTACAGTTGCAGAACTTTTTTCTCTATTACATTTTAAATTATGTATATGTCAATTACGTGTTTCAGTATTTCATTATACTGTATTGAAACGTTATATTCAGTTTAGGTTAATTATCGTTAACATTTGGTAAAATACTTTAATCTTGACAAAGTTTCGATCAAACCAGACAGATTATAGTAAAGAACGAAAATGTGCACTCTCTCTGCATCAGTAATCAAAGTGAAGGGTGTAACTTGACGACTGGGGTAGACGCAGTTCATTAGTTGCTGATGCAACCCTAAACCTTATCCTTATCACCAAGCTCGCCAGCTTAATTTAAGCGGTACGGAAATTTGCCACGTCACTCGTTTGCTTTCTATAAGTCAACTAGGATTTTACTTTTTACTAATTCCAAGTGATCGCCCCAGATATTATTACTTTACTAATATTTAAAAGTAATATATTGAAACACTACCCAAAATGCTTTAAAGAACAAAAAATGAATCAAATTAAAATTTAGTATCAATCAGTTGTTTGAAATTTAAATGTTCCAAAACCATCCTTATCCATTAATATTATAAAAATAATAGCAATATCAACATAATGGAAATTACGTATTAGTGCATAGAAATACAAGAATAAATACTTTTTTTAACTCGCATTTCATGGGAATCCTTGATATACGGATACTGAGAAACATTAGGATTGCATTTCCTTGTCATTATCATATTTACATTAATGGATGAGCGTTAGCGAAGTCTAACATTTGAGGGACTGAGAATTATATGTCTTTCTGCCTGTCTATCTGTCTATCCGCACGAGCTCAAATAACGAACTCAACTATAAATTTGAATTAATTTGTTGTATTCTTTGCTTGAAGTTTATTTTTGACGATGGAAGGATTGTGGAGGAAGCAGGATTTTTCCGGACATTTACCATCGTTCAGTGAAACAAAAAATCAGTAACACAACGTTTCGAGATCTGCAATCTGATCTGTTCTTCAGGTAAATAACTAACCTAACATGTAATTACAAACTACGCTAAAATTGTACTAGAGCATTGTGACACGCCTATGTCAGGAATCACACGTGTTGTGTGTCATCTTCACTAACTCTAAAACATGCACTTAGAAAAAAAAACTAAACAACACTAATCATTAAAACTGAACTACAGAATACAGGTTGATGGTTGATCGAAAATAAAACATTTCGAAGCTCATACATCTCATGAAAGATGTTTGTATTTATGACCAATGTTTAAGAATATACTCATTTATACAACTCATTTATATGGGGCCAAACACTTTCTTATTATACTGGTTTATGACAAACATCTAACCAATAAATATTGTACCTTCGTACCATATTCACAACATATTTTTATCATGTCGCTAAACCATTTTTATTTTTGCTCCACACGACTTCCTCCATTACAGTGTTACTGATATTGAAGTTTGAGTAATGGCTGTTAATGATGAACAAAAAGTGAAGTGTTGCGCGTGGGCTATTGCTTTTGGCAACATTACAGAAGCAATTAGGCAATTTCTGGTTGCCTACCCAGGAGTTGAACCACCTAGCAATCCAACAATAACTGAGTACAAACTTATTACGGCACTGGAAGTGTCGTAAACAAAGTGCTCTAGAGGATCAAATGAGGAAAGAGAAGTACTAGTATGCGCATCAATGCTCCGCTCTCCAGGTAAACCGAAATCACTAAGGAAGGTTGAACTTGAAACTGGTGTTACAAAGTCTTCAGTTCAGTACAGAAAATAATTAAGAAAAATTAAATTAAATTTTACAAAATTGACCTATTCCATAATCTTCTTGAAGATGATCCGGACAGAAGAGTGAATTTTGTTCTCGTAACATTGAGTTTCATAAGGTAATATAAATACTACCATTTTGTTTCAAAAATTGCTAGAGAGATGAAATTTTCACAGAATATTTGTAAATCTATTTTATGAATTGTGTAGAGTTTAAAAGTGTTCGGTGCATAAATAGGCAAGAAATATAAAATCAAACGTTTAAACCTCTTCGTTGGGACACCCGGTATGTAGGCAACATTGAGTTCGATAATAGTGCGTGTGATTCAATACGATTTGGCTGAGAGTTAGGGCACATTTTCCCATTAATATGATGAGTAACAATGATGACAACGAGAAAACGTGCAATAGATAAATTTGTAAACTGAGCTTACATTTGACATGTAACATAGTAATACAAATATCTAAAATATGGCACGACAACTATTATTGTTGGTAAAAAAAACTTCCTGTTACATTGAATTAAATTGTTTATTATATATTTTAAATTGTTCTCATTCATTGTGTTTATTAAATAATTAATTCCTCTCTTTACAACATATATTTAAACATATATTTTTACTATTAATTAGTGACACAAGTTAATTTTGTGAATGAGAATAACACATTATAAAGTTGAACCAAGAAAGGAGACCTAAGGCATGAGCAAACGAATTAATAACTAAATAGTATGATCGATTCCGTTTGGCAAACTCTTCAAAACAAACAAGCTTTCAGTTTTAACCTTCAACACTTTAGTTTATATTAGGGCCACTGATGTTCAAACTTTGATGAACACTTACCCCAACACGAGAATCCAATTTCCCGACGCATCAGTCTGCAGTCTGAAAGTGAGTTTTATAAACGGCGAAGTTCTCATTGAAACATTCGCTTTTCTTGTGTAGACAATAAATAGCTCGATATGCTGGTACTTATTTCTGTACATAATAAACATAATTGTTATTTTTACCCATAACTTGAATTACACAAAATATATACCAGTTTCGAGCATATCTTTAGTCCAATAAAACTTTAACTTTTTTATTAAAATGTTGTGACATTTTAGATTAAGTAAATCTAGTAAACCGAATTTATAACAAATGGTTTCCGTCAGCAGTTAAAGTTACAGTGGTGCAAACATTGTAGATGATCTGGTCGGAGAGGCCAGACTTTATTGTATGGAAAGTCACGAACACATTTACGTTTGGGCCCAAGATTAATCCAACATGTTTGATGTCCCGCAAGTTCCTTCTGACAGTCAGTCACTAGCAAAATATCTGATTCATCAATTTTCTCAAGTACATTATATTAAAACTCCTGACATTAACAACCGACTACATACTCGTATTAGTAAATTACTTAATTACTAATAAAGTCGTATTATTAATTATTTTTAAAAAAATTACTAATTTTAAAGAAACATATACGTACTTATCCTAGTTAATTAAAATAATGACAATTCGTTTTCCTATTGCTGATGTGGTCTAGAAGTATACAAAGAGAATGATCTGAAACATTATCCGTGCAACGCGCATAGTGACCGATATCTTTTCCGATGACAAGATATATGGAAGATAGTGAATGAACAATAAATCTACCTATTCTTCGCCATTCATTCTCATTCTCACATTTTGATGACTATAGTAACCTCCTGTTCTTCAGTTGTAAAAATTAAAACTTAAGTTTAATCATGGAATAATTTTAAAGTTACGACTAAAACGTTGTTCTTCAAGTAGCATAAACCTGAAGAAGAAGAGAGATTTCAGTCCTCAAAACGTCGTATTTTTTCTTAATGTAGCACTTAACTATGAAAATTTCCGTAACACTATCATTTATTCAAACGACAATAATTAATTAAACAAAAGATATTGTAGTATTTCCAAATATACAATACTAATCATACTACAGAAACAATTACAATAAAATACGAAAAGGTTTGAAATAAGTAATCAAACCATTATCTCAGTTTTGCAGTCCCTCTATTTACATATTTATTGTTACTCTGGTTTACTGATTTATGAGTACATGCGCTGCAGAGTACCATAAGTTTGTTTTATTTAACGCATTTAATTTTCTGAATAGAAAAATTGCATTATATTGCATTATAAGTTTGTTCTTACACTAATAAATTAAACTATTATCAGGAGGTTTTTTTTATTTTATGTAGAAGTATTTATTGGCTGGCCTTTAGAGAAGCCTATCACTCGAGGGGCTGTAAAAATTTCATTTCTGTCCGTTTGTCTACCAGTATTACTTGGTTACCTATTAGACCAATGTCAAAATGTTCACTAACGCTCAGCCAAATCCTATAGAGCTGAGATATTGGACGCACGATATCTTGAGAGCACATGGACCTGTAGACATTTCGAAATTTCATTTCTTCGCAAGTAACATCAAGCTAGATTACGGTGCCTGTCATTCCATGGGATTTGGCTGAGCGTTATCAAAACCTATAACCTAATGTAATCTTTACTTAGGTATCACTAAATGTTCTCAAAATACTCCACACTATATCACGATCATGAATTGAACTATGAACTTTACGTTTTACATTAAAACTTCGCTCGAACAAAAATTGGTTCGATGAAATTGCATGTCTACCCCTATGGATTTGACTTAATGTCATTGGTTAGCATGTTTTCTCTTGAGCTGTAAAAATGTTTTCTGTATGACTGAGTGTCTGTCCGCAATACATCACGAGCATGAATTGAACTATGAACTTTACGTTTTACATTAAAACTGCGCTCGAACAAAAATTGGTCCGATGGAATTGCATGTCTACCCCTATGGATTTAACTTAACGTCATTCGGTTAGCATATTTTCTCTGGAGCTCTAAAAATGTTTTTCTGTATGACTGAGTGTCTGTCCGCAATACATCTCGAGTATGAAATTAGCAAATTAGATTTTAGCGAAGTCTGCTACACGACACGTATTGTGGTGTACAAGTTGCTGTTATTAATTTAATGCTGTTGCTATTACATTTTTGTTCAGTTAAGTCTAAGGTTTTAATTGTACATTTACGTAACCTAAATTAATTTGGTAAACAAATATTAAGCTAGACAAAAACAAATATACAAGGCAATTTATTAATTATGTTATCTAATTAGCATCTATGACATATAACTAAACGTAGCGCTGGTCAACGTACAGTTCAAAGTCGGGACAGGTTAGTCTGGATCGGGATCATCATGGATTACCGCTCTTACCGCTTTGAATAATAAAACTTTATTGATATTGCTATCATGTTTACTGCAGTACATTATGTCAACCATTTTCGTTTGGTTCCATATAACCGCTTTGGATTGTATAAGCTTAATATTAAACTTGATCTATCCATTGTAGAGGCAAGTCACAGTTAAAACGCAATGAGAACAAACAACTAAAGACCATAAAATAAAATTTACAGATTTCTATAAAATTATAGAATCAGCATGTATATTCATTTTGATAGTAACATTGATATTATTAAGAATCTTTGCTTATGATAAAACTAGTTACAAGGAAGATTAATTGCACGATTTAACTTCTAACCTAATATAATAAAATGCTATATTTCTTTATTTGAGGCGAAATTACGGCTTCATGGCTCTTTCTTACATTTAAGCTTAGATAGAGACTGAAACAAAACATTCTCATTTTATAGTAATAGTACCAAAACTAAATATTTTACAAGTAGAACAAAATATTATATTGAGTAATATAAACTAAAAAATCGTATAATGATAGAGAAGGTATATACACATAAGGTATACATTCATAAACACGTACTCACACACAAAATAATAACACTCTACTCGTATATAATGTAATTAGAAACACACTACACTCACACATACTATTCATACCAGTGCAACCGCAGCGACAAATCTATTCTGACCTCGTCCCAAACATCCGCCTCAGTTAGAGCTCTTTCAGCGACGACGCCACGAACCGAGGACGACTCTCTAAGGATGTTATGCAACGAGGAAGGGAATTCCATTGACGACATGCCGTTGCCACAAAAGACTTACACAAAGTCATATTTAGCAGTTCTGTGCAACAGCATGTGGAGCACAGACGAATCAAATCGAGTTCTAATCACACCACTTTGAGGGACAAATTAGAAATCGTTTAAAAATAATTTGTAAATAATTTAAATTTGAATGGACTAATGTTAAAACTTTTATTGATCTGAAGTCATTCAACTTCAAAATCTTTGAATTAATATAATCGGATTTCATATGCTCATCTTTTCTGAGATCAAATGCATATCTCAAACAATAATTTTTGGTTCTTTAGAGTTTTTCACCAAAATCTAGTCATGTCGTTCATTATACTGTTACGGTAAGAAAAATAAGGCAGTTCTAGTACTTTAACCTACATCAGTTTTATGTAAAGTATCAAAAATCTATGCAGGTTTTTTCAGTGAATGTATTAATGTAAAATTGTTCTTACAATTCTCTGTAACTGCATCAGTAAAGCAAGAGTCCAGTTTATTGTCAGTCTTAAGTTCCTAACTTTGTCATAATAAGGTAGTACAGTTCCAATTACAGTAACGTTAATTATAGATGTACAATATATGAAAGATCCAGAGCGATAATGATCACAATCGGTTTCAGTTTTTTTCGTGGTTTAGTTTAATTCCATGTTTACTTGTCCAGTCTAACACAATGCTGATCATAGTAATGCCATCATCGATGAGGTGTGTGTTAACAGTGGAGGCATTTGCATCTGGAGGTCTATCAGAATACATGTGGAATTTGCAGTGTACAAGTACCATGTTTTAGTCATTAACGTACAAAACAAACAACATAGGACCAAGTATGGAACTCTGAGGAATACCACGCTCAATACTCAGCCAGTCAGATTTTTATCATCTCCTACTTGTCCTACTTGATTACACATCGCCTTCTGCCGGACAGATAACACCCGAGCCATTCCCAGAAATTTTCAGAAAAACCAATGATCCTGAATTTTGTCAATAGTATTCTGTAGTTTACACACAAAAAACAAAAGTTTAGAAATCAAAAGAGTATCAGTATTATGCTTAGTTTTTAGTCCATTGTGAGTCGTATATCACCAGTGACTTTCAGTAAAGCGGTTTCAGTACTATGTCTGTTCAAAATCCTGAATGTATATAATTTATAACGTGATTGCGAGTTAAATAATCAGCAATTTGGCAGTACATAATGCTTTTGTGGGCTTTGAACAGAGCAGGTAAAATAATAATTGGTCTGGTCTTGGCAAGATATTAGTACTGAGGTCATGATCAAAGGGCTGACAATGACAAGTAAAATTCCCTGTCTCAGTGACGTGTTGAAAACTTAAGTGATTATTGGTAGAGTTGTAAGAGAAAAGGATGTGTCTGATTAATCAAATGTTTATATGTTGTCAGACCTTTCAGCATTCCTGCCAATAGGGCGAATGGCTTTCAACAGGTATGATTGTATTACAGGTTTGAAAATAAATTTTTCACATTCGTGCTGATTGACAGACATATTTAGAAGTTCGGTTACAATAACTCATGGCTTTGTTTGCATTTACCGCCTAACCAACATGACACAAAATAGTAATCAATGTCATTTTTAAGAGTAATTGTACCAGAGGAGAAGGGCAATCTTTGCCTAAACCAAGTTCCCTATCATTGCGCCATAAATCTGTGAATGACTGTTTCTTTTCAAACAGTTTACACGTGTATCTCAATCTGTAATTTCGCATAAGTTTTTTTAACTCTATTTCTAATTTGACGATATTGATCCATTAAAACGGGGTCACTATGTCGTAGAGCTCTTCTAAACAATGAATCACGTCTAGCCATCAAGCTAACTTCAAAAGTAATCCAAGGCACCGTGCGCCGCTTGGTTATGCGTTTGGTAAACCTGGAGCATGTTTATCGTATAGCCCTAGAATGGTGGTGTCAACCAAGTCATCGACAGATTGCAATGTCTGCAGAATCTTCAATGGGGTTGAGTAAACATCGTGCAGTAAAAGAAGCTTCAATTATTTTTAAATCTATTTATTTTATAAATTATATTTTAGGCTTTGGAACTTTGATCTTGATAATAAAGTACACAAGATCGTGATGTGAAACGGCAGGAATTGAGAGCTATCCTAGATGTGTCACGTCAGAGAGGTCAGTAACAACCATAAGGTCCAGAAGGATGTCTGACACGGTAGTGTGATGTTTTGTATTATAAGAAAGCTTGTGATGTTATGTAATATACTAGAGTCTAGTGGCAGTATTGATATCAGTTATCTGGTATTATAATCTATCTTTTTTTAGCAGCGGCTACAGCCCGGAATTTGCTGTAAGAGAGTATTTTAAAGCGTCGGGTGACCTATTCTGGGGAGACGATAACACACAGAATCAGAATCAGAAAATTTATTGTGGTAAACATTTTCACAAATGCGACACAACGTCATGCTTAGGCTTAATGATTATTTGACTAATTACTAAGTCTATCTACCTGACTTATTAAACTAACAAACTCTTCAATATTGTAACAGCAGAAATCCAACAACAAACATTTAATTTTTTAATTTAAAAGGTCTTAAGCTAAGTTGTTGGATATGGTTTGGTAACAAATTATAGTTTTTTGCCTATTTCTAAAAATTTTGATTTAGTGGAATGATAGTTGTACTGATCTATCTAAGCATATTACAGTTTCTTGTGAAATAACCATGTACAGAACTATTAGTTGGCACAGAATTTAAATGAGTTTTTACATACAACAAACATTCCAATATAAAAATAGAATAAACAGTTAAAATCTTAAGCTGTCTAAAATATGGTTTACAGTGAGTTCTATTCCCCACCTGACATATAACTCTCACAGCCCTTTTTTGTAATACAAGTACCCTTTTTACATTCCCATCATTACCCCATACTAAAATTCCATAGGTTAAATGGCTATGTATATGGGCATAATAAGCAGCTATTAACACGTCTCTATTAACAATTGATCACACCAAGCAATAGGACATCCGATGCAGATAAACCAATTTCAATAAACATGAACTCAGGCCTAGCCGAGTATTCAGAGATAGGTGGAGATAATATATGGAGAAAATAATAATACTATTAATAAATTGAACAATTTATAATAACCTAAATCTCTAATGTCAGTCTCATCTTATTTTCATTCTATAGTTGCTTATGTATGTTACACAGCTAAATGTAGTCTTAAAATGTAAATGTTTGCCCTCGCTAAACTCGTAGAGTGCGATCAGATGCAATTTTAACCAGTGATGTCATCGTTTATGTATCAACTCATTTGCTAAGCGACCCCATTTCCTCTCGCATTTCGATGTTATTACTGATGCCGGCAATTGCCTCGATACTGTGTGTTATGCCAAACTCATCGAGTACGATCAGATGCAATTTGGACCAGTGATGTCATCGTTTATGTATCAACTCATTTGCTAAGCGACCCCATTTCCTCTCGCATTTCGATGTTATTACTGATGCCGGCAATTGCCTCGATACTGTGTGTTATGCCAAACTCATCGAGTACGATCAGATGCAATTTGGACCAGTGATGTCATCGTTTATGTATCAACTCATTTGCTAAGCGACCCCATTTCCTCTCGCATTTCGATGTTATTACTGATGCCGGCAATTGCCTCGATACTGTGTGTTATGCCAAACTCATCGAGTACGATCAGATGCAATTTGGACCAGTGATGTCATCGTTTATGTATCAACTCATTTGCTAAGCGACCCCATTTCCTCTCGCATTTCGATGTTATTACTGATGCCGGCAATTGCCTCGATACTGTGTGTTATGCCACACTCATCGAGTAGGAGCGGACACTACTGACGTTTATTAATGGTGTCGTTTCCACGCAACAGTGCACTTCGATGGTAGTGCATCCCCTGTTAAGCCATTCCCATATCTTGTTTTAAGCTTGGCTTGTTACAATGCTAGTCAGATTAGATTATGTGATCTTACTTTTGTACCAGTTAAATGTAGTGTTTTAAAACTCGAAACTAACTAACTAAACTAAATAACTAATAAACATAGATTTTGAAGTCAATGTCTATTTATAAATCTTAATCAAGCACACACCAGAATAAATGGAAATATCTATTTTTGCATGTTAAAAAAAATTGTTATTGCGAGAGTTATTGGCAGAGATATTGTAAGGAGTATGATACTGTGTTATATTTTTAATCCCACGAGTAATTATTTAGAATCCAAGGAGTACGCCATTATTTCAACGTTTTAGTCAATTAAATTTGTGTAAAGACTCATTTCTTACACTCTAAATGGGTTTGAACTAATTACATGCTTACAAAGCAGCCTTTACAAAGACAATTAATTTGCTAAAGACAATTTATTTTAACATTAATTTTCTCTTGTTTCTTGCTCCTGGTAACTAGATGGTTAGCGTCTCACTTGATCACTGGGTATTTGATTCGACAGGTTCACGACAGGCAACTTCAAATGCTATTTTATTTTTAACTAATTAAATAAATATGTTTTTTTAATATAGGAGATACGTTGTTTGAATTTATCTTATTACTTCATTGTTTTAGAGTGATTTTTATAAGTAATAAAACCTTTTACATTCAATAAAAATTTAACCAAATCTTCAAATAACTCAGAAAATGTCCGAACAACGGGGGTTAGCATAGTTATTACGCAATTCAGACTGATTTGATAATCATCTCTCACCATAGTTATTTCACCTTCTGTCTCTGGTAATCCATATAGTATGTTCATTTTTACAGTCATTTGTATTCTTTTCAATCTTCCAGTATCACTTCCCTGATCTGAAACAATACTTACGAAAACTCCTTAGTCAAGTAAAGCTTACATTAAAAGCTTCTGTAGTAATACACGGGGTATTTGCCCTAGATGACTACTCATCAATTTTTAAAACCATCTAAGTTTTTATTTGGGATGCACCCCGTAAAAATAATATATAAATGAGTACCAAATGAGTACCTGAATTTAATAAGTTTGTTTATGAATTAAATGACAAAAAGAGTTCAGGATAGACTAAAATTTAAACTTAGTTGTTTCAGTGGTAGCTGTTGTATCACCATACAACAAAAAATGAAGGTTTTCTATACAGTACCTTCCGACCAACAGCGTAACTTAAGAATCACTTAGTATTAGCTGTGCCTTGCCATCATTTGGAGGAATGACCAATGTTCAGTGTAACTTCACATCAACAACGCAACCTAAGAATCACTCAGTAGTCAGTTGTGACTTTTCATCATTATCCATTTAGAGGAATGACCAATGTTCACTGTAACTTCACAGCAACAACGTAACCTAAGAATCACTCAGTATTCAGCTGTGACTTGCCATCATTATCCACTTAGAGGAATGACCAATGTTCACTGTAACTTCACAGCAACAACGTAACCTAAGAATCACTCAGTAGTCAGTTGTGACTTGCCATCATTATCCATTTAGAGGAATGACCAATGTTCAGTGTAACTTCACAGCAACAACGTAACCTAAGAATCACTCAGTAGTCAGTTGTGACTTGCCATCATTATCCATTTAGAGGAATGACCAATGTTCAGTGTAACTTCACAGCAACAACGTAACCTAAGAATCACTCAGTATTCAGCTGTGACTTGCCATCATTATCCACTTATAGGAATGACCAATGTTCAGTGTAACTTCACAGCAACAACGTAACCTAAGAATCACTCAGAAGTCAGCTGTGCCCTTGCCATCATTATCCATTTAGAGGAATGACCAATGTTCAGTGTAACTTCACAGCAACAACGTAACCTAAGAATCACTCAGTATTCAGCTGGTGACTTGCCATCATTATCCATTATAGAGGAATGACCAATGTTCACTGTAACTTCACAGCAACAACGTAACCTAAGAATCACTCAGTAGTCAGCTGTGACTTGCCATCATTATCCATTATAGAGGAATGACCAATGTTCACTGTAACTTCACAGCAACAACGTAACCTAAGAATCACTCAGTATTCAGCTGTGACTTTTGCCATCATTATCCACTTATAGGAATGACCAATGTTCACTGTGACTTCACAGCAACAACGTAACCTAAGAATCACTCAGTAGTCAGTTGTGACTTTTGCCATCATTATCCATTTAGAGGAATGACCAATGTTCACTGTAACTTCACATCAACAACGTAACCTAAGAATCACTCAGTATTCAGCTGTGACTTGCCATCATTATCCACTTATAGGAATGACCAATGTTCACTGTGACTTCACAGCAACAACGTAACCTAAGAATCACTCAGTAGTCAGCTGTGACTTGCCATCATTATCCACTTATAGGAATGACCAATGTTCACTGTGACTTCACAGCAACAACGTAACCTAAGAATCACTCAGTATTCAGCTGTGACTTGCCATCATTATCCACTTATAGGAATGACCAATGTTCACTGTGACTTCACAGCAACAACGTAACCTAAGAATCACTCAGTAGTCAGTTGTGACTTGCCATCATTATCCATTTAGAGGAATGACCAATGTTCACTGTAACTTCACAGCAACAACGTAACCTAAGAATCACTCAGTATTCAGCTGTGACTTGCCATCATTATCCACTTATAGGAATGACCAATGTTCACTGTAACTTCACAGCAACAACGTAACCTAAGAATCACTCAGTAGTCAGCTGTGACTTGCCATCATTATCCATTTAGAGGAATGACCAATGTTCACTGTGACTTCACAGCAACAACGTAACCTAAGAATCACTCAGTAGTCAGTTTGTGACTTGCCATCATTATTCATTTAGAGGAATGACCAATGTTCACTGTAACTTCACAGCAACAACGAAACCTAAGAATCACTCAGTAGTCAGTTGTGACTTGCCATCATTATCCATTTAGAGGAATGACCAATGTTCACTGTAACTTCACAGCAACAACGAAACCTAAGAATCACTCAGTAGTCAGTTGTGACTTGCCATCATTATCCACTTGGAGGAATGACCAATGTTCAGTGTAACTTCACAGCAACAACGTAACCTAAGAATCATTCAGTATTCAGCTGTGACTTGCCATCATTATCCACTTATAGGAATGACCAATGTTCAGTGTAACTTCACAGCAACAACGAAACCTAAGAATCATTCAGTATTCAGCTGTGACTTGCCATCATTATCCACTTATAGGAATGACCAATGTTCAGTGTAACTTCACAGCAACAACGAAACCTAAGAATCATTCAGTATTCAGCTGTGACTTGCCATCATTATCCACTTATAGGAATGACCAATGTTCAGTGTAACTTCACAGCAACAACGAAACCTAAGAATCACTCAGTAGTCAGTTGTGACTTGCCGTCACTATCCACTTAGAGGAATGACCAATGTTCACTGTAAGTTCACAGCAACAACGTAACCTAAGAATCACTCACTATTCAGCTGTGACTTGCCACCATTATCTACTTGCAGCATTGTCCAATGTTTAATGTAACTGACCTACGCTCTGTAAAGATACACTGTCTTATAATATGAAGTATTTAGTTGATTACTTGGAAAAAGCAACCAAACGATCCAACGCAACGTTACTGTAATTAGACTTCATAAGATATATATTCTTTTAAAAATACACTTAATCCCTTGTCAAGAATTGATGGGTTTTGTATATACATCTTTTACGTTTCTCATTTATACCCCAATTTATAATGGAATAATTGGTAGGGTATTATTGAATATTTTACATACATATAGCAGGTATTTCACTTATTTAAATTAAACACAAGAATATAAAGTTTCTATGTTTTATACCCACATCTTCAGGAAGAAGAATAAGAATATTAAAAGAACAAGAAATACAACAAATAAGAATAAAATACACACACACACACACACACACAAAAAGGGTGCGGCGGCATATGACAACGTATTCACCGCCGCACTGTGAGGCGATTAGAGTGAGGGTTGGTGGAGATAGACGTGTTCTAGAGCAGAGTTTCTTAAAGTGTGGTCCGCTGACCCCCAAGGGTGAAATTAAATTAAAAAGTAATGAAATGAAAACAGGCACTACAAATGAAAAAGCAATAATGCCATCATATGCTATTTCTCTGTTGATTGCTACGTCAGAAGAGCTTTATAATTTAGGAGAGGAGCTGATCATGCCTGCTACAAAAATTATGTGCAGCATAATGTTAGGTGAAACTGTAATCAAAGAAAAAGATTTGATTTCTATATCAAACGACTCAGTAAAAAGAAGGGTTGACTATATGTCTGAGAATGTGCATTCTAAACGTGAAACGTTTGAAATCTACGGAAATGTTAGCATTACAATTAGACGAGAGTACAGACTTAAGTGGTGAATCTCACTTACTAGATTTTTGCCATTACGAACACGAACAATACATCACTGAAGATCTGTTATTTTGCCAAGAGGTAATACATAACAATGAAAATGATGTTTTTGAAGCTATTAATGGTTGTATTTTAAAATATGAAATAGATTGGAATAAATACCCATGATTAGCTACTGATGAAGCTGGAGCGATGGTGGGTCACAAAATTGGAATAACGGCTCGGATTATACGTGTAGCGCCAAATTTTAAGTGGACACACTATTCAATACATAGAGATGCGTTGGTAGTGAAGATAATGACAACTGAGCTTAAAACTGTCACGATCCTTGAACTCTATCATATTTTCCAGCTGTGTCAGGAAATGGGAAGTAGGCATGAACACCTATTTTTAGACACAGAGGTTTGCTGGCTTTCCCGAGGAAGCGCTGTCACTCGTTTTATTGAACTAATTGATTAAGAAAAAATATTGCTTTTTTAATGAAGACACGAAAAGTTCATTTTAAGAGAAAAAGTTCATGACTTTTTGTGGCTCTGCAAAATTACGTTCTTGGCTGATTTATTTACAATTTGAATGTTTTAAACTTAAAGCTGCGAGGACCAGATGTATATATAATTATATTCGTGGTAGAAAACAAAATCCAAGCAATGATTGGTTATTTAAACGCATATGTGACAGGTACGGCCAAATAAAAAATAATTGAATCATAAAAAGTAGGGCCTCTGTGGTGTAATCGTAGAACATTCACCCGGCAAGTGAGAGATCCCGGCGAAGCAAGTACTTTTTATGATTCAATGTTTATTAAAATTAAATTCGGCTATTGCCATTTATACTAACTTAATTTATATATAAGTACAAAGTACAGTTCTTCAATTACATATGTATTTCTTATACTAAAAACATACACGAAATTCAAAAGTCGTACTTACGAGGAGTGTAAACTCGCTTGGGTTAATGTATGTGCGTGCGTGCGTGCGTGCGTGCGTGCGTGCGTGCGTGCGTGCGTGCGTGCGTGCGTGTGTGTGTGTGTGTGTGTGTGTGTGTGTGTGTGTGTGTGTGTGTGTGTGTGTGTGTGTGTGTGTGTGTGTGTGTGTGTGTGTGTGTGTGTGTGTGTGTGTGTGTGTGTCATGCTGCACGTCTTATTTTTTTTTTAAGTTTTGTCCTTGTCAACTATTTTATTAATATATAAATATTACATTTTAAATAAATAAATTTCAAACTGTTTTAATATTATACTATAAATATTTTAATTTCAGAAATATGTAAAGATAACCCTTACACTTGAAATTAAACCTGTCATTAAATTAACAGGTTTTGTCTGGTGGTATAACCAATATATGTGGTAAAACTCATAAAAGGTAGTGTTGAGTTTTCATGCGCCGGTATTGAATGAGCAGGAAGAAACTAAGAATCAATAAACTCAATTTAACATGATTTAAGGTATGAAAACCGTACGAATCCTAGACATTCATGTCCGCTTTTGTTACTAAAATTATTTTCTAATCATTTCCGTATTGTCATTACAGAAGATATTCATTATTTTATATTATTCTATTTTATCACAGTATATAAATAAATGTGCATATTTATATTCCAGCTTATTGTTTAAACTGTCAATTGTCTAAATTGTTGACATATTAATATTATTCTGCGTGAGTTAACTTTACTCTCTCTCTCTCTCTCTCTCTCTCTCTCTCTCTCTCTCTCTCTCTATATATATATATATATATATATATATATATATATATATATATATAATTTCAATAAACATTGAATCACAAAAAGTACTTGCTCCGCGGGGAGTCGAACCCGGATCTCTCACGTGCCGGGTGAATGTGCTACCATTACACCACAGAGCGCTTACTTTTTCCGATTCAATTATTTTTGTATTTGGCCGTATCTGTCACATATGTGTTTAAATAAGCAAACTAACATATGATCGGAAGACCAAATACCTGTCAAACGACTTTTATTTACATTAAATTGTATAAATGGCAACAATTTAATTATTTAATTAGCCTTATTTAATTTAAATAAACATTGAATATATATATATATATAGTTAATAACTGTACAACACAACAACCAGAAGAGTTTTTGAAAATTTTAAAAATTATAATTTACTTTTCAATAGTAGATGTACTACTTCAATAGCTGTACACCTAAATACCTAATTGAACGATACAAGCACAGCCTATGTCTATAGTTGTTCTCAGTTTGTTCGGATATCAAGTAACAATTTTTGTTTTATTAATATTTATTGAACGATTTGGCTTCACTGATAAAAATTTTTGCGTATTTTTACTATAAGAGGCAATAAATAATTTAACATGACCCTGGTGGTGTGAATGGATCACATCTGGTTCCCGTTGATGCATCAGTATTATTCGGTAATCTCCTGGAACTCCTCTGGAGGCACAAAAACGTTCTGACAGAAACAAATGATGTTGGAAGATAACCTAGTTACTCGATCTTATTCGGTAGGAAGAAAATTACTTACTAACATACACCATTTATTACTTTACGTTTTATATAACCTAGTATTTTATGACAAGGTAAAATGTTATAACTGCATTAAAAAATCTTTCTTGCAGGGTTAGTTAAAAATCTTTTTAGTTTTAATCTTAGGAATAAGCCAAATTTTTATATATAAGCAACTGGGCCATTATTGAATGTGCACCAAGAAACTCAATTTAACATCATTTAAGGTATGAAAACCGTACGAATCGAGATATTCATGTCCGCGTTGACACAGTTTGTAACTAAAATTATCTTCCAATCATTTCTGTGATGTAATGACAGAATATATTTTTAATATAAACTGCAGGCAGACGTGTTTTCGGTATAATAAATACTCACCACCAAATTATCATATTATTAGCATTATCATAATCCTTATTTTTATATAGAATTTTAATTTATCAAACATTTTGTGTAATCTTACATGGACACATTCCCCTCCTTAATTGGACAACCACATAGTGTAAGAATCAGGAAGTTGCATAGAGATATAAATTGTGGGGGAAATATATAATTTCTCCTAGAAAAACAGATATACTTAAAAACTGCCGGGAACAGAAAAAAATCTAAGCAAACTTAATACCAAAATCGCGTATTAAACGCTATATATTTATTGTTGTTATTCTCGTAAGAGAGTCGAAAAGCACACGAAGAGCAGTCCTAATGGGTTAAAACGTTTTTCTTGTATGGGTTTCTACGTACAGACAATCTGAAGTTTTATTGACCCGACGTTAGAATCTTTTTTAACGAAGAAACACGAAATTAGGTACAATTAGATTATTAATTGATACTTTTACGTGAAGTCGTGATATTACAATCGCTTCACGTTATAAGTATCATATAAACACAGCTTGTAACCTTTGAAAACCAAACTATTAAATGAATTAAAGTTAGTGGGTTTTTGTATTATATCTATCGTTTCACTAAAATTGATTATTCAATTGAAAATATACACATACGTAAATGTTCAAATCGTAAATTCTATATTAATAATCTTAAATTATACAAAATTAAATGATATTCTAAAATTAACGTAAATCGGTAGTGAAAAAATTTGATTCTTTAAAAAATATTATTTTTAATATGATATTTATTTCCTTCTTTAGCATAAATTATAAACCATTAATAAAAATTGGCTTTTCTCACAATGCATAAATATGCTGAGATCGTTTTCACTAAACCACGGGTTTTAGGAGGAAAACAAAACTAAAATACTTTAAACTGTTAAATTTCTGATTTTGGCAACAATTCCTCGTGGGACGGAAGAGATAACAGTACATTATTTGTGCCAAAGAAGGCTTTTCCTAAGTGTACTTGGGTCCTTTATGTTTTGTTTTTCATCGTAGAAATTCAATCAAGCTCCAGAAGAGCGCTTTTTTACGAGTTTTAAATAAAACTTTTCATGTTTGTGCAAAATGACATATATGAATAAGTTATCTGAAAAATTATAAAAGTTTTTACAAGGCATTTTGACGGATATAAACAATTCAGGATAAAAATTGTGTTTTTACATTTATATTATAAGCACAAAAATCAGACTGTCGGGAAGAAGCGTCTGTTTCAACTATACAGATAATTTGTAAGTAATTTTATTATTTTCTAATACCCTAAATTGGTGAACAAATACAAAACATTATTGATCAAAAGAAAAACAATTCATGTTCGTTCATACATACACATGCATTTATTCAAGAGAGGATCCCCTTAAAATTGGAAAATGTTGTTCATATAAAGATTAATATATTAATTGAAATTTTCAGTTTGCTTACAGCTATTAATATGAGTACCTTTATTGATGTATATTTTATGAACAGCTATTTTCTTTATCACTCTGGAGCTGTAGAGCTGTGAAATTTATATTTATTTTAATTGTAATTGTATAGTTTATTTTATTGTCTCCATTTTGCATATATTTTCTATTTGTATTTATAAATATGCACATATAATTTATACGGCGCTGTTTGACTTCTGTTATATATTTTCGTTCAAGTAAGCACATTTCAATTTGCTTTTATGGCTTGAGTGATGAATAAAACGAACTTTTCTGAGTACAATACGTCTTTTCTCACAGCATCATTATTTTTCATGCAAAATTTAATTTAATACTTAGAATTAAATCTCCATGTAAATCGATTTATATAGTACAGTAAGTTTGATAATGTTTGGGGGTCCTTTTCAATAAATTAATACAAAAATTTATTATCTGTTCTTTTTCAATATTTAGCCTAGAATCTGTTCTTTAAAATTGCGTATGGTTTACGTTTCTGGTAGAGGGAGGGTTCAATACAGCATTACATGACTATTTAACCTCAACTAGTAATTACTTGAATTTGTTCACAACATTTTCTGGTTCCTCCAAATATTTAAAGTTAGTATTATTTTTTTCTCCCATCAAATCAAACGGATTGAAGTCTGACCGAGTAAATTCCTACTTAAATAGTGAAGCACTTTGTATAAATCTCTTTGTGTCCAGCGTTTTTGACCGAGTATGAGATTTAACGTTTGAATCAAACGTTGACAGTGTTTGATAAAAACTTTGTTTGGAGACACTGCGTCCCTCACTCATGCGTTCGGTTTTAAGTGTGGAGCTAAACGGACTGAAATACCCGTGAACGAAAGTCAACAGCAGAAAAGCTTGACAATCAGGACCTACGTTACATTACGGTTCATACTTTACGAACAGAAATGTCCATGCCGAAATACAAGGTTATACAAGGTGAGAGGCGCCTTGAGATACGCCAAGCGACGCTTAAATTTGACGAGTTGAAATTCCATGTATCGTACAGCTCTGTACAATTTTAACGGTAAGAAATGTAGCAGTAATAGCATATTAATTTTAGATAAAATTTCTAAAACATTAGACAGATACAAACTGTTGATTTTAAAGTATTAAATTGCACAAACCAAGAAGAAACAGCAAACAGGTTACGACTATGTTCTACAGTCGAGGAATTCCAATTTATATTAATAAATCATGTTTCACATTAGTGTTTAAATTGTCTTTATAATGTCACAATTTTTATAATAAAATACATTAGGGAGTGTGTTGGTGGCAGCATTACGTAATTATTGAGGAGTGCTAATGTTACCGTTACAAATTCTTTACAAGAAGGGAGCTTGGTTCTGATTTTAGCGGTACGTAATTATTGAGGGGAATTAGCTTTATCATTACAAGTCCATTACTTAATTATAGGAATGTCCCTAAGAAATTGCTTATAATTTTCCATATGATATTGTCGACATAGCTATATTACAAAAGAGGAAATAGCAATTGAAGCCGGTGAGATTAAAAAGGAAAACATTCCAGTTTTTTGACAAATTGAGTTGAAATAGCCATTTTGTTTTTTCAGACGCCGTCTAAATGCTTTCTAATGAGATAAATAAAGAAAACATTCCTAAATATTTAGAGCCATGGCAACTCCATTTGATTCTAGACTGAGATTTAAGAAAGAAAAAACATTCCAGGAATGTTTTCCTTTTTAAACCCTCAGTGAGGAGTTAGATCGTTTATATGGGCCAGTAGAGTGCATTTGTGTGTAATATTGGTTTTATTATGTGCTAATACACTAACTCTGTAAGAGTTAAGAGTTGTAAGGATATGAGAGTAGTTTTAACACTATTTTATTTTCAGTAATTGTGCTATTACCCCCTGATAAGTTTAAGTGAGTTCTAATCATTTGATATAAAAAACTATGGTCTGAAGCATCAGAAAATGAAGAAAAGCCCTGCTAAGAAAAAGGAGAGGCGTAGAAATGAGCTAGTAAGAAAAATGAAAGTTGCAAGTGCTGAAAGGAGAAGAGTTTGTAACAACGTTCAGTGAGTATTAGTTGAATAAAAGACTACAGGTTCCTGAATAGTGACTGTAAGAACAAATGTACCTCTAATTTTACTGAGACCAAAACTTAAAATAGTTAGTACGGTTTTTACAGTGGTAGGGCCTAAGATGAACGGGACACTATTTGATAGGTTATGATTGACCGCTGTGATGTTCAAAGCACAGATCTAATAGTCCACATCACAACAGCTTTTTCGCTACATCTTTAAATATAACACCGGTAGATGATGGTAAAAAGTTTGTAAGTGTGCCGTAAAGGCTTACTTAAGCTTACATGCAGTAACTAGCAAGGTTGTTTTTTTCGTTTACCCATCTATTTTAAACCAAAGGAAGCAGCCTTATGGATATTGAGAGGTAGACATGGTAATCATTCAAAAATTCCAAATAAATGAAATTTTAATTAAGATTTGAATGAGCATATGATCGAATCATATCCAAAAAAAACCTCTCATTACTCATCCATCGAAGTAACTTACCTATAGAGGCTGCCTTACATGTCACAATTAGCATGATATGTTCAATGAAAAAAAAAAAAAAAAAAAAAAAACAAAAAAAAAAAAAAAAAAAAAAAAAAAAAAAAAAAAAGAAAAAAAAAAAAAAAAAAAAAAAAAAAAAAAAAAAAAAAAAAAGAAAAAAAAAAAAAAAACAAAAAAAAAAAAAAAAAAAAAAAAAAAAAAAAAAAAAAAAAAAAAAAAAAAAAAAAAAAAAGAAAAAAAAAAAAAAAACAAAAAAAAAAAAAAAAAAAAAAAAAAAAAAAAAAAAAAAAAAAAAAAAAAAAAAAAAAAAAAAAAAAAAAAAAAACAAGAAAAAAAATAAAAAAAAAAAAAATAAAAAGAAAAAAAAAAAAAAAAAAAAAAAAAAAAAAAAAAAAAAAAAAAAAAAAAAAAAAAAAAAAAAAAAAAAAAAAAAAAAAAAAAAAAGAAAAAAAAAAAAAAAACCCCCCCGATTTGAAAATCCTGATCTTAGCAAAACAATTAAATATGGAATACTTCCTAATTACTACAAAGAAAAATATGGATATCTGATTCCGGTAGGCCACAAGTTGAATGTGTGTTTCTACATGCGAAAAAATCTAATACTAAATTTAAAACTACAAATCTGACTGATAGTGCAAAGAAAACATCTGATCTCAGTGGAGTTAATTAATGATCCATAAAAAGGAGAGCAAAGATAAATTTTACAAAAAGAATTGAAGAGATCACGGTGGAAATTTGCAAAAATAGGATGATGTTCATAGGGCTTTTTATGCAAAAACCTCCTTTACCTTGCATGCCTGGCAGGAGATGTTTTATACCTCCGAAAATTATGCATTATGTGTTTTTTGTGTCCCACAAGCTTTAAGTATGACAAGGCTCAATGTATACATACCATGAAGGAGTTGCAAAAAAGTGCTAACGATGTGTGTTCCTTATGAATGACTACCATCAAAAAACAGTGTTACTGAACAAGTAAAGAACTCTTTTATGTTTGTAGTGATGCATGACCAGAGGGCAAATCGTAACCAAACAAGTTAGGTTAATTTTTTATCATTAACTCTTATGGAACGGTTCATGAAATCAAGTTTTTTTCCCACTAGAGGGCACAGGGTTTTTTACCTTGTGACCGGGATTTTGGGGTCACAAGAGGGTAATCTCGTCCCATGACAGAGTTTATTCCCAGAGCAATATCAACAAAATTATACAAAGTGCAAAAAAACTGGAGAGCCTAAGTTCATAGTAAAAAGTTGTTAAAAATCATGACATACTTAAGATTTTTAACCAGTGGTAGTGGCCTGAATATTTCAAAAAAACCTGTCAAAGTGTAATACAAGGAACCTTTCAAGTCAGTACATACAGCCATCTTACTTTTATCTGCAGCAAAAGGGATACGTGACTCTGCACGTCGATTCATTGATGGATTGAACAGTGATAGTATTTTCAAACTTTACAAAGTGGTTGAAGTTTATCCCTTCCAAGTGAAAGATGCCTATAATGGAAAGTTTCCAATTAAGGTCAGCTAAACTTAATGATGTATCGAAAATAATACATTATGTTGCCAGATTCAATATAGACTTTTTTATGAGAACAAAATGGATTGGCCTTCAACTACCTGATAACCAAGAAGACGGTGATGACTAAAAATACCTACTGAAAATCCAAGCTAAACAGCAACATTTTTACAATTTGTAACTCCTTTGTTTCTAAGTAATAATAGCCGACATTTTCATATTTTGAGACAATTAAAACTATTTTGATTTGATAAAAGTGCTGAGGGTTTTATAGTTTTTCCACTTCTTTACTGTTGTTAGATATAAAAAGGAAATTATTCCATCAGTTTTATTTGTCTCTCAGGATAAACCTATTGGTTATATTAAAAAAAGTATTTACACAAAAATATTACCTTAAATGTAATAAACAAATTTGTAATTTGTTCATTTTACTACTTAATGCTAAGCTAAGGTTTATTATGGAGTATTTTATTGTTTTCCCTTAAAATTAGGGTTACTGGACATTTTCTTCCTTTTTAATCTCACCGCTTCATTTATAAGATTGATGTAAAACTTTGATAATAAAACGAAAGACAATCGTATGTCTTGCCAAACATGTAGAACTCGAATGTGTTTGCTGCAAGCAAAAGATTATTAATTCAAATTTGATCATGTAGATGTAAACATTAAATTGAATGAAAACAAAGATGTGTTAAATTATGTGAATGTTCGCCTAAATTGCAGGATAAGGGATCGCTTTGATCCATAGAAAAGGGTAACACGGCCGCTATATGATGTGCGTTACAATGGAACAATCCACCTCCTTCCAAACATTTAATCTATGAACATTTCTTAGCTTCCATGTCATAAACTGCTTGTAAAGAGTCAATGAAGACTGCATTCGAGAATTCAGTTACTATAATTTGGAATACTATAATTTCAGAGAGTAGGCAAGTTGCTCCCGACAGAAATGGAGCCTCACTAGAATCAGTTCAGGCCTTAGATGTGTTGTCTAAGATGTGCTCTTACTCTGATAGAGTAAAAAGACATCGTAGACGTCATCTTTGTGTAAGAATTATTGAAAAATTGACATTTATTGACGTTTTCTGAAAGCTGCGGTTTGTTAGAAGTTACTAGTGTAGTGAATATGTTTAATTTGTCAATATCTAACTATAATATCTATTATTTATCATATTTAAGTGACGGTGATTATATAGCTTACGCTTGTAGCATAATGCCTAATGATGATTTCGAAATTAGTACAAATTCATTTGTTTTGGACTTTTGTGCTTGTGTCACATTCCGAAAATTAAGGTTTCAAGACTGAAAGTTTGGAACAAAAACAGATAAAAATAGTTGGCAAAAACGTGGACAAACGCAAATCCTTAAGATAGAAGAATATTATAAATCAGCCATATTGAACATCTTATCTTCTGCTAAATACATGAAAACTGCAGTCTGGACAGGGTATTTTCATTTATCTTCATATAATGAGAAACAAAAGCACGCTCTTTACCCAAATATGTAGAGAAGGAGGCGTATGTATCGCAAACGTATGTATCAAAAACATCAAGCCTATGACCACAAAAACTAATTCCATCTTCAATAAAAAGCTATGTTTCCTATAAAATCAGTGTTCAAAGCTATTTAAGGTCCAGGATTGCTTCAAAAGTGTGTCAAAGAGAAACCCCAGAAAATGTGTAATTGATTCACTAAACAACTTTATATGGACCTCTGTACCAAAAACAAGAACTTCAACTATGGTAACATTTAGAAAATTAAATATGTTTGAGAAATTCAAACTGAGCCTTAGAAAACAACTAGTCAGTACAGTACTTTGTGGAATGAAGCTGGACCGGAGGCGAACTTGCAAAAGCAGACTAGTGTCAGGAAGGGCTTTATAAAATATTAGAAAGGCATTGCTTATTAAATCAAAGAGGAAACGGGGACGACTATGAAGAGGAGAAACTAGACAACCCATTATATGCTCCTGTCATGTATTAAAAGGAAAACACATTACAATCTTTCAGAGTTTTCAATTTCAAACCTGTTGTTTATCTACTGTTTAAAGAACAGTTTGGCGACACATATGTAAACTTTCTCTAAAACGAGTAAAGATATCCTATCACTCTTTTATTATCTTGTGAAAGTGCTCTCTCTAGGTTGAAATCAAATATGTGTATAAAAATATACAGGGGTTATAAAAACGAAAATTAAAAACTTAAAAAGTTGTTATTTCTTTAAATGTACAACAGATCCAAAAATTATCGGAAGGTTGTATTTTTCAATTCGAATTTTTTACAGTTGAAGATCCAATGCAAAAATAAATTAAAAACTTATTCAGATTTTTTAAGGTTGCTGAGATAAATTTATATGAGTTAACATTGTCAAGATTTAACTTTTAATATAGAGTTAACTTTTAAAGCCAAGTTGTAAATAATCCAGATTAATTAATTGTCAATTGTTCACGTTACTTTTATTTTTTTTTTTCAAATTAAAAGGAATTTTGGTCCAGTTTAGTGACATGGTAAACTACCTCCTGGGTGCTAAATATGATGTCCTTACTTCAGTAACGTAATGATGTTTGTTTTTAAACAATTTGAAAGAAAGGCAGTACCTCTCCGAATTACGGGAGAGGCTTAAGGCTCGTACTGAATCAGGGGAGCCAGACTTGACCATTAAATATGTAAGTGGGAATACCCAAGATAGTTAAGAAAAAAAACTAACTGCTTCCAACGGCAAAAACAAGATTAAATGTTTATTTCCAAAAATGTTTTAATGGACTCCGAACCAAACTTCTTGATGTAAAAAAACGCTTTGGCTTGCAACATCACCGATATCCTACTACTGTGCGAAACAAACCTATCTCCAGATATATCTAACTCTGAGTTACAGCCTGTTAATAACTATATGATTTATCGTAGAGATAGAAGCACGTACTCTAGCGGCAAGATTTCAGGTGGTGGGGTATTGGTGGCCGTCAGTAATGGTATCCAGTCACATGAAATAATACATAATACACCCATAGAAAGTCTCTTTATTTCATTACCTAGTTACAGACTTATTCTGAACTGTGTCTACATTCCCCCGGGACAACCGGTCTCAAACGTATGAAGTGTTCTTGAATCAGTCGATGAAGTTGTCTCCTCTTCTCCGTCATCTTCATTGGTATTGGCGGGTGACTTCAACATCGCTATTTATGACACCGGTTCCTTCGAGCAGCCCTCAGGCGACCGACCGAAGAGGGAGCTTCTTGAAAATCTCTCAGAGTTGCACTCTTTGGACCAAATTAACCAATGTAAGGAACTTTAAGGCAAGTGACTTTGGATTTGGTCTTTAGTAGCATCAAACCTGTATCCGTCTACAAGGCTGATGACCCATTGGTTGAAGCTGACCCTCATCACCCTCCGTTATCCTTTTCTCTGCCTGTCATGAGAGGACTCTTCCTGCTGGGTACGTCACTTTCCCAAATCTTCGTAAATGCAACCTTCAAGCGGCTTCATATATGCTTTCTGAAGTGGATCTTTCCTTCATTTATGATCAACCTAACATCCAGGAGAATTTCAATAAAATTGCTTGCAATTCTTGGCAACATTTGTATTGAATGCAGTCCACTTAAAACGAATTGGGACTTCACCCTTCCCGAAATGGTTTCTCCAAGGAGTTGATTAATCTGGTGATACAGAAGAAGATTGCACATAAGCGTTATAAGCAGTCATTTCAACCATCAGCCTACTCACGCTTCTGTGCACTACGTCATGCTTGCAAGATACTCAGCCGACTTGTTACTGTTACAGAAATTACTTGAACCACATAGAGAACTCAATCCCACATAATCCAAACAGTTTTCTGGAGTTTTGCTCGTTCCTCTGGAGAAACATCTGGTATACCATCTATTGTAACTCTTGGCGATCGTTCCTCAACTCGATCCGCAGGAAAGGGTTTGATATGTTCTCCGAATTCTTTTCATCTGTTTTCTCACAGCCTGCAACTGCATGTCCTCCCTTTGATTTTAATTCCATTTCTTCCTTGGCAAGTATCTCCTTCTCGGCCTCGGAAGTCTTGGGGGTCCTCAGGGGGCTCGACGGTGAGGAAGGGTGCCGGCCCCGATAGCATCACACCGTCCCTCCTACAACACTGCAGCAACCTCTTGGCCCACCCTTTGACCTTCCTATTTAACTCAATCTATTCTGCTTGGAAAAATTTCCAGATACCTTTTAAAGTGGGGCATATTGTCCCAATATTAAAGGGTGGGCAGCCCCTCGAAAGTGGAGAACTATAGACCAATCACAATTCTCTCTGCACTTGGGAAGGTGTTTTGAAATGCTTATTCTCTCTCGTCTCAAACCATTTGTGAGGTCTCTGACTTGCCCTAATCAGCATGTGGATTCACCTCCTCTAGATCTACAGTAACCAATTTACTAGTTTTTTGAGGATGCCATATTATCAGCAATGAGGGAAGGAGGCAGGTTGGATGTGGACCCCCCCCTTTCGTTGATTTCGCCAAGGCGTTTGACAAAGTCGATCACTCTATCCTCATATGTAAAGCTGGAAGCTTATGGGATCCATGGCCCACTGCTCTCATGTCTCCATGATTACCTTGCATGACCGACGCTTGAGGGTGAAACTGCCGGGCTCTATATCCAGAGAATTTCCTCAAACCTCGGGTGTACCACAAGGCTCCTTGCTCGGCCCTTACTTATTCACTGCATTCATCAACGATCTTACGTCCATCCCTGCTAGTAGAGGCCCTTCTCTTCGCAGATGATGTCAAGATCTTCACAGTAATCTCTCACCCGGATGATTTCGCAAGGTTGCAGAACTAGCCTTAATAGTGTCCTTGATTGGTGCAATACAAACAACATGAATTTGAACTCCTCCAAAGTGCTCTGTGATGACCTTTGGCCGGTTTGCGCGACCCACGCTAATTTCCAGTACACCTTGGAATGGCCGAGCTCTGGATAGGGTGTTCACGGTGAGGACTTGGGTGTTACCTTCTCTGCTGATCTCTCCTTTAACGCTCACGTGGATGATCTGTGCAGACGGGCACACAGGATGTTGGGATTCATCTCAAGGTCAACTCGTGGCATGACGAGCCCTGTTGTTTTAAAAACACTTATTATTCTTCCTTTGTGCGGCAACTACTGGAATATGCTAGCCCCGTTTGGTCACCCTACCATTTGGACTCTCATCGGGAAACTCGAGGTTGATCCAGAGAGGAGGTTCTTAAGGCTGGTGGGAACGAGGCGGGGACATCAATTCAGGGAGGTTCCTCTCGCGGATAGCTGCAGAAAACGAGCTACTCCTGCCAGATCTCCTAGCCAGACGAAAGTCTGCAGATGTCCTGGTTCCTTGGCCAAATTGCTGAATGGTCTGCTTGATTGTCCTTCTCTCCTCGCACAAGTGGATATCCGCATTCCTTCAGCCACTCGGTCGCGTGATCTGTTCGGCAGGCGTCACTCTCGGCGTGATTATGACTTTCATGGTCCCCTCGCCCGAATGATGAGGCTGGGAAATAACTTCTGCCACCTTGTCGATCTTTTTCACGACAGTGCTTCGACCATCCGGGGAAGAGTGCTGGCATCCCTCCGCGATCCTGAAGTAGAAACACAATTTCTAATCTTTACATGTTGTTGGTAATTTATTTTCATTTTTATGCTTGTTTACCCCTCATATTGATTGTTGTGTTTCTGAATAGTTTACTGCTTTGTTGTTATCTATTATGCTGTTTTGTGGGTACTATTACTTGTATTATTAAATTGTTATATTTAATAATTTATGTTGTTGTTTTTGTTTAGATTGTTATCACTGTTATTGTTTCTTCTTTCAGTTGATATTTAAATATTTATATGTATACTACCCACTTGTACTTTGGCTTGTTTGGCCGTTGGAATGTAATAAAATAAAAAAATAAAATAAAACAATTCGGTCCTGTGTTATCGCAATGCAACATGGAAGTTGTAGATAAAACAAGGTAGCCGCTTCTTAACTTTCCATTTAAAAAAAATACAAATTATGTATAATTTTTCCAAGTATTTCTCAGGTTACTCCTGATTATTTCTTATAATTTCTTTATAATAGTACTAACTGTATACAATATTTATCCAAACATAGAGTTTCTTATGGGAAAACTATACTAAATATAAATAATTGTAAACAATTAGTATCAACATATAATCGTATTTTTAACAATTAATTGGTTTTAGACAGTAAAATCTAAGGTCTGAAGTGAAAGTTCATTGATTTGGGACTAGTTTATATTCATAACGCGGTTTTAAACCTTAGTCTCATGTTAAAAGTGGGACCTCAGTTGCGCGGCTGGCAGTTTACTAGCGTGCCCTCTTGACTTGTATTGCCGAGGAGTTTCAAATACACCTTAGATCAATAATTGGTTGTCATTACAATCACTACATTCTTCCATGTCTTGAAAACTCAGATTTGGAACATTTGGAACCACCTGTAAGATTGTCATCAGCAATCCTCACTTAGGATAGTTCTAGTATAATTGAGGTTAATTGTCATTTGTTTATTTAAAATTCTTTTTGGCAATTTCAATATTCTATAAAATTTTGTTTCTTACTATGCATGTGATGGCGGTTTTGAATGAGTTTTCCAAATGTTTAAAAGCAAAAAAGAATGCGTTGGGAAAAAAGAACATTCCTTTCACTTGAATCGTCCACCTTGTTTCCTTATGTTTTGTTTTGATTCAAATATTTCTTTAACTATCTAAACTATCGAAAGTTATCTCGTCATAGTCATCTAAATACAGAATAAAAATAGCATAGTTGTCAGCAGCTGTTAATAATAATGTCTTACACACCTATAAACTTCCGTTATAATTATTCTATTTAATTTATCACAAAAAACGTTACAGGTCTCAACAGGTTTTAAAAACGAACATGAATGAAGAAGATCTTTACTTTCAAGAGTGAAAATAATTTAAACAGAAACTTTTGAGACCAAATTATTACTTGAGATTTTTTTTATTTTACAGTTTTTTTTAGGTATTTAGGTACAGATGCATATGCATTATCTATAAAATCATAAAATAAGCCATATCAATTTAATTAGGAATCAAGTAAAGTAAATCATCACTCACGCCTCTTTTAAACCTATATTGTACCTGAGATTTTTATCTCTATTAAATTATCCTTAATTACAATTTCAATTATTCTAATTGATCCTTGTGGAAAAAAATTAGCTAGTACTAATAAAATATGGAATGCAAAGTTACATTTTTAAATACTTGCTTATTTTTACGTATTTTATTGAGTCGGTTCCTTTAAAATTTGGTCTTTTCTTTCATATGTACCACATTTTACTTTATATTGAAGAAAGTGTGCCTTATTCCTTTACTTTACTGTCAAGTGTAAAAGTAGTTAGACTTGTATGAAAAATAAAGAGTTCTGTTGGTTTTGTTCAAATTGCCAGTTTGGCAACTTATCCAACATATTCTATATTTTCCCCTGTGTAAATAACAAGGAGCTGAATTTCATCTAGAAAGTTTTACGACACGCTACACACGTTGTGCGAGAATGGTTCATCGCGTAAAGCGAGGCGTACTGGTACAAGAGGAGGTCATGAAAATAAACTGTCCCGGGACCATTGTAAATAATCTTACTGTTCACAGCTTTGTTCACAATAACCACAAAAACACGGCAGGAGCACCATTTCTCCTGTTTTATGCTAAATAAATTGTTATGTTTTATGTTTAACTCCTTATTACTTATGTATTGAGCCATGAATAATTACTAAGTAGGAGGAGAAAATATACAGAATAATTAAGAAGGAAATAAATTGTATTTTAATTTAAACTAAGCTTGCTTATAATGTGAACTATAATATATTTTTTTTTATATATATATAATATACTATATGAAGTTGTTTTTAATTCAATAAATAGGCGTACTATAACATTTTAAAGGCTATAGTACTTCATTACATTTAATTTGTAATAGAATACACTAGTATGATATACAATTATCACATATTCATTTTGCTCTTCGTTTTAAATCTATTATTGAAGATTGATATAAACAAAAAACATTACTCTGAACACTTGTTATCGATACCTGCTACAAGGACAAAATACTACGTTCTAAGAACCCTCTTATTCATGCATGAAAAGACAACATAGGATTTAGCAATCAGAAATCAATATATAGCTATGAAGTCACCAAATTCAAAAAAAATTAATAACCACTATCCTGAGATTATAGTTAGTTGTGTGAAGAATTAAAAAACCATGGACTGCACAATACAGTCGTATCACACAAGATGAGACTGACAAAAATAACGTACACAACTTTGACTATTTCACAATATTATCTATCACAAATAATATTATTGTATTATTTATTAAAAATATTTCAGTTTATAAGGCAGTAAGTTGGCCTTATTAACACCGGATAATTATATGTTAGCTGTAATTAAATAAGTATTAAAAAAAGCATTAAAGCTTAACAAACTTAAATTTAATAGTTTTATATTACTCATTGCCTAGTGAAAAGAATTAATTTTGGTTATGAGAACCGTGAAATAATATTTTAGAGGCTCGATTAAGAAGGACCACTTCACACTAGGCAGTGAAGACGCCGAACACACTGATTTTAACAAGAGTTCACCAGGTTACACATAATGAGTTTATGAACAGTGCATATTCAAATAAAGTGCAGAAAATAAACAGTTACCTTTGTTTTCATGAGAGGTACCTAACCGTAGACTGCTGTTGTTGAGGGCCAGGTTGTGATCAGTAAGTGTGGAAATAGGCTGCTGTCTTGTAGGCAGGCGTGAAGACGGAAGATGTCCTTCACGGATTCACTCACGCACAATACGACCGCAAACGAATAGTTCATAACACTGTGGCCAGTCCTGTAGAGCACGGTAGACGCGGGTGTCCGGGAGCAGAGACGATCTGGTAGAGATTGCCAATCCAGAGCACTGACTTTAATGTTAATGTAAATGTACAACAAATAGAAATAAACTAATATTTAAATGAGAGAGTAACACATGGGGGAAAGAGTAAGTATGGTTAGCAGTGGCTAGAGTGTACATAAGTGCCCCAGGCGAGACCGAGAGTATAATAAGTAAGCACCAGCAAGCGTGCCGTCGCTTGCAAGGTGGGCAATTGATAAGTCAACCGTTGTGATTGGTTGGTGAGTGTACAGTAAACAGCTGATTCGTGAAACAATGGTTCATTGGTCTGTCACTGTACGTGAATATTTTAATCCAGTAAGAAATGGTATTGTAGGCACTAGGCCGCAGAAAGAGATATAGAATTAATGTAGTATATACAGTTTAGTAAATAAAGGCAAATATAGAGTATAAATTGCCCAAAAAATATATACATAATTATTATTCAATAAAAGTAGCCTTTTCATATTAGGCAATAAAAACAAGTTATTTAACGCAATAAATACTTAACATACCGGCCGCCTTGAATCACCTTGGGATTCAATGAGAGAAAGAGCAACATAGGCTTAAATTACAAAGGTTATAGGCGGTGGTAGAGAGACAGTTAATTAATTGTAGAGGTGAGGTAAGAGAAACACCTTCACTGCTGGACGAGTGAGAGTTCCACTTGAGGTCTTGAGATGTACCGCTCGAACTGTACCATCTTGTCCTGGAGTGACATCAGTGACCCGTGCAAGGGGCCAAGAGAGAGCGGGAATATCCTGATGCACCAGGACGAGGTCTCCAGGTTGGAGGTTGCGGGAAGGAGTGCTCCACTTGAGGCGCTGCTGAAGAGTCTGGAGATATTTGACATGGACATGGTCAATGAGGAGGTCCACGACAGGGTGCTTCTTGGGCAGGATGCACGGGTGAGACATGTTCGGCGGGAGGTCTGCCGCCGACGCGGAGAAGTCTATCCGGACCCTGGAATGGGGCGAGGCGTTGAAGTCTGGTAGAACACGTCTTTCGGTCCCGCAGTAGAGCCAGATCTTCAGTGAAAGCTTCCTTTTGCACGGTCTTGAAAATTCGCAGCTGGGCGGAATCCCGTTCTGTCTTGGAGAGAGGTCCGAAGTGGCGGTTTGGTGAACGACAGTTGTGGATAAAACGCAAGACGTAGGCCAACACGTGCAACAATTTCCTCCAAGAAGAGTACTGGATAAGGAGGTCCCACGTAGGCGGTGCTGTGGCCAGGGCAATGACAGGAGTGGAATGCTTCAGCTCCCCTAGCTCCTCCAGAGAGACCGAGACCAGGCTGGAATCAGTATCTGGCCAGGCCGTGGAGGGGAGACGCAACCAGTCGGGTCCATGCCACCAAAGGGGATGATCCACCAATTGAGAGGGAAGGATCCCACGGGAGGCGCAGTCAGCAGGATTGGAAGCACTGGGTATGTAGCGCCAGCAATCCACAGCCACAAGCTCTTGAGTTTGCGCCACACGATTAGCCACATAGGTTTTGAGGCGATAAGAAGGCGTTTTGATCCACGCGAGGGTCACAGTAGAGTCGCGCCAGCAAACAGTAGAACCAAACTTGCGGGTGGGAGCTAATTGAGTAACACAATATTTCACAAGTTGGGCCAGGAGATGAGCTGCGCATAGCTCCAGTCGGGGCAGCGTTACTCTTTTGAGAGGAGCGACGCGAGTTTTAGCCATAACTTGGCTTACGTGCACCGTGTCATTGGAGGTAGAGCGGATGTAGACTACAGCAGCATAGCCTAGTTCTGGGGCGTCAGAGAAACCGTGCAAGTCCCAGTGAGTAGCAGCAGAGTAGGGGATAGCACGAGGAATTGTAATAGTAGCAACGTGCTTAAGTTCAAATAAAAAGGCGTGCCATTTTTGGTATATTTCTGGAGGGAGCGGATCATCCCAATCTATGCCAGAAATCCATACGAGTTGCATGATATTTTTTGCGAGCATTATACAAGGCGCCAAAAAACCACAGGGGTCATAGACTTGAGAAATGAGACTTAAAACTTTACGCTTAGTGGGGTTTTCACAAGAAAAATTAAAATTAAACGTAAAAGTGTCAGTCAGAGGGTTCCATTTAAGGCCCAAAATAGAGAAATGAGGCTCCTGAGAGGGTTGCAGAAAAACTGGGATTTCCCGATGATCTTCAGGAAGGTGTTGCAGAAGTCTCGGAGAGTTCGAGACCCCTTCCGGAGCTCAAAGCCACCGAGCCGAAGGAGTTTGATGAGTTGATCTTGAAGTTCAGCGGCGAGTTCTTCAGTCTCAGCTCCGCAGATCAGGTCGTCGACGTAGCTCTGGTGCTTGAGAATCTCAGCAGCATGGGGTAGCGGTGACCTTCGTCTTCTGCCAATTGATGTAGCGTTTTGATGGCCAAGTAGGGTGAACAGTTCAGGCCGTAGGTAACTGTCGTGAGCTTGAACGTGGACATCAAGTCGGTGGGGTGATCACGCCATAAGATCAGTTGGAAATGTTGATCGTCAGGATGCACCTTGATTTGGCGGTACATCTGTCTGATGTCACAAGAGAACACTACGTTCTGAAGGCGGAAGCGCAGAAGAATGTCACAAATATTATTTTGCAGTTTAGGTCCGGTCAACAGAGTGTCGTTGAGAGAGAGTCCGGAACTGGTTTTGGCACTGGCGTCAAAAACGACGCGTAGTTTGGTGGTGCTACTTTGTGCCTTAAAAAACACCGTGGTGTGGCAGAAAGTAGTGGGGAGTGCTTAAGTCAGGAGTAGGGCAGCCCTGCATATGGCCTAGAGAGAGATATTCATGTATAAAATCTGAATATAAATTATAATACTCCACATTAGTGGGAGCGTGGAGCTTGCGCTCGAGTGAATAGAGTCTACTTTCAGCATGAACTTTGGAATTTCCCAGATGAGTACTGGTGTTCTTGAAAGGGAGGCGGACCATATATCGACCCTCACGGTCCCTGGAGTAAAAAAAAAGTAAAGTAAAGAATGTCTTATTTTACCAGGCGAAGTTAGGGCTAAGAAGCCCTCTCTAACACTTAACCTGGGGACCAACGGCTTAAAGGTGACTTCCGAACCACCACCAATGGCCAGGCAGGCGGGCCGCTTGCAAGGACAGGATCGCTCAGCGGTCACCTGTTCAAGCAGCAGCCACGCTCGGCGTTGCTTGATCTGGTTATCTTGCGATAACCGCCGTACCCACTACACTGCGCCATTGGCAAATGGTAGAAAAGTGCGTGGTAGAAAAATATTCATCGCACTGAGTTTCCTCTGCAGACCTTTTACTGGGAGCAGGCAGTTCCTCTTGTGTCCAGAAACGCTGCAGAGAGGCGTGGAGGTCCACCTCAGCAGTCGAGAGAAGAGAGACAGCCATAGTAGAGAGACTGCGTCAGTGGTGTGCAGGGAGCCGTCCCCATCAGCACGAAACCAAAACAGGTGCCCAGGGCGTGAGGTAAATTGAGACCAAGAGAGTAGGTCTCGTGAGTAAGAATATGTGGAAATAGCGCTCCACCAATAAGCACGTCAATGCCACCAGGGAGGTGGAAGGTTGGATCAGCCAGTGTAATATTTTTAATCTTATTCATGACCTCCTGAGATATTTGCACTCGTGGGAGGTCTACAGTGATTTGTGGCAATATGTGGAACGAGTGCGGGGCGGTAACTGGGTGGCCAGCAAGAGTTTCCACGCCCAGAGTTAAAAATCCGCGTGTGTGAGCAGAGGTTTGAGAAAGGCCGGCGACATTAATAGTGGCCGGCCGGCGCTGTGTACCCAACAGTTGGGAGGCTTTCTCGCTAGTAAAATTTAGCATGCTTCCTGAATCAATTAAGGCACGAAAGACATAAGCTTGTCCGTTAGAGGCAATGAGCTTGACAAGAGAAGTACCCAGAAGAACCGTGGTACTAGGGGCGAGGTCTCGATGCAGTGTGCGAGCGTGTAGTGTGGTGTGTTCGGCCGGGCTAGGAGGTGAGAGCGCTGTGGTCGCAGGCGGGGGGCGGACAGCAGGTGTAGGTGTTGCACTGCTCTGCGCGGGCCGGCCGCCGTCACGGCCGTTTTCCACAACGGGACGAACGCAGTCCGACGTACTAACACTGGACCGCGTTGGCCGATCAGTGAAGTGTAGCAAGGTATGATGACGACCACTACATGTTCGACACGTGAATTTAGACTGACATTCACTTAATCTGTGCGTCCCCAAACAAGAAGAACAGCGGTTGTGCTGTTTAATAATCCCGTGCCGTTCTTGAGGTGTCTTTTGGCCGAAGCTGGGACAGCCATAAATTTTATGACCGCTCTGATGGCAATAAAAACATGATGGGCCTTGTTTATAGGCCGAGGAGGGTGGAGAGGAAGCCGCTAACAAGCTCACGTTTTTAAGAGACGATTTGGGTTTATCAAATCTGGGTTTTGACCCAAAATAAGAACTTGAAACGTTCTTGGGGTCCACAATATTGTCATGTAGACTACTGTCCTCAATGTGGCTGCATTCCAGGTTGAGAAACTCAATTATTTGTTCAACCGAGGGCCAAGTATGAAGCTCTTCCTTTTTTCGAAACTGTTCTAGGCGGGTGACCATCCGATTATCAATCTTGCGTAATAACAAGGCTGAGAGAAGTGGGTTGTTACTAGTGATGTCATTGTTTAATGCTTTAAGTGATTGCGTATGTTCGTGAAAAAGATTAAGGAAAGCACGAATATTCTTCACATCTGTGCTGGAGATGACAGGAAGGTCTAGTATTTGATTTAAATGTAGTGTGAGTAGACGCCTAGTATTATGGTAGCGATCCTTCAGCAGCTGACAAGCGATTGCATAATTTTGCTCAGTTATATTTAGCGACTTTATCAGAGAGAGTGGTTCGCCTGAAAGCACGCTCAAGAGATATTGAAATTTCATTACATCGCTTAAGTGCGCATTGTTGTGTACGGCTTGTTCATAAACGTTGATGAACGTACAGAAGTCCAAGGCAGCTCCGTCAAAAGTTTTTAATTCCAATTTCGGTAGCCGGACGTTGACTTGAGGGGAGGCAGGCGGAATAGTTTCGCTTTTATTAGCTTTAGCTTGTCTCTTGGTCTCAATCATAAGCACGTTAGCAGAAACGTAATCAACTAACTCGTCCACGCTCGCTAATGCGGAATAGTTAGGTGTATAGTCGGCATCTACTTTTAATTCAACTCGTGGCACAAGTCTAATATTGCTGAAAATTCCTGTCTAAGTCTCTGAATAGATTTAGCTCTGACAAGCAACTGCTGAAGTATATTTGGATCGGAAGTCTTCTTAGTTAAATCATAGATACTTTGTATCTGAGAAAAGAGGTGTTCTCGCTTTGCATTGGCCACTTTAAGAGACATCGCCATGTTGAAAGTGTTTGTAGAAAATTAATCAGTTTGAGTAAAACTTCAAAGGTGAAAATTAAACAAAATATTGTCCTCTTGAATTAAGACAGTGATAAAAATAGAAACTAAATTATTTTCCTCTGAAGTATTTCCCCCAAGAAATAAGAAGTATCTAAACAATATAATACAATGAAAAACAATTTAAAAATATTTATGATACAATATAAATAAACCTTTTAACACTTTTTGTAAACTTTTATTTTTGTTACTATGTACATTTCGAAATCATTGATTTCATCTTCAGGAACCAATTGTTTAGTTTTTTGAGGTAAAAACTCAATAATAATGCAATAAGTAGAGTAGGCTCGTATAGCCTATAGTATAGTTTTGTTTTGAGAAAATAAAATACACTGTTATTATAGAAAAACGTAAACAAGACAAGTTGTTATTTAAATAATAAACAACAATTAAGGTTATTGTTGAGCTAAATTCAGCTATAATGTAGCAGAGGCTCTGAAAACATTATGAGCACGTACTACATGTAAACTGTCAGTGGTAAAGTATGGTAGTGTTGTGACAGTAACCATAAACCATGCATACATATGCGTGAGCAATGTTCAAATAGAAATTATAATAAACAATTTTGAGCAGTAAGTAGCTTTTTTTTCTTTTTAAGCTGAGACTAGAATATAGTGTTGACAAAATAAACATTTAATTTTGCAATAAGGGTACAAGTCCTGCTCAAGGTAAAGTGTCAATAACCAAGATTGTTTATATTTAACCTGCTTAGAATAATGCGTATTACAAGTAGGGCTGATAACCAACAAGTATTGAGAAGCGGTAACCGTTAAACAGTAATCAGTTCACCTGTGCTGTGACAGTCTGAAAGCTTGTTTGTCAACAAAACAATGCAGTCGACAGAGCACCAAAGCTGATATGATCAGACGTCACAGCTGATATGAGTGGAGAGGGGCTGGAAAATCGATATGCACGGACTTTGCAATCGTGAAAGAACCTGAAACCACACTTTGAAATATGCACTGTATATAGCTTATAAGAGTTGAGATTGCACTGATATTCACCAATGGACTAAAGTTCTTATTATCCGGCTCGCTAAGGACCATGAAAAGAATGAATTTTGGTTATGAGAACCGTGAAATAATATTTTAGAGGCTCGATTAAGAAGGACCACTTCACACTAGGCAGTGAAGACGCCGAACACACTGATTTTAACAAGAGTTCACCAGGTTACACATAATGAGTTTATGAACAGTGCATATTCAAATAAAGTGCAGAAAATAAACAGTTACCTTTGTTTTCATGAGAGGTACCTAACCGTAGACTGCTGTTGTTGAGGACCAGGTTGTGATAAGTAAGTGTGGAAATAGGCTGCTGTCTTGTAGGCAGGCGTGAAGACGGAAGATGTCCTTCACGGATTCACTCACGCACAATACGACCGCAAACGAATAGTTCATAACACTGTGGCCAGTCTTGTAGAGCACAGTAGACGCGGGTGTCCGGGAGCAGAGACGATCTGGTAGAGATTGCCAATCCAGAGCACTGACTTTAATGTTAATGTAAATGTACAACAAATAGAGATAAACTAATATTTAAATGAGAGAGTAACACATGGGGGAAAGAGTAAGTATAATGAGCAAGCGTGCCGTCGCTTGCAAGGTGGGCAATTGATAAGTCAACCGTTGTGATTGGTTGGTGAGTGTACAGTAAACAGCTGATTCGTGAAACAATGGTTCATTGGTCTGTCACTGTACGTGAATATTTTAATCCAGTAAGAAATGGTATTGTAGGCACTAGGCCGCAGAGAGAGATATAGAATTAATGTAGTATATACAGTTTAGTAAATAAAGGCAAATATAGAGTATAAATTGCCCAAAAAATATATACATAATTATTATTCAATAAAAGTAACCTTTTCATATTAGGCAATAAAAAACAAGTTATTTAACGCAATAAATACTTAACACTTAACATTTTAAGGGAGTTCTTTCTACATTAACGGCATTTAAATAATGAATCGGACCAGGGAAAGCGAGTCCATGACCTCTCGGTTACAATCGCGCAACCTTATCCGTTACTTTTATAATATTTCTCTGCTCTATAGTATATTTCTTCCTAGTTTAGAGAGTAACGTATTGCGGGGCGAAATTGAAATATCAATTATGAAAAATGCTATCAAACTCTGAAATAAAATTTCGATAGCAATATTTAAACGATACTTTTCAACACCATGCAAGAAAAGCACATGACATCTTTTAAAGGATTATCTGATATTTCATAGCACTGTAATTATTCTTTCATAGAGAATTGTAACATTACTTTATCATTCATTTTGGTGTTAAAATCATCTTTTTGGAGGTAGCACTCACAATGGAAAGAAAATAATGGAATCATAATGATGTCCGGTATAATACATAAACATAAAAAATATTGGAAAAGGTCTTCCATGAGACAGGAAACCTACTTCCAGAGAAATCATAAATACGAAGAGGGATACAGTGAGTTTGTACTGTTTGTTTCCCGATATTTTACAAAAGAAAATCATTAGTACTCTTGTTGGCCAACTGTTCATACAGAGAAAGAAATGTTGACACAGGGAAAGTAATGTTTGAGAGAGGGAAAACCAGCTAAACTAGCTAGGAGGGAATAGATGGCTTTCGCAGATCTCAGCTATATTGGAAAGTAGACATTACCATCCAGAGCTATGAAAGTCTATTTCTTTTTCTTCACGAACTCGGCCAAAAGTCGTCAGTTAATTGATACTAATTACTAACCTTACAGGTCTACTACTTTAAGACTCAAATCAATAAAATTGTAAAAAGAGTTTAGAAGTATCCTTTGAAAACAATAAATGATTCCACTAACAAATTTGTTTTTAGTTCATACAACTGCCAAAAGCAAGGCTAACAAGATTTAAACAATAAACCATGATTTTAACGTACATGGATATTAACGAAATTACCTTAACAGTAAACTTCCACCATGTTGCTGTGTAGCAAAAGGAACCCCAAATATTGTATCGTACGTGAATTAAAGTCGTATTAAACCAAAATTGTTGCATATTCTTTAAATTTCAGTATCTGGAACGTCTGCCTTAGCCTGATTTATCCAGGCATTTGTTTGTTATCAGTAAAATAGCTTTGTTAAAGTCTGTTGCCCAAATATTAAAATACAATATTTTAAGATAACCTCTGTATAAACAAATGGTCCAGGAAGACACACCGCTTGCGGTGGCAGAGTCATCAAGGACAAGCACTCGGCAAAAGACTGCTCACTGATTCTAGCTCCGGCTTCACCAGATGGCTGATGGGGCTGGGCAGGGATCGGGTTAAGCAAGTGATTGCCTTGATCACTGGACACGGCCACTTCAGGAGACACCTAAACACTCTAGGTTTACGAAATGAGGACTCGGAGTGTAGACTCTGCAATAAGTCTGAAGAGACTGCAAAAACACATAATACTGGACTGTGAGAGACTGGGAGCAAGGAGAAGGGCTCTTTTCGGTGATAAACAACCAGGCGACGAACCAGATGCTAGTATCGGGGAAAAGCTTCTTAGCCTAATTAAGGGCACAAAGATAGGCTTACCCCTCTAACATCAAAGGGGCACACAATAAGCTCAGGTTGACGTGTGAGGATCTGTGAATCCACCCCAATACCCTAAAGTAAAAAAAAAAGAAAAAAAAAGATAACCTAAAATGAACCAACATCACCTCTTGATTGATATAACATATTTATTCTCTACAATAAAACAGCTTTTAGGTTTCTAAAGCTAACAATAAATTATTGTAAGTCCTTGTTTTTTTCATTGGCCACAAACATTTTACTTTCAATCAAACTTATAATTCTCTTATTGTGTGGTTTTATTGTGAGTGGAGAGGACATACGGACTTATGAAAGAACTTGAAGGCGCAGCTGAGAGGTCGAACACAGCTGTTCCTACATCCATCCACTCAACTTGTATCGTATTGTGTTATCTTATATCTCTCTAGCTCCCAACAATAATATTGCCAGCGAAGTTTCCATGAAATAATAAAATCTCAAACTGCTCTTTCTAGCTTTTACTTATTCACTCAGTGTTTGATTTATTATATACATAACCACTAGTTCAAGTAATTTGTACATGGCATTTAAGTTCCTAACGTAATTTGGCAACAAAATATTAACTAAATTTTGTTACATTTCGTTTCTTTCTGGATATATCTGTTTGAATTTTATTTTAATTAAAAAGTTATATTCTCCAACGGTGTACAATTGTAAGTTTGTACGAGGATTTCTCTAGTTAAAAACTTAACTATGAAGTAAAAATGTGAAAGGTAGTTCACAAAGTTTTTTTATTAAATGTGGTTAGTTAAAGGATCAAATTTAAGTAAAACAAGATAACGACATAAAATATAAAGAAACCATCGATATGATTCTTAATTTTAATGATTTGATATAGTACTAAATGACATTAAAACACACTTTTACAGCTTTTGTGTGCCCATATATGAATGCCTTTCAGTTTTGATATTTTCAATATATGAATGCCTTTCAGTTTTGATATTTTCAATGAATGTAAGTTTCGTATGTTTTACCTTTAACATTCTTTACTAACCAAAACCGTATGTGTTATTTTATGCGAAATAAATTTGTTAACATCTGTTTTGTTAGAAATATGCTATTTTACATTACAAAGAGCACTGTAACCATTATGACACAGTTATAAACTATTACGGAATATAAAACCACATACGGGAACTGTGCAAATTCCATGAAAAAATTAGGCTCTCTAATTCAAATAAACTTTGTTACACGCAGTTGCATATTTAATAACCATACATGTGACATAGTGAATATTAGTAATATTAGTAAAAACAAGATTGTTGCCCCAGTTGAGAATCGTCCAAAACAAGATTTGAAGAAGAAGAAACCATTAGTTTTAATATTTACTTTAAAGACAGTTAACTAGATCAGCACTTAAGGTGGCCATAAAGTAAACTGTCTGGGAACAGTAATAGAAGTACTTACCACCATCTTGGTAATAGTTGTTAGAGAACATTCTTTGGATAGTCACTTTGCTACAATCGCAGGATAATCGCTCTCTTTGGTGTGCCATTGAGTAAAGCTTTAATCTCTTTGATAGCACGATAAAAGTAATTAGTAAAGTTTTGAATATTATTTAGTTTAATACGTCAGGACTTACAATACCTTACCAAACCTGTAAGGTTCATTTATTACTTAACGTATATTAGGAATAATTCAGCTTGCATAATGTGCTATATTACAGTTTTATAGTAATATATTTCTCTACGACGCGACGCGTGACGCCCACCTCTTTAATTTTAATTTTCAGTCTTAATTTAATACGAAAGTCCTTAACGAATACCAAAATAATGTATAGTATTTAATGGGAAAATAAGATTACCCTTACATTATCTAACTTTTTATTTAGTAAAACTTTTCAAAATTATTTGTTAAGTGTTTTGTAATACAAATATATTACCTTTTTTATTTATTTTTTTGTATACCCATTTTTAATTGTTTTTATTCGTGGATAAAAATTAAGGCGTTTATTTTAATTGTAACATTGCCCTACGTGAATACTCAATACTTGTGTAACTATTGCAATATCCATCTGCCCAATCTTATTTAGATTAATATTGGAAACTCCTTAAACTAAATGTGGTTTCAACTCAATGCTCACGTGTTTTAAGTTTTAGTATTTTTTTAATTACGTGTAGCTCATACTCCTATTGTAGAATCATGTGTATATACCAGCTATTAGGTGCACACATTTGAACACAAAATAATCAGAGCATAAAACGTAACCTTTATTTGAACGTTATTCAAAGAAGTCATTAATATAATTGATTATGGGAAATATTTCCATCTTCTGAATCTGAATAGTAAATGGGATACCGAAATCGGACCTGAACCACTTTCTGGTGTTCACATAATGAATAACATTAAAAGCCATATTGTTTAATGTCATTATTTTTTGTAGTAAGGTACCTTAATTATTACTGAAAATGTGATGAAGCCTTGAATTGGTGACCAAAACTGTTATTAAAGAACTATCATGAGATAACGTGAAAGTCTATAAAAATTTCCATACCTTTGACTTTGCTTTTATTTCTAGTTGCACATGTCTCTAAAGTTGGAGAGCAAAGCCTTTATATAGAGCAAATACGAAGTAACATGAAGGGCTGTACAACATTTAATAACATTATTTGTGTGAGTATGTTTAACAGAGAACTGTTAAGGGAAAGGAGTCCTCTGTTGTTGTGTAAGGAGAAAAGCCTTTTGTTTTGTGTAGTAATATAGATATATGTAAAACATTTAAAGGAATTTGAGAAAACCATTATAATTTTAATTCGTACAATGTTAATAAAATTGTTAAATATAAGCATTATTGGTACAGTAAATATAGCAAATAAGCATATAGCATTATTAATTTTCATATATTCAAATAATTGAATTTTAAATGTTCATTAAAACCATTAATTGGTACATATGGTAACTGGTATTAAAGACCGTTACTCAGAAAAGTAATCAAATGTGTTAATTGCTCCACAGTATATTGTCTCAGTGTAGGAGTGTGGGGTGGCGCTATTACACTGGACGGCGGGACATTGTAATGCTGTAATGCTGTAGTGAACAGTTGGACGCAAATGCATTTAATGAAAACAGAGAGTAGCATGTGCATGCAATGTCGTCCACACGGCATTCACACCAGTTGGACTTGCATATGTCCTTCCCAAGTCACAGAGCGTTCGTTACAAACAGGTTACTTTTATATTTTTGTAGCCACTAAAAACTAACCTATTTCCAATTTTGTTTATGGGAGAATTTGTATACAAAATCAGCCTACTTCCCCAAAATCATCCATTCTCTTATATACAAATCTCTAGTAGCAGAGAACAAAAACTGACCTGTAAAAGTCCAATCAAAATAAAGCCTGGTACAAAAATATAACTTATAAATATATCGGCTAAATTTTGTGGTCAATTTGGTATGCAGTTTTTGTTTCAATATAAAAATTAAATTAAATTTTAAATTATCATAACTGAGTTACTTATGTACCCAGACAAAAGCAAAAATGGGTTTTTTAATGAATTTCCAAAACATTTTGTAAAAAAACGTTTTAATCTTAAACCGTTTTAAAGGTATTTATTGAGTATATATATATATATATATATATATATATATATATATATATATATATATATATATATATGTGTGTGTGTGTGTGTGTGTCTCATGAAAAATACATTACCATATTTCTTTGCCACAAAATCTGCCGACCTCTTGTGACTAAGCTGGAAGAGCTGTTTCAACTATTATTATTTTATAAATGGCACAATAAACATAAAAACTACCTATTAAAAAGACAATAATAAAGAGTAAGTTAAAGATATTACTGAATTAACACGTTTACCTTCCAAAAATAACCTACAACGTGCAAGTCAAACTCGAGTGTGGGTAAGAGTAATGAGTGTTGGGAACATGTGGCCGAGACGGATATGTGTCTTGATCTCGTGTTGCTTAAAGTTGATACCACGAAGTAATAAATCTTACTAGCATTAAATAGTAATATACAACTTCTAAATCTTAGTACTGTGTTTAATAACTGAAATCCGTCTAAAATAAAACAAAATATTCATATGATATGTTGATTAATTTTTGGTTTTACATAGTTTATTCATCTGTGTAGGGGCCGACAGGTCCTTCTTAATATCGTGTCGCTGTTTGTCCGTCCGTTGTCTGTCCATCAGATGCCTGTCCGTCAGTTGTATGTCCTTCAGGTGCATGTCCGTCAGTTGTATGTCCATCAGGTGCCTGTCCGTCAGTTGTCTGTCCATCAGGTGCCTGTCCGTCAGTTGTCTGTCCATCAGGTGCCTGTCCGTCAGTTGTCTGTCCATCAGGTGCCTGACCGTCAGTTGTCTGTCCATCAGGTACCTGTCCGTCCGTTGTCTGTCCATCCGGTACCTGTCCGTCAGTTGTCTGTCCATCAGGTGCCTGACCGTCAGTTGTCTGTCCATCAGGTGCCTGTCCGTCAGTTGTCTGTCCATCCGGTACCTGTCCGTCAGTTGTCTGTCCATCAGGTGCCTGTCCGTCAGTTGTCTGTCCATCCGGTACCTGTCCGTCAGTTGTCTGTCCATCAGGTGCCTGTCCGTCAGTTGTCTGTCCATCAGGTGCCTGTCCGTCAGTTGTCTGTCCATCAGGTGCCTGTCCGTCAGTTGTCTGTCCATCAGGTACCTGTCCGTCCGTTGTCTGTCCGGTGTCCGTATGAACGATAACTCTTGATACAAAATCATAGAGACTTCAAACTTACAAAGAACAAACGCTCCTATTGGTTCAACGAAGAGCTTTTTTTTGATGGCCAAAGTCTTAAGAACAGCAAAGTTTAAAATTCTAAAAGTTTTAAGTTGGTCTTATGAGTAACTATGAGGGAAACGAAGAAATAAGAAAATTAGGAAATTTACATAGTACACCGTGATTGTTGTTTTGTTGGGTTGGTTGGTTTCATATAAGGTGTAACATTTTGACTCTACCCGCTATCTTATAACGTTCTGTAGAGTTCTTCAATACCCCCTAATCGAAAGGTTTTAAGCATTAAGTAGAGGCGTTGTATGTCGGTACCAGCGATCACATAAGACCAATAATTGCACTAAATGACAGTTACTATTTAAATGAAATGATAAGCGAATACCTTATAAATGGGGTTTAAAAATGTTTAACATATTAAAAAGAATTAATTACATTTAAATGAATTTTAAATTAACGATATGTTGAGTTTTAATTTAAGAGTCGAGAGCGGCCTGGAGTGTAGGCGATCTGTTTTAGGTCGGGCGATGCGGTCAGGGTTTTCGCCTATATTCTGCCGATAATATCAGGAAAAACGACTGGTCTTAGAAAAAAATTTCGAATTAAAAAAATAATTCAACTCTTTATCTAAAACTTTCCCGCTTACAAAACTTGCCTACCCTAAAAACAAAAAAAAATCCTCACAGGCCGACTTTTTCATGTTACGATTTCAAATGTGTATAAAACTTTTAAAGTTTGTTGCTCATTAAAATTATATAGAGATCAAAACTGGTAATTTGAGTTGCACCATTGGAATCGGTGTTTTATGAAATATATGTACACTAAATTTGAACATTTTGGCTTAATCCTAAGTAGGCTAGGTGGCGATTTATTTATGCGCGCGCACTGCAATTTTTAAGCTTCTCTGGACGGGGTTTGGCGTTTCTAGACGGTCCCAAGATGGCCGCCACTGGCTTCAACACCAGTAATGTTGTAGGAATAGGAGTGCTCCATCTATTGGTCTTATGTGATCGCTGGTCGGTACCAGTCACATTCAGTACAGAGAAAAATCACTCATATTGATTCTATAATTTACTCCTTTTTTCGTAATCGTTTTTTCTGGATATCGAAAACATAAATATGAAATATCTGCTCATTTAAATAGCGGTCAAACACCAAAAATATATATTGAATTAATTTTAGTTACTTTATTATGTATTTTACTGTAAAACTGTTTATTTTAAAAACTCAATGTAACTATTTCAAATAGATAAGTACGTCCTCGCGTCCTCCTGTCTTATTTTATACGCATTGTGTTAGTAATATGCACAGAAGGTGAGTAAAGGTGAAAGCAGGAAAGGGTGGGGACTGTTACGCATTTTATTCACGTTAATCAAGACTATTCTAATCAGCTGAGATGTTAGAATCAAATTTGTACAGAACATGAAGCAAGCGATCGTACTCGAGAAGAAGATCTCATTATTGACCTCGACGTTGTATTTCGGAGACAGAGACAGCCTCAGTGAGAGGTTATGTTTATATGCTACTTTCATAACAAGCAGTCCACTTTAGCAAAGGAATTTCGCTTACCACCTGCTTGCCAATAGCACCGGTATTCTTTTAATGTATTAAACTTTTCGAGTACGGTACTTAACTTTACTTTACAAAATATTCCTTCCTCAATCAACAACAATTCCATTCCACGCATAACGTAGCATATTTTAAAGGTTGATTCCATGTGAATGCTAAGTTTAGTTCCTTTTCACCCTCCGCTTAGTGCAGAAAAAACAATTAGCTTTTAATTTTTCTTGTTTTCACGGCTTTGAAGCACTACTAAACCCATTAAAATCTTGAGATATTTTAATTGTGTTACCTATCTTTCTATGCGGTGTAAATTGGAAAAACATTGTTTGAAGGTTACGACAACAGTCATGTAAGACTAAGATCTTGGATGGCACACTAAATTTCAATAAAGGTTTATTGAAAATTTCCTTGGTTATAGTTTTATAGTTATTAAGCTTTTACATAATATTACAAAATTGAATTACTTCATTAAAACCTCTAATAATACATATTAATTACTAAATTATAATATCTCAATTTACGCAAACATTAATTATTTAATCTTATATTTTAACAGTAAATGTTAAATTTATCTATAGCTCTGATTTCCAAAATTGAAATACAAAATTGATTTTATGATATTCTAGATTAATTAATAACAGCGAATGCTTTTGTTTTGTTTTTATCTGATACCTAGTTCACTGTTTTTTCATCGATCATATACGTAAAGAATTATCGTCCAAATACAGGAAGAATGACTCTTTAAAGTTTTTAAATTACAATTTTCTTTGCATTAACAATTCCATTATGGTTAAATCAATTTTTTTACGTAAAACTCATGTTTTACATACAATTGAGTTCGATTCAGTCTTAAAAAGTTTCCAAAAGTAATGACTAAACATTGTTTTTGCTTCTTTTAATTACTTAAAATTGTGGTTATATATTGATATCATGGGATTATATTTATTCAAACAACTGCTCATCGAGCAGCTTTATATTCGTGTCGTTTAGTGAAAATTCTAAGAAATAAATCCAGGTCTTTGAATTTAATTTCCCTTTGTCAATATTTCTGACACTTCAAAACAAACATTTGTCTGCCATTCTTAAAGTTTGAAACAGGAGGTAGAAACTGGAGCAATCCGGGGTGCCGCTTAGTTACATTAGTCATTAGTTTCTTTTTTAACGTCCTCTAATGTAAAATGTTGTAACTTTGAAAATTAGTTACTATTGGCCAATAATCTGTTATAACTGGATGCAGGCTGGTGGAACTATTCCCAGTTTCCGGACTTGGGGACAGTTTGTGGGACGACAAAGGAACGCAGTTTATTGACGGAAACAATCCACTGTCGACACACAAACTCTTAAGTTGGGACTTTAGCCTTACTTGTTGTTGTAGATGGAGCCTGTTAATGGCCTTTTTGTGTTTCTTCCATGGCTTTCTTCCCTATTTTATTTCCCGTTACGTTTTACAACCGACCGTAAAAAACTGATACTCTACAGCTGTTATGTGTATGTACCTTTCTAGATGCTTAGGCAACAGCTTCAAAACTTGCTTTATCAAAGACGTTCTCGAAGCGTATATTTTTATACATACATATAATTATCCTCAGCAAAATATGTACACAAAATATCAAAAATGACAATCAATACAGCTAAAAGATATTAATTTTTCGATATTTTCAAATCATTTCAATTGTGTGAATAAGATTGTAACAAGAAAACTGACCTCTCGTAAAAAAACATTATTAATTGAACAAGTCATGCATACAACCCATAACAGCTTGAAGTTTGAAAAATTTTTTTGAGATTATTTATTCCATGAAAAATATAAAACGTCACGGAACATTTCAAAAATGGTTCTAAGTTAAATTAGTTGGTGAAGAACATATAATGTAAAAGATATTGGTATGATATTCTATTCGGCTTTAAATCGACAATCATGTTAATTTTATTATTAATGGACAATTTTATATTAAGGCTTTATAATCATAAGCACAAAAAATGTTCTTCCCAATTGATTCAATTGCCAAATTATATTGTGTTATGGTTAGAAGGAGGTTGGAATATCGTACCTTCATTTGGTAGTCTTGCTCGTTCCATAACATAGCTTCACTAATTGAGCTAACTCAAAGCAAATTTTTAAGATATTTTTAATTACATATATGTTTCTGGTGAACGAGATCTTTTAGGAATTTGCTTCTTTTAACACTTTACTGGCAAGAAGAAACAGATCCATCGTTTAATTTTTAAATAGCATTTTAAACAATTTAGTTGATAGTTCTTTTTTGTCAAAAAACTTTATTTTACATTCCAAGAAATATTTTAAGCGCGTTCTTTAAAGTTTACGTAAGGTGCAATACAGTACACTCTTACATTTTATCTTTCTTAAAATATACAATAGTTAACTTAGTATAAAAAGAGATATATATGTTTTAAAATAATTTTAATGTATTCATAATGAGTTTAATAATTTTTTTGTAGAAGTAACTGCTTTTATTTCATTATTACAATTTAAAAATTATTTTTATGTTTTATATTGTGCTTGTACATAACATAACACTTTTCATTCTTACCTATTCTAAGTTTTTTTTTTTTTTTTTTACTCTCATAGCACTAATTTTTGTATTTTTTTTATTTTCAGTATTGGGAGTAATTGGCTGTAGCTAACATTAAATCAAGTCTCTTATAAAAAGTAAATCCTAAATTCTTTATTTGCTTCTTCCAGCACAGTATGCATGCTTTGGATTAAAAACAAACTTTTACCATTTTAAATTAAATGTAGTTTTATGTTATTTATCAATTCATTTTTACCTGACAAAAAGGTTTTCTGGTTATTAGAGTTTCCTCGTATTGACAAAGAATTGTTTTTCGCACAGTTACACAGAGAGAAAGTATTATCTCGCTTTAACGTTGTCAATGAAAGTGACACTTCCATGGTCACTGTTGTTCAGTGGCTGTCGTAAAACATCCGGTATCAAGATCTCTTCTGCCCTGACGCGGCACTTTGTCCCTCTAGTGATCTATTAGAGTGTTTTTCTCTTACGCAACTCTGTAATTTATCCTGTTCAGTAGAAATCAGGCCATCTTCCTAAAAACAACGATTATATTTCTTCTCAAATAAAGAGATCTCGTTGTAGAATTGATTTCAGTGAAACAAATGCAAGACTTTTACGAGGTACAAAATACTATGTTCTTAAACGTCATGAGAAGCAATACATTTTTTTCATAATTCAAACAAGTATTTATGTTAATAACAACCACCTTGATCTTAATAACGAGAAAATTCGATAACTAAGGCCATTTTAGATTAGGATACCAATATTTTATTTTTGTGTGGATTAATTGAGTCAATTAAGACTCGACCTGTCATAAATTCAAGTTATACTACTGATTAGGAAATATTAATCGTTTCAGATATAGCTAACTGGAACTTGTACTTTTTGGTAGTTAGTAGAGTAGAAAAGCAAAAGGTTTACGTTTACGTTTTTAATTTGGATGTTGGCTTTAGTAAGCATGAATTAATAACAATGAGACGAAATCGATAAGGAAAGAAGGATGGAAATAATAACAGAAAATAATGTTAGGATCGTATGATGGATTATATCAGCCAGGCTTCGTCTGGTGAAATAAAGCATTTTTACTTTACTTTCACTTTATTATAGAATATGTTTTTCACTCAAACATTTCTCACGACTTGGGCGTGATTTGGCAGATCATGAGCTGCTCCTGCGATTCTGTTCTACTTTCTCGCTTCATCATTTCCTCAGGTGACAATCGCCCAGATCCACCAGTCAATCCGAGTGCAAGCAATTCATTCTTAATCCTCGCATGATGTGTAATACAAGCTACTGAACGTGCCAAGTACTATTGCTGGGTTGTGAAAACAAGAAAGTGAATCCCCAGTGCAAAGCGGTAGGATGAAAATGGTTGTCCTTTGGTTCTACCAGTCATTACTCAAAACAGTAGACAGACGATCACCAACCTTACAAACAATTCAGAAACACCCGTCATAATAACGTTAAAGAAAAATAAGTTGGAAATTTTTAACGTTGGTGAAGATTCACAAAACTCATCATTTTTTCGATCAATATCATATCTCTTCTTCTTTTCCTACCTAGAAGTCTAACTGACGTGAGCAGTTCCCCAAACTAAAAAATCTGGGATAATTGCATCTTTCCTAAAATTAGCTATGCATGTTTTGTTTGATCTTCATAAGTTTTCCAGTCGAGACCTAAACAAAACACTACAAACACTTGACCTGCCTTGTCCACAAACTGCATCTGATCTAGAAAGAGTTGTCTGAAGGACTTTCCTCACAACACAGTGAACAAGAGAGGGATCCTAAGCGATAGGTAAATAATTGAGTAACCGGTTCTCACTTTCGAACTCTATCCCTAGTCCTTAAGATGAACGCCACCACTGGGTCAATCAAATTATCCTACCTTTCACCACGGCTATAAGCCCACAGACTCTTGCCTGCCGTCTTCAAACTCTGTTCCCAAAGGCTTCTTACTTACTCTCAAACTCTACATTACTATAAGAAACATAACACAACACATTGGTCCACTTCATAGATTCGAACCTGTAATGTAATTCAATCGCAGAGATGATACAATATCCACTTTCAGAAATGTTTCACACTGTTAAACTAGTTTAAACTGACTTACACTTGACAATATTCAGAGACTGGATTCTATCAATGTTTAATCATGTTTGCTACTTTGTTGACGGTTGGTAGCGAGGAGTTATGCCAGGTTAGTTAGTTACAGTAGAGTGCAGCGCGTGCAGTAGCGGAAAGATGTGAGTACGCCGCCGTCTTGTAACGAATTGCCGCTGTTTGCAGTAAATCTCCTTCTAGCAATATTGACTCACCCTATCGATTCTGTTGGCACTTGACCCATCGATTGGGCAGACCTCAGCCTTCAATAACCTCCTTAAGCTCCGCGTTATCCTTTCAAGTACGTGGACACATTTGACCACCCGTTCCTTCAGAATGGTGTTTCAAGGTTTGACTGAAGTGGAAATGGTCTATAAATGCATTGTTACAATTTTTATTTTCTAAAAAAATGGGTTACGAATAATATCAAATTTATAAAACATCATACCACTTCAAACACTTTACTAATACTGCATACATGCATGTTTCATATATATATATATATATATATATATATATATATATATATATATATATATATATATATATATATATATTCAGGTATATATATATATATATATTCAGGTATATATATATATATATATATATATAATACATTACTGTTGAACTTAGTTTAAATGAGTAGGTTTGTATAAAAAAAGAATACAGCTACTCAAAAACCTACTTATTTAAACAGTAATGTTTTTTCATAATAATATAGCACACAAAATAAATGTTTTTAAATTAAAACAATTCTCTCGGTTCCATAAGGCTTATCGCTTTAGCTGACTTTTTTATTTTACTACTTCCCAATTCAGTTAAATGCAAGTTTTTTAATTGAGTTTAAGACAAACATAATTAAATGTTCATTGTGATATATCTATTGAAATATCAAATGCAACATTGTACATGCAAACCTCAACATTTTTAATATTTCCAATTTTTGCTATATAAAGCACAATTATTATTTATTAGCTTAAGAAACTATTCACTGTTATTTTATAAGGTAATGAGTGAAATCTGTGCAAAATTTATTGGTGCAGGGATTTGTAGGTCATCAAATCCTGCACGCAAGTATCAACTATAATGTAAAACCTGCCAGAGGCTTTGCTTTGCTCAACCAATAACACTTTTACAGAAATATCTTCATTTATAACATATTTATCTACGAGAAAACCTTTCCTTAATTAGAACGTACCAATCTTCTATATATTTGCTTTAATGAAAAGTGAGGAGGGCGGTTTAAAATTTAAACAAATCATATGTTTAAACTAATTCAACAGTGTGAAAAATTTTAATATACACTATGCATTCAATTCTGTAACTTATTCAAGAACCAAAGACTTATCAAGCATACGTTATGAAATTTATATTTGGGAAAAAAATAAGAAGAAATATTTTATATCTTTTATGTTTTGTAAGTTTGGGATTCGTTTTCTCCACTTCAGTAGCATACTCGTATTTGTTGTTGGAGAGTCTATTCTTACTTGACTTCTACTGACTCTCCACACACACACACACACACACACACACACACACACACACACACACACACACACACACACACACACACACTGTGAACTCTGTGAACACACACACACACACACACACACGCATGCATCCAATTGCTCGGGAAACGTCGATTATCTCTAATTAACCCAGTCTAGAGAATACTGTCAGACTTTGTTTGCCGTTTGTACTGTATTACAATTGTAACAGGTAATTAACTCATTTTCTCCTATTTAACTCCAATACAGCTCAATGTTCTAGTAACGTTATCGAATATACTCCTATATTTTAAATACGTATCAAAGTTGCCTCACATAGTTTTCTATTATGTGCATAGTGTTTTACTATATAATTAAATATCATTAAGCTCTAGTTTCCACTTGATTTGTTGTCAATACATAGAATGTTCTGTCATTAATTACCTAAATGTTTACCAAGGTATAATACAGATGAAAACTTACAAATTTTAATGTATAATTTATAGCTCTATCTTGCTTAGTTTGGGTATACCTGGCTGTATGTGTGTATACCAGTTGATCTGAAATATCAAGTTCAAACGTTACAAGTTTAATGATATTATTATTGTACATCTTAGGTAAAACTTTGAAAATAATACTATTTATATAAACAAAATGGCATTTATAATTGTCAAAGCCTAATAAATTTAAAACTAATTTTTTAATCCATAAAGAATGAAAATTATAAAAAATTCCCTTTTTAATGCAAACATTTTGGTACTATGTTGAATTTTCTACAATGATGAGTTACATTAAATAATGAAGATTTTTAAAATAAAGGTATGGGATATTATTGCAATGTATTTTCTAATAATATAGATCAAGAATTCATGTCACAACAAGCCGCAATTGACAATAATAGCTGAACTGTAAAACACGCTGAAAATAAAATAATCAACAAGCAGCAATACCTAATTATGGTTTCTTAGTATAGATGGTCAACATGACCTCCTATGTAAATCACTGCGAAGCTGACCGCCGCCGGAATCTTCTGCTCCTAAATCACTGCGTCAGCTTCAACATTGCGACCAAACAAGTGCATAGCGTCCGGAACAGGACTAGAATACACGAATTGTTTCATGTGTACCCAAACATAAAAACTTAATGGTATGCGATCTGGAGATTTCGGAGGACAAGAGACAGGTCCGATGCATTTCTAAATGGAGCCGGAGCCCCATCGTGTTGGAACCACATTTGCTGCCTAACGTCAAAAAGAAACTTTTCTTAAATTTGAGGCAGAAAAATCAAATATGGCTGCCCATTTAACATATTCGGCTAAACGTAGGACCCAATTTTAATTTGTCACTTTAGTGTGACAACATGCCAGCCCACATGTTCACTTTAAAACATTTTTGATTATATGTAGTGTTCAATTGTTACAAATGGATGGTCCTGGGACAATGCATGATTATTTGTTTAACTTCAAGTGGTATCGTCACTGAAAAGAACATTGTTTAAGATGTTTGGAGAATCTTCTTTGTGCAACACCCAGCGTGGAAAATCAAACTTTTGTGCATAATCTTCAGGTTGTAGTTCCTGCACTTTTTTATATTTAAAAGTGTTCTCCACGCATTACTTTGCTAGTATCCATGTCATGTGCTATGATTAGCCCTTGTATTTGTCAATGGGTTATTTTTTACATGTTGCAAGACAGCTTCTTCAGAATCAAGTGACCGAACAGTTCTATTCATTTCCAAACACTCTCGCTCTCATCAAGACGATCGTGGACTGCAGTAAACACCTTATGACCGGTCGCTCTCTGTTAGGGAAACACTCTGCATCTTTTCCCTGAATTTGTATCACCATCGACCAATTCACATATATAGTGAATATCAGTGTATTTAGCTACTGAATAATGTTCCATCTTCAGTGTAAATAAATTATTTCAGCACAAATAAAAATACGACACCAATATTATAGAAACACAGTGTATAGGCGTTAGGATGTTAGGGAGTTAGAATCAATATCAGTTTCAGGGTAGTATTTTCATCACAACAATTAGCTATCTTTTATTTAATATCAGCTTTTAAATAAACTCAGATGTCGCACAATTCCTTATGTTCCCGATAAGGATACATTCATAATGCTCTAATTTTTAGCGGAAGCTATTTAGTATTTACCCAAACCTTTATTTGAAATTGTGTATTATTTCATTTATTAGGTATTGTAGAACATCCAACATAGAACCAAATATTTGTATTGAAAACGGCAATTATATTATTTTTTTTTTTTATAAAAACACTCGTTTACAGTAATGTTATTAAGCTATACATTTTAAATGGCCACAATTTTGTGTCTCTAAGTAATATTATACATTATTATTCTTTTTTTTTTTTTTTTTTTTTTTTTTTTTTTGTTATTATTATTATTATCACCGTCATCGTCACCATCATCATCATCATCACATCATTATTATTATATTATTATTAAATACATTATTTTTCTACTTTGATCTAAGACGTACACTAGTGATATCATTAAACCTGCAAATTTTGAACTCGATATTAACAATTTTGTACTTACAAATTATTTTCTAATAAAACACATGCAGCCAGACTAACAGAAAACTAATGAAGGTAGGACTATACATTACATTACGAAATATGTTTGTTTTGGCCTGCATTATAGTTTGGTAACATTTTAGTCATTAATTATCGGATACCCTTGATATGGAACATAATATTTTTCGGTAAACAAAATTTCAAAGTACTTGATCTACGACAGTGGAGAGGACATCAGGTGTGATCTTCAGATGGAAAAGGAGAAATGCTCTGATATATACTGCAAACTTTCTCGAGTTGGCCATGTTCGTTTTGTCGACAAACGCAGAAACAAACTTACATTTCCGTCAGTCGTCTAGCCGCGCCGTTCTGTCATTGAACTTTCTTTCAACCTCCGTTTTTTTCATTATTTTTTTAGTTTTTAGTGAAAATCCTCACTAAATACTTATGGTTTAAACGAATGTTACCTTTAGATTCAGTTTTAAGATCTCATATTTGAATTGTCAAATGTTTAATACAACTATATTAATTAGTAACAATTTTATTTGAACAAGTTTACTGTTCTTTAAACCACTAGAATAAACAATGACAGTGGATAAAAGTTCACAAAGGTGCGGGTTTGTAGTAAACTAATAGGGAATAAAGCTTGTAACATTACTTCATATCCATAGTGTGATTTTAAAATATTTGATTTCTATTTGTAATTCATATATAGAATGTTGGATTTGAATTTTTCCTCGAGAAGTAAAATCATTTTTAATCAAATCTGGGGAGGAGGCAAAGAGACTTCACAATAATCGTAAGGATAAGATTGCGGATAATAAAAAGGTCCTAATGGGTTTGGGCCATTTCCCTTATTAAAATGCAATTGAAAAATCTTCCTATTAAGGAAAGGGTAGTAATCCAGTCAAGACGTGCAGCTTTAAATTAGGAAAAACAAACCTGATAAAAAATCCTAACACGAGGAATTCAAAAACTATTCCATCAAACCAATATTATTTGTTCACTATTTAAAAAGAAGTGCTTTCTTACAATATTCAAAATCTAATACTTATTAATGTTATTATCTTGAGTTTTTGGCAATGTTGAATAATAATCCCATTCTCCTTCCCACTATCCTCTAGGGGGAGTACATTTGGGGGATCTCAGCAATATGTATATAAAAACGTAAAAAAAGTATCCTTAAATTAATACTTTTCAAACTATATAAATGAGGAATTCAGTTAGTTTTAAGCAACACTTAATTGCAATTTTCGTTGAAACAATTACGCAAACCTTTATTATTGTCCATCATAGAGAAACTGAACCAAATGGATTTGTATTAATACCTCTTTTAATTCACTTTACATGTAAAGTCCAAACGTGCTCTTCTCTTTGGATTTATGTGGGTATTAAGCGATAGGATTGACCTTAAGACAACTGTGATACCAAAAACTAAAATAAAAGAAATCTTATTCAAATACAAAATTTGATTCGAACACAAATTGAGATTTAGATTTTTATCTCTCATAAGAGATCAAAAGGCAGAGATATAAATCGCTGCCTTATAATTTTGTGGTCTTACAAGGTTGTTACTTACAATTATGAATTTATTCTTGACCTCACGTAGCTCCCGGTCTGTGACAGCTTAGCTGCGAGCGTTTGAAAGCATCCAGCCCCTAGCAGCTACCGGCCTTAGTAGTTCCTGCTTAATTTATTGCACTTGGCATATGGTAGCTTTCTGCCTATATATACTCCTTAATTCTGGCTTCTACTAACTAACTTACCTTAACTAGTACCTCTACACAATTAAATACTCTAAGATTTCTATTTACCAGCTCTGAGAGGTGGTCGGTGTTAGCTTTTGTGAAGTTTCTACCACTAAAGCCATGCCCACCATGTACATTGTATATAAAAAATGTTATCTCTGAATTCGATTAATGCGATAAGACACGTAAGCTTAAAACCATTTCATCCTCTTAAACTTCACTCTTTTGGCTCAAAACTCCAAAAACCTCGCCTTCCCTGTGCTAACATTTATTCCATAGAACATTCATATTTATTTTCGTAAAGAATTGCGGCTGCAGTCATGATACATAAATAGAGAATTGTTTGTATTTACACTTTCTTAGATTAGCAGCTGAAAACTTGCGAGTGCGCTGATCTCAATGAGAACTACAGGTGGACAGAAGTGAAGAATAGGAAGCCCAAATACCCGGTACCGGTTCAAAATAAATTTATTTGCCCCCCAACCAAAAATGAAACTCAACAAAAAATTGAATCTTTTTCTAAAATGATAAAAAAGCAAAATTATCCAATTAACTTTCAAAAAACTTCAAAAAAATCATGGCAAGCTCCAAAACCCCTACACGCAACGTACAGTTCAAGTCCATAACTGTTCGAGGGGATAGCCACGCTCGCCACATCGCTGGTCTCGTGAGGAAACAGCTCGCCCTGCAACCGCGGTGAGCGACGTCTGTGTACCCGACGGCCGGTTTTCTGGATATTGTGAGACCAGCTCGAACGGCATCTGAACCCCGGCCCTGCTGCGAGGTGCTGATCGCCGGCACTAACGACCTGGCGGTCGGCGGGCAGCGAAATATTTACCGCCATCTGGAGGGGTACATCGCTGCTGGATCTACCAGCACCGAGATCATCCTCACCACACTGCCGCATCGCCCACGATCTGGACCCGACCCACCCTGTCCACTATCAGACCGTGCTCGTGAATGCCTACATTGAGGAACTGGCTGTTAGACACAATATTAGAGTGTTAAACTTCGATGACATCAGCCGTAGGTATTTCACGAGACACGGCCAACATCTCTCCTGGCGGGGCAAGCGGTTTACTGGCTGGGATGATCGTGGCGGCGATGGACCAGCCACTCAAGAATCAGAAATGAAGGCGCAGCCGCAACTCTGGGGGAATCCTCGCGCAGCGGGCTGCTTCCACCTCCAGCATGCCAACGCCCGCTGCTGCCCGAGGAGAGTCGGCGACCACCCCCCCTCAACGGCCATCTAGCATACAGGATGGTGAGCACGCCGTGAGACGCTCCCCCAGTCCAGACATTCTGCAGATCAAAGGAAGCTCTGCAAACTTAAAAGAAAAATTCAGTTTTTTAGGGGCCCACTTTACAGCAAAGGACTAAATTGACAGACCAAAATCGGCAAAATCAGACAAATCAAAAATTATATGTTCAAGGTTCCCTAAGACTACTCCACCAAAACGCCCAGTACGCAACCAACAAATTGGATGAAATTCAGCTGATGTGTGAGGAGCTGAAATCAGATATACTCGTTGTAACCGAGAACGGTTTTAACAACGAAAAACTTGAGCTATGCAAAATTCCAAATTACAACTTGGCAGAAGCGTACTGTCGCCAGATCTCCAAAGGAGGTGGTGTAGCAATTTTTCTGAGACAAAATTTACTTTTCACAAAATTTACAATCAAAGAAACGACCGCGAAGATGAAGATTAGTTTTTTTTTTTTTCAAAATTCGAAGTGTTACCTACTGACCTGACTAACCATCAATACGATTACGTCTTGATGGGGCGCTCTCAACGTGGATGCGATGGACAGCAACCATCCCATCCACCAAGCGACTAGTCGATCTGCTGAGGTCATTTGCCTTGAACTGCTGGTCAAAACTCCAACGAGAGTGACGGCTACAACACAGTCGGCTATTGAATAACATCATCACAAACGTTGAAAATGTCACAGTATCGGTGGTCAACACAGCTATCTCAGACCACTATGGCCAAGAGGCTATCATTAGTGGAAAACAAATCGAGAGAGAACCAAGAATTACAAAACAATAAGAGACACGAGGCCAGAAAATATTGCTCTCCTCAACGCTTCCCTTTCAAAAGAAAAGTGGATTTTTCTAAATTATTCACACCCAGTAGAGCAGCAGTTTCAAATTTTCAATGAATGTTTGAATTTCCATCTCAACACCTGCTGCCCTACAAAAACGATCAAACCTCGTCCAAAGAAGGTAAATAATACTTGGGTCACTAAAGGCATTCTGGTGTCGAGAGAAAAACTCAAGTTTTTTCTCCGAAAATAAACAGAAAAACAGCCAATGAACAGTTCAAAATCTTTTTTCGAAATTATAAAAAAATTTACAGGAAGGTGATCCAAGCTGCAAAAGCGTATGATGTCTCAAAATCAATTATTTCTTCAAAAAAAACGTTTCTAAAAACTGTATGGGGCATCATTAACAATAAACATCAAGAATCCAAGCAAATTACAATCAAAATTGGGGACACCCTTGTGAGTGATGCCTCTAGGGTTGCCGACGAGTTTAACGGATGTTTTTGCGTCTGTTGCTTGTGGACGGGCCCTCGTCCATCGCTGCCACAGGGAATCCCAAGCATAGACAGAGTCCAACAGCCTCAATGGCTCTGACTCCTGTAGTTGAGGAAGAGCTCGATAAAATCATTCAACAATTCCCAGCTAAAAAATCAAATGATCTAGAATCGAGATCCATGTGGTTAATTAAACAATGCTCTAAGCATATCGTGAAACCACTGACTCTATTGGTCAATTTGTCTTTTAACTCAGGAGTTTTTTCCCTCTCTCCTAAAAATTGCAAAAAATGCATCCAATTTTTTAAGAAAGAAAACCCCTGTTCAATAAATAACTATCGGCCAGTCTCAATTTTGCCTGTATTGAGCAAAATATTTGAAAAACTTTCTCTAACGAGAATGCTTTATTTCTTAAATAAAAACAACCAGCTTTCTGAACACCGATTTGGATTCAGAAAAAATAAAGTGGTGAGTCTGGTTGATATGGTTGTAGAGGGTCTAGAACGTCAGGATCACACATTAAGTGTGTTCCTTGACCTTTCTAAAGCATTCGACTGCGTTTGACCATGAAATACTGCTTGACACATTACATTCTCATGGCATCCGAGGTGTGCCGCTCTTATGGCTTGAATCATTTTTAACTAACTCAAGTGGTTCAGATCTCAAACCAATTTTCTAAACCAAATTCAACTGAGTTATGGAGTCCCTCAGGGCTCTATACTCAGTCCAATCCTTTTCCTGTTATACGTCAACGACGTACATTCATCGCTGCTGCATGGTAAAATTGTGCAGTATGCTGATGACACGACTCTCTGTTTCAGAGATAACACACAAGGTTTGGAGCTACAATACTTTGTCGATATCAACAATTGTGTGCAATATTTCAATAGCCTCAACCTTCAAACGAATTCTTCGAAATCCAACGTGTTCTTTCACACTGCGTCCAACGGACTCCCAATGTGGGTCAGCCGTCATGTTGGCAGATTCCATATTGGAAGAATTTACTCCTCAAAATTCCTTGGAATACTCCTCGACCGAGGGTTGACATGGAATAATCACATCGACCATGTGACCTCAGGAATATATGTTTTTGAGGTCCTTGGCCCGGCACTACCCCAGTCAGGTATTGATTGCGGCATATTATGGGCTAATTCACTCTCACCTTTCCTATGGAGTGGTGTTTGTGGGGGGCCTGTACAGGCAATAATTTCCTGAGGGTGTTCAAATTGCAAAAAAAAGCTATTCGTATCATCGCAAAGTTGAATTTCAGAGAGTCGTGCAGGACAGCATTCAAAACTTTGCAACTGTTGACTTTGCCCAGTCTCTACATTTTAGAAACATCTTGGTTCTGTTTTGTCTAAATGTGCCCTAACCAGGGGACGTGACATACAGGTACACGGATATGAGACTAGAGGCAGAGATAACTACCGTACTGGAAGACACAGAACGGTGGTTTATGAGCACTTGCCTTCGCAGGCAGGTGTTCATTTCATCAACAGTTTGGCCAACTTTTATTACAAACGCCCAAACGCCCAAGGCGTCAAAAAAGCTCGTCTTAAGCGCTTTCCTGGTGTCAAATGCATTCTACAGCGTTGACCAGTTTCTGACTCCAGCGCTGAAAAGTGGGTTGAGATTGGCGATGGATGAATGAGACTGGAATGCATGAAAATTATGTAAGTTTGGATGTGGTATGCGAGTTTTAAATTTATAATTAATTCTGACGTTTGCCATACAATATGTAATTGTGACGAGCAATTAAAGATTTGATTTGATTTAATTTGACTTGGTATATTAGAAATTTACTTGAAGAAAATCATCATTTTTAATCTCTATTTGGGTATTTAATTAAATTTAGTTTGAAACTTGATTTAGTACACTTTTTAATTGGTACTAATGAAACCATTTTAACAATAATAATTATATTATTTATTCCAAAGTGATACATCTTTACAATTCTGAACAATCCCTTATAGAAGTCATCAACTGTACACCAGTATTTAAATTGGGGTTTACCTTACAATATTCGTTGATGGAAGAAGAAGCAGTAGAAAGTAAAATTTCAACCTGTCGGGAAAAGCAGGTTACCGTGTGCATCCCCCCTTGATGGCTCTCGGATACTATGTTATATAGATGAATGTCTTAAATCGCTTTAAGTTAAATATTCTTTAAAATAAATGATGATATCAAAATATTATTTTATGTTCATAATTTTATTTGAAAAGTAATAAAAAAGGTTTTTCTATTTGTTTGTGCAACTGAAAAATTGTGTGTTTATGAAGTGAATTAAGAGAAATGAATATGAAATAATTGAGAAATTAAATTAGATTATAACACGATAGTATGAAAATGAGAATATGAAATGAATGAGAAATAAAGAGAATGAAAGAATTAATGAGGAAAATACTTTGTTAAAACTATTTTTATTAAAATAAGTAGTTGATTCCTGCCCAATAATAAATGTTAAATTGAAGTGAGATTTGCTTTATGATAGACAAATTAAAATTAAAGAGTAATTTAATGAAATGTAATTCCTAGTATTCTAACTAGGGTATGTCCGTCTGATTCATTTCATAGGACACAGGTGCAAAGATTAAAGACTCGGAGGAGTTAGAGTGGTAAGAAAGTACAGAGCATAACATACCCGTTCCAGTCAGATTCACAGTACAATTTAATTTTTTTAGTATAATGTAACATAAAATGTACACTATTTTCCCTTAGAATAAGCTCTTGCAAAGAGTAAGTATAATAAGTGTCTTTATTGCACTTCATAAGTTTTCCTGTCCTCTCTTATAACGAGAAGTTGAGAATTTACACTTAGACCTAAAAGGACCTTTTCTTTGCTTCCGAAGTAACAGGATATTCTGGGTGGGTTAAGTGGAAGAGGGGCTGCCTCCTTTCAAGATCAATGAGGAAGGATTATGGGCATAATCTAAGTCGGTACTCCTTGGAAAAAGGGAAGCCTGCTCTGTACCAGCCTCTCCCATCAAAGCAATCGAAGGGTGGTATGCCCTTACATCTACGCTAGCAACAGTGTTTTCACTTTGGATGCTCGACTCCAATGGTCATCTCCAGCAATATACTATACCTATTGATCAACCCTTGCCCTATATCTCAACATTTGCAGTTAGTGCTGCTCCTGGACATCCATAAGATTGCACACATTTAAGTGAAACATCGGCTTTTGCTGTGTCCAGTGTAGGTTTAACGGGAAGGTATAAACCAGCCCGAAGTGAAACCTACAAGGATTCATGCGTCACGTAAAAAAATACTAAAATACTAATACAGCTACTTTCGAACTGCACTGTTTAAATGTATGTATGATAGGAATAAAACTTCTAGTTTAATTCTTCAATAAATTTAAAAAAATTAAATTAAAATTGCCTATAAAACTAAAACCACCTAACAATAAATAGTAAGGTTTATGATATTCCGACAGGAATAAATCTATTAAAATTTGATACGATGAATACAAATAAAATGTGCGAATGTTGAGTTCAGCTCTTTTTTACCTTCCGCTTAGTGCAGCGTCTGAAATGTGATGTTCCCGTCCGCCTGAGATCTATACAAGGCGGTGACTAAGAAGCTGAAAACGAACGAACTTTTTGTATCGTTTCGACATTAGAAACTACAAAATTATAAATACGCTATGTAGGTCTTGTAATCACTGTAAAATCGTGTATGAATCTTACAGAAAGGACACCATACTGCAGACGAGCATGAAAAGACTAACAAATTAATTAACTTAATTTAATACTTAATAATACATTAACTAAGTCATCAATGCACATCATCGCCATAAGAAACACCTAACGCATTTTGCAATAGATCAATTTGCCCAACGACCGACCTACTATGACCTCTCTCGCAAGGTCATAAACGTTTAAAAAAATTAAAATGGTTTATATTTTACATTTCAATGATTTAAGGATTAAAATTAAGTTCATTTTGTATAATATTAATATTTATATATTATAATATAGTGTATATGTAATATATTTGTATACTATTAAAACGCATTATCATCTAGTATGATATTTATCTAACAATGGATTAAAAGGATATTAACCGCAACTCGTAGTTATTATCAATAAAGACGAAGTAAGTAATAGAATAGATGGCAGTAGAGAGGTGGTGGTGTGAAGCAGACGAATCGCTACCGTTAGCCATGAATCTCTCAACCGACAATATTTATGTGACCTATTGATTTCCAATACAGCGTTGCTTTTTACAAGTAACCAATCAAAACCGTATGGTATTGTCATAGATTTTATTAGGTTTTAGTGACATAATGTGCATTAAAGAAATGTTGGCGTTAAAATGTATTAAAAGAAATTAAAGATAGCTACTTTAGTTTAGTATTATAATTATTTATCCGTTTATAACAATTCAAGTAATCTTTTATTAATTCTGAATAATAATATTTTGACAGTTCCAAAGTGCAAATTACAGTAAGTATTATATTGTTAAAGTAAAGTAGCTATATGTATTTAAAAATTTTACGTTTAAGAATGCTTTTCTTAACATCAATAGTGTTTTATAATTTCCATTCCCTTGATTTCAAAACTGACTATGTTTTATTGTATCAGATTAAGCTTCATTAATTCTTAACTAAATATACAAATCATTAACTATTCGTGATTATTCTCCATTTCAAGATAATTGAAGATAAGTACACGAGTGAGAAAATTTCTCAAAAATCAACATCTCTTTCAATAAAATTTCTAAATCACTCTTCCATAATCGCGTTTAAAAAAACTATTGAGCTCACTAATTCAAAAGGGAATACTTTTTTACCAAAATCGAATGTAATCCAGCTTTAAAATGAATAGTGAATGCCATTCGTACGCGCACACACATACACGCGACATGTATAAATATTATAGTGGTAAGGATCGTTCGATGTCAACATTCCATCCTTCCGGGCTTGGGTATTTCTATGAGGGAGACTACATTTGATCATTTTTACAATATGTCCTCGATTATACATTGCACAACTATCCTAACGAAAAATATATTTCTAATGTGTAAATATTCACTCAGCGTTCAGTCAGTTTGAACTAAGAAAAAGCGCGCAATTAATTTATTATTTATACATATACAGGGTGTTTGCTAAATTTGTTCCAATATTATGATGTTTTGTTCTAGACGTGAAAACGAGCAAAAATCTTCATATGGAGATATGTCCTAAAACGTTTAGTTTTCCGTCTATCTGTCTGTATGTGAGTTTTACCAAAAAAGTTATATCTTTTATATCAGTAAAGGTCAAGTTATGAATGAAACTTTGCGGTTGTGTTGAACTTTTGTATGCCCATTTGAGAAAAAAATATCAACAAATTATCTTTACCCGTTTCAAAATGGCAGCCAATCATAAATTTGGATGTTAAATTCCGCAAAATCGATACCCTGTATGAACATTTTACAAGAATATTAAAATATTCTAGAACAAAATACCACAATATTGGAACACCTTTAGTAAACACCCTGTATAATACATGTAAAGCAACATTACAGATTTGGGTAAAATTACTTATTTTTAAATCCAATAAATAACTGTCAATATTTTCTTATTAATTAAGATATACGTACATATAGTACCCTTAATTGCTTGCCTGTACATATTACTTGTTTCGTTTTTGCTCTACCAATACATAGTTAAAATTTCCAGACATTTTAAAAGTAATTTCTAAAATATTTTATTTAAGTGGTGGAAGGAAAGGAGGGAATCAATTCTCCGGTTGCTACCCTGGCGTATGGTCTGCTAGCGGTTATAACACAATACTGGGCTAGATTTTAAATACTTTAAAAAATGTTTAAATTGTGAGACAACACACACTGATAGTCTGATAAAGCAATTATTTTATGATTCATATTCGATTTGTTACTTAACTGGTTAAAAGAAGGGTCCAGTTCTATTCTTACCACAAATCAACGATGATTACACAGAGTTCGTTTACGTATCGAGGCGCTCGTAGACGTTACAGAAACAGAATTGATTTGTCTTTGTAAAAGTTCTGTTTGGTTTCCTTTACTCAAACTTATCCTACTAATCCGCTCTGTTTGCTAACTTGAGATGCGCGATGTTTCCAGTCAAATGTGTCAGTATAACCTTTCCAGATATGTTTATATTTTATTATACTAACATAATTTAGTAATGCTCGTAGTTATAAAATTACGTACGGTTAATAAAGTTATACGAATTGGCTTTTACCAAACATTTAGTTTACTGCACTATTCTACTTAGTTGTTCAGCATGGCAAGATTTAATTTCAGTGTGTCTACTTATTTATATATAATGTCTGTTCGGAAGATATATCGAAAACGAACTGACCTTATAGAATTGAAATTTCCATGAAGCTCCATTTCTGTATAAGGAACACTGAGTTCCGTTATGGTAACTGTCACCCCATGCCTTTTGACTGAACCTCAGCGAATATGTTTACATTAGTCTTACGGGAAACCATGATGGTAACGATAAAATAATTGAATAAATAGAAACAAACTGTATACAATCATATGAAATTTTAACAACAAGTAATACGTTTCATAAAGTAATATACACACAAATATATATATATATATATATATATATATATATATATATATATATATATATATATATATTATATTGTATTTTAATGTAATGAAAATAAATAAAACCCTTTAAATTAAAACTTTTTATTACATACACGTGCTTCGGTTTTTAACCATCATCAGTGTACATTAACCTCTAAATAAATAAATAATAAACAATTAAATATACACATTTGTACTTTTTAAACATATGTTAAATTTAAATGACACGGTTGTAATTTTCGTATTAGTAATCTGTATTTAATATTTTAATTTGTTCAAAAATTGGATTTATCTTATTTTTCAGATTACTATTTAAAATGTTATGAGGATCTTTATTATAATTTAGATAAATATGTAATTCTTCTTTTGTGTTTCAATTCTCTCCTTTTCTTTCGATATCTAAAATTTCCATGTTCTTTTCAATATTTGTGTAGTTATGGTCAGTCTCCAATAAGTGGTCAGCAAAATTTGATTTTATTGTAGACATGTTATTTGTTTTTAAAGCTTGTATGTGTTCTTTAAATCTTTTATTAAAATTTCTTCCAGTTTACCCAATATAATAGCTTTCACAGTCACTACAGTTCATTTTGTATACTCCAGATTGTTTGTATAATTCCTGTTTGTCATTATTTTGGTTCACTTTGTTTTCAATAAGTTTAAATGTATTAATATAATAAGTTAATAACATTATATATGTGTGTGTGTGTGTGTGTGCGTGCGTGCGTGCGTGCGTGCGTGCGTGCGTGCGTGCGTGCGTGCGTGCGTGCGTGCGTGCGTGCGTGCGTGCGTGCGTGCGTGCGTGCGTGCGTGCGTGCGTGCGTGCGTGCGTGCGTGCGTGCGTGCGTGCGTGCGTGCGTGCGTGCGTGTGTGCGTGCGTGCGTGCGTGCGTGTGTGTGTGTGTGTGTGTGTGTGTGTGTGTGTGTGTGTGTGTGTGTGTGTAAAATAGACTCTAATAATTCATGTTAAAAGTCGATGTAGGTATGTTATTTGACTTCGACACACTCTCGCGTCGTAGTACCCTCGCTGGCATACCGTAACCTTTATTATTGGAACACAGTTACAAAGCCTATCTTAGTAAATCAAAAATATGAACGTATCGTGTGGAAAGAAATCTTGAGAGAGATTTAACTTTTCACTTAGAATTTTGCATGATGTTTCATTTTATATAGACAAGAATGAGTAGTTCTATGATAGTGCAAGTCCAACCATGGAATTTGGCTGAGCGTCACTTAAGGCTATCACTCAGTAGGCTGACACAATTTCTGTTGTTTTCCAGAAGGATGAATTTTGTATTATTTAATGAACGTCTATCTGTCCGTAGGGCATTTCGAGAATTAAATGAGCTATATATATTTGAAACTGTGCATCTCTTGGAATACTATCTACTTTCATACTTGGTCGGTTCCGATATCTTATTATTGCACGTTTTATACACAAATTAGAGTGTATTATTACCTAATAAGCAATTTTTATTTAATAAACAGTAGCGTTAGTCACTGACTAATATACTTTGTGCGCACTTGCGATTTCCACACCCCATACTCAATGGAGAAAAGTGAAAATTACAGATAACCTTCTTTTACTTGAGTTTAGGTCGTTTAGATGCTAATATGTCAAATCGCTCCCTACTCACACTTCAAATTGTAAAACATCAATTCCTAATGAAATTGTAAGCAACAATTTCACTGTGCAGATTTACTGTCTTCAAGTTTTTACTGATCTTGATTTACTGATGAACATTCATGCATAATTTTTTGACCAGAAGTATAATCAATTATACTCTTTTATTAATATTTTCTAATTAATATAAGAGGTTATAATATCTGTAATATTATAATATTTTCTCATATGTATTAGGTTGATTACTTACCTGAAGGAAGAGATCAGATTGCAGATCTCGAAATGTAGTATTAGTGATTTTTTTGTTTCAATGAACGATGACAAATTTCCGGAAAAATCCTGTTTTTTTACAATCCTTCCATCGTCAAAAAAAATAAACTTCAAACAAAGAATTTTCTCATATTTACAAATACTGAATAAGTTTATGAGTTGCACAATGTCATATCTATATTGTTATGGAAAGAAATAATTTAAATTACAAGAAGTAAATTTACTTTAAAATTTAAGTAGGCTAGTTATTATTTAACAACCAATGTACACTTTAGTAATCTTCCTCTACTTTTAGAAATTTTTAATTAGTCCTGCACAATGTTTCTTTCTTCTCTGAAAAAATAAACCTACTTTTGTCTAGCCTTATAATATAAATGCCTATAAAATATGTATCATTATATACTCTCATCAAATATTGAATAACGCTAAATCTACGATTTTATAGGATGCAATATAAGTCATTTTTCCATTTATATCAAACATTGTTTGCAAAAATCTTCCCTCAAAAATTACTTGTAAAATAAAAAATAGTAAGGAAGAAATATTGAAATATCTATATCTATATTGATTTATTTACTAAACTAATATTATTTTCAAAATGTCACAAGAATTATGAAAATGTTCTTAATTGCACCATCAACATGAGTCTTGGAGCCAGTCCTCTTAGGTTTATATTCAATATCTCATTTCCATATGCATGTGTAGTATATTTTCACTATAAAACCTTATATAACACAAATGCAGGACAGAAGTCGCGTTCTGAGAGATGTACTGTCGTGCACGTGATAAATGCTTGACTTCTGACACGAATACCGCATTGTCGCGCACCTTGTTCTGTTATTACTTCATTTTACTACACACGAGAGAGATATAGACGACATATGAGAAAGTCACAAATAGTTTCCGATATCATAATAGCAATATGTAAAACAGTCATTGCGTATTTCGTTGTTACAACAGTCGTCTGTTTTTATTAGTTATTTGCAAGAATTCAGTTGATCGTTTACAGGATACCATCACAGACTATACACACAAGTATAACTTGTAACAACATACAAGTGCAATATTTATTAAATGATGATTAAGATACTTGGATACTTAACATTAAGATACTTGATTAATTACTTAGAGTCAATAAGATTTCAAACACACGAGTGACCACTTATTACTATATTGCCTCAAAAGCAACTCTGCACTTGTCGACAAGAGATCGAATGGGACTTTAATAAAAATAATGTTCAAAAATGAAATAAAAGCTAGTCAAATAAAATAATTTAAAAGTTACACTTATTTTTTTTTAATTATTATTTCTTAACTATATTTAAAATAATATGTAGATAAATCTAATATACAGAACGTTTTGTGACAGGTAGACGCAACTTTAGGACATAATAGTATACAAAAAAGGTTCAGTTAGATATACGTTTTCCCTCCGCTTCGTCTAGTTTATATCTGTGTAAGATTTTTTATTTAAAAACATATCTTTTGAGCTGTTTTTGAACTGTTAATGCGAATAGTTTTAAACTTGGCATTTACTTTTAGCTATTGAGGGAACATAAACAAAATATTACTTACCATATAAAAATGTACAACAACAGTGTGTTGCAAATTGTTTGTACTCGTAAATTCATTGGAAACTAAAAGAGTTAATGTTATTTTAGTTGTTATTTATATGTAAAAATGAATATCCTTTTATATCTGTTTATATATATATATATATATATATATATATATATATATATATAAACAGTTCTATTTAAATTCAGAACCGCTGTTAATGATGTAAAGCCCGATCATTTAACAATTTTAAACTTTCATCTAAGAGTACCCTGTTCACACGAAAGTCAGCATAAATAACTTACTATTAAGAGATATAAAAAATGTGTATGTATAAAAATGATTCAAATTTCTCACAATTTTCAAAACCATGTCACCTTTGGTCTATGTTATAAAATAAATTAGATAAGGCTTTGGCAAAAATACAAGAGGCCATTTTAAAAAGTCTTAAAACTTGCATCCATTGAACAAGCAACAAAAGTTATACAATTGTGTGATTACTATCACAGTAAAAAACTATGCACAGAATAAATTTTCAATCGTGGAATTTTTTCGTTTAGGGGGTCGTGATTTGTATAATTCAATAAAAGTGGTAGGGGCATTCTATGTTAGGGATAAGTAGGTAGGTTTTAATAAATCTAACTAATAGTTACAAACATACATTGTCTGCCTTATATTACGCGAGCGTTTGGTTACAACATATATAATAACATGTTCAACTTTAAAATGTGAATAAACAATTTCTCTTTCAGGACATAAATAATACAATTATCGCTAAAGTTATCTACTCGAACATAAAATACTCGTTGATATAATTTGCGTACATATTACTTGCCGCACCAGATTCATTTGGGGCTATCATACCAAAGCGAAGCCTGTTAGGAGATATGTAGTGTGACGCAATCTTAACTGGTATATAAGTTAAACTTTATAGTATTTATCATTAATGAAGTTAAGCTTATTTATATTCTACAATCTTATTTTGTTATAAGCTTACTCTAGGTAGCTGTAAGACTCCTTTGATAATCAGGCATCCCCTAATATATTACTAAGGTTGGAGGGTTACACCAATGTCACTACTCCCTTTATGGTTGCCTCTTCTGAGTAGTCAGTTGTTTTAAAAATGTTGCGCTACGATGTAAGTCCTCACCTTAAAACCCATCCTTGTGATAAGAGCTTCGCTTTTGTACGTAAATTCCCAAGTAATTTATTTTCAACTTATTCGAGATTTCATTCTTTATTCTTCAAAAAATCGTTCTTATTCTTCTACAGATTGGCTTGCCTTACGTAGCAATGCCTACGTCCAACGACCCAACAGCAGAGATAGGCTTGTCCAGGTAGTGCTTGGAATCCTGTTCATGCCATTCGATGCTACGTTAGTCGACATAATAGAATTCGGTAGTGTAAATGCTATCTGGTGACAAAAATAACGTTTTTATAATGTAATTGTATACCATAACTGAATCCAATCGCCCAAGCCACATTTCCCAACCTTTAACTATTTAAAACTAACAAAACTATTAAATTATTAACATTATTAATTATTAAATAATTAATTATTACATTACATTACATTATTACATTATTTTATTATTATTATTGTATTATTATTATTTAATTATTATTATTAAACTATTTAATTATTCTAAATAGTACAAAGTTATTATATGCTTTAGAATATATTTATATTAGTTAACTTTTTTTAATTATAAACCTATAATGTATATTTAATTAAGTACCATGTGTAAGAAGTTTTTTATTTTGTATTTTTAGATTCATGTGTGCAACTGTTCCGTTGAACTCTCCCCGCTCACAGACCTACAGTCTTTGCGGGGATTATTCCTGTATTTTAATTTGTATTTCTAAAGTGTGCATTTGTTTAAGGAATAAATGTTGATTTGATTTGATTTTGATTTGAAAATTCTTTATTGTTTCATATTGCTTAGAAGCAAAATAAGTAGGGCCTACAAATACAATATTTTAAAATATATTCATTCTATTCTATTCAACTTCTCAATTTTACTCTAAAATTTAAAAAAATCACTATCATTTTGCAACTGGAGCAATCGGAAATTTATTTCATTTGTTTTATATTTTAAAACCCTTACGAATATAAAATTGTCGATAAATAGGCCTAGCATTCCAATTTAGTTGAATATACGATTACGTTGAATATATGGGTAGATTCATGATAATCTAAAAATATCTCCAAGCTGACCCGTCACAACACACTAGAAGGGATTGGGTAATAAGAGATAACCTGGCTTGTTATCCAGCAGTATAATCCAAACTTTGCGGATTACTTTAGGTCAGACTGCCATAAAATCTTACAGCACATTGCTGGTCGTTACATGAGATCTTGGCGGAGAAGTTGCCATGGTTGTTCTTAGTTTAGTCATAACGTTACTGCAAATTAATTCAGATTTACTGTAGTGGATAATAAACAACTTTTAGTCTAGGCAGTAACGACATTTCAACTTGAACACCTTCACAGGTGAATTAATCAGTGAGACTTTCTAAAGAGAAGTTTCATTTCTTTTAATATTCTTGTGTTTCTTTAAATCACACATCTCTAGTAGATAGTTATAATAATATATTCTGTGATACTTACAGTTTAGTACTTACATGACGATACATCATATTTGCTTTACTCAATAAACAAATTAATGTCTGACAGACAATAATTGGTTTGTTATTTCTGTAAATAACGTTGATTATTGGTAAAGTATTGGTAAATAATTATATTACAGTAGTAATAAAAAGCCGATACGTTTAGAACAGTAGTGAGAATCTTAAATGTTAGTTACAACATTGACCGCGTGGCGCGTAATCTCTCAGTTATTATTAAGGTTACGTTTCCTTGTACTGTACTTGGATATTAATTTATATCATTAATTTATTCTAAATATTTCCTTTACCTTAATCATATTTTACATAGTGTATTTTTATCCTTATTTAGCCGTATTTTAACAATAACTTCCGCGAATTTGCGCTGACAAACATGAATATGAAGTCCAGGGCTATGAGAATTTGTCATATGTACAAAAAAGCGTAACATATTTCATATTACTTTAAACATACTTTTTTATATTCATAATTTATTTAATGAAATATTTAGTTTCGGACCTAAACCAAAAAGCAAAATAATACTTTATTACACAATTTTTGAAACCGTTTGAAGACAAAAAAATACATTTGCTTACATTAATTCGATCAGTTCATTAATATCATAGTTTTGGTCATTTAACCTCATGCTGTATCTCTTTTAATTTATATTTAAAATTACAGACAAAAATGAGTCAACCACTACCTATTATACGAGACGTGGTTATGTAACTGAACCGCACGCGAGACAACCAGCATTGGGCGTACGAGTGGAGAGGCCGAGATCGACTTACCCAGTAGTTGTATACATTCGACTCCTTTCATAATCTGAAAACCTATTTGAACCGTTTACGAGGTATTATAATAAATCTTCAGTAAAATCATTTTCAATTATGTTTATTCCCAGGGGAAGAACTATTATTCGTCTGAACGATTTTAATTTGCAATCCTCACTATTATTTTAAAAGATTTCCTTGCGCTACGACTAATCATTCAATAATAACTATTCTAATTGTTTATGTCTCAATTGAGTATGTCATCTAAATAACAATTATATGTAATTAAAAATTTACTTTTTACCTTATTTTACATTAAATAAATAAAAATGTATCAAATTTTAAATAACCAGATTTTAAAATTACTTGTTGAATCAAATTATTAATATTCTCATATTACAAAAATGAATGTTGATATTCATATACTACGAAATAAAACAATAATTTAGCTATATTTACCATTAATATCATTGGGAAAGAAAATAGTTCAATAACAATATATAAGCAAAACATACGTTAACAGAAACAGCAGCCACCAAATGTGTGTCAATTATTTCTGATAAATGCACCTCTTTCATTCGTTAGACACTATTCACTAAACCCTGTTCACTAAAGAAGTAGTTAAAATGACTCATTAGAAGTTCGAAATTTAGTTCAGTAAATTGAAAGTTTTCCTGTGATTTCTTATAAATGTACTCGAATTAAAAATTACTCCCTATTAAAATCCCTTATCGTTATAACTCAGTATGCTATTACATAAAATCGAAGTCATTACTGTAAGGTTCAAACGGTTTGCTACTTTAAACATAAGTTACAAGACTGCGATGTAAAATCGCCGCACAGAATTAGCTTAAAGGCACACATTTTCTACCACAATGTTCGTAAAGATTGAAATAAATAAAAGGTTCCTTTTAAAGGCAAAACTTCTAGTTCAGATAAATTTTTAGCATCATCCCAGCTTTACTCAGTGGAAATTGCCGTAATAAGAAAATATATAAAATCACGTAACATATATAGGCTCGACGATTTCAATGGTGAAAAAACCAATTATAAATTAGCTAATCATTTTATTGAGCCATATACTCTTAAGAGTAATTCATACCCAGAGCAAAATAAGTTTATTTTTGTTCTGTTTGATTATAATTTTTATTATCAACACTTATTATTAAGTTTAATAACAAGACTATTCAGTATTGTTGGTTCAGAAGAATGTTTAACTATTATTGTGAAATTTAGTTGGTTTACTTTGTGATAAAAGGGACGGACGGGAAATTTGCAAGGAAGATTTATGCCTATGACAAAGCTCTTTGTCAGTACTGTTTTAAAGGGAGGATTATGTAAAAGCTTTTGTGCATCAGCTGTTGAAATATTTTTCCTTCCCAAACCTCCACTTACCATAAACGTCTAATACAGGTTTTTGATAGTTTGCCAAAACTGGTAGATTCAGTAGTTGTCGACCCGATCTATATACCCTTTTATGGGCTCTCTAAATAGGGCACGAGCTACAGTCTCTGTGAGTCTAAAGGTTGAGTTATGGTTTTAGTACTATCACTTTTTATACATCAATGCTTTTTCATTCAACTAAATCTTGTCGTTTTAGCAAAAAGTAATAATAGTTATTATATTTTAATACCAATAAAAATATTCGGATTTTTCTGTTAAATAAAATAATTTTTATAGAATACCGATATGGCCAACTGATTGACCAGGTGCCAGACGTAAAAATTATACATTAAGCAGAATACAACATATAATTTGTTCCTTTTCTATACTCTTGGTATTAAAATTAAATGTGTTTTAGTTATAATCGTTGAATTAATATTACTATCATTGAGTACTAAATAAAAACTTTAGCTATTTCCCAAATATATTTTAGACTGTGATAGATCCTTTTTCGTTTTCTAAAACACAGGTGGAAGCAACTTATATTTGTGTTAGACAGAGTAGTAAGAGAGTGTAAGAGAGAATTAGTAGGGTTGGTAAGTTTTTATTGCGATCCTGTATTTTGATCTTGAAAGCTTTTTTATATATGCATTTCACAGATTTTTGTATTTCACCAATTGTATTATTTTAAGAAACGTTCGATTTTGATATCACTCTTGAAATTGTAAGACTAAGTTGGAGATTAGTGGAGATTATTTTAAAGATACGGCTAATACTAAATTCCTTACTTCAAAATGTGTTCAATTCAATTACAGGTTGTAAATACAACTTGGTGTGTGGCCAGGACAACAGCAAAATGACGTAACGTGCCAGACTTACCCTATTTCAATATGGCACATAAGTATCAAAACGTTTCACCGAGGTAGATGAATTTATGATTTTTCCGGGCATTTGCCATCGTTCAGTAAAACAAGAAATCAGTAACACTACGTTTCGAGATCTGCAATCTGATCTCTTCTTCAGGTAAAGAACTAACCTAATACATAATTACAAACTAGATTAAAATAAACGAATCTTACCAAAGCGTTGTGGCACGTTGTGGCAGTTTCCTGACTTAGGATTTGTTTATTTTAAATGTAATTATGTATTAGGTTAGTTCTTTACCTGAAGAAGAGATCAGATTGCAGATCTCGAAACGTAGTGTTACTGATTTCTTGTTTCACTGAACGATGGCAAATGTCCGGAAAAATCCTGTTTCCTTCACAATCCTTCCATCGTCAAAAATAACCTTCAAACAAAGAAATGAATTTACGGTCGTCATTCTTTTGTTTCTTCAAGTAACAACTGTTTATTTTCAAGAATCTTTATCTGGTTAAATTTCCATGTTCGCTTTTAATTTTTATTTAAAATATTAATTCTACATTATATTCATAAGGTTTGAACTATAATGGCAGTGCAACTTTTCTTACTAATTAGGTACTGTTGTTATACTCTTAACTTGATTTTAATAAGCAAGAAAGTTGACGTCTTAATGAGTAAAGACAAAGATGCGCTGAACAATACGGCGATTGCTGTAACATCTTGTTATTTAATTAGCAGCACGTAATGAATTTTCATTAAGTATGATGTAACCTTCTTAAATATTTACATTATTGAAAGGATCGCATTTACGTCCTTCATTATGTCCTACAGTTAAATTGAGAGAAAAATAAGTAATAATTGTTCAATGTTAATGATAATTTGAAGAATACTACATTTGTTGTTGTTAGTGCTGATATTTTACACAATATCTTATTATTAGTTCTTGTTTGATATTCTGTTCTGACAAGAAAATAGATAAGTAAATAGAACATTGTCCTATTTTTGTGAAAGTGAAGCAAATATAGGGCAAGCAAGCTCCGTCAGAAGAGGAATTTCCGAGAAACTTTTTGTTATTTACGTTAGTTCTTATAGACGCAAGACACAATAAAACCCTTCCACCATCACTTACAATTACAGTGAGAAAACTACTCTGAATATAACGCCAGTAAAATAAACAAAGTCAAATCATGGAGCGCTCATTTACATTACGATATACGCCAGTGTTATTGCTAAGAATAATAGATGCAAACTTTAACTTTTATAAATATTTTGTATACTTATATTGTTATTGTAAACATTTCTAACAATTAACGCCGATTAGACTATTAGAATTTTTTATATATTAGACGTTTGATTTTTTTTTATTTGTAGTATATTAGTAGTTGCCGATCTTATATATTTTAAGGCGTCACATTTTTATGTTTTTATATAATATTTTCTATCTGTATTCTCTTATAACAAAGTCGGAGTACGACAAACTACACGTCACGCAATACGCTTCGCTCAGGTTGCATGGTTGCAAGAGAAATTGTGTCACAATACTGAGTTATACACTTTGCTAACGTTCAGCCAATAAATAATTTACTTAAAAGTAGGTAATTCAGTTAAAGCGCCACCTGATTGATATTTACCTAGATAATCTTTGACATTTTTGAACTATAAAGATAACTTTACTTGTTTCCATCCTCTTGTGTATTATACCGTACACTAAGATAAAATAATACAAATTTATCAATCTTATGATTACTAAGAACAAAAGTAATCAAAATTATCGCACATATACATTTCCGTCAACACATTCAGTCCCAGCTGTACAAACTGACTGTACTGCTCCGATCATTACTATACACTCTAGCCACTTGGGAACTATAGTGTAGCAATGTGTACGATAACTAGAACAGTGTCAATATGTATGCATTCTAGCTTACAATACTCTACAAGCTGACTGTACTGCTCTGATCAGTACTATAAGCTCTAGCCACTTAGGAACTATAGTGTAGCAATGTGTACGATAACTAGAACAGTGTCAATATGTATGCATTCACCCCAGGAGCTTACAATACTCTACAAGCTGACTGTACTGCTCTGATCAGTACTATATAAGCTCTAGCCACTTGGGAACTTAGTGTAGCAATGTGTACGAATAACTAGAACAGTGTCAATATGTACACATTCACCCCAGGAACTTACAATACTCTACAAAGCTGACTGTACTGCTCTGATCAGTACTATACGCTCTAGCCACTTGGGAACTATAGTGTAGCAATGTGTACTATAACTAGAACAGTGTCAATATGTATGCATTCACCCCAGGAGCTTACAATACTCTACAAGCTGACTGTACTGCTCTGATCAGTACTATACGCTCTAGCCACTTGGGAACTATAGTGTAGCAATGTGTACGATAACTAGAACAGTGTCAATATGTATGCATTCACCCCAGGAGCTTACAATACTCTACAAGCTGACTGTACTGCTCTGATCAGTACTATACGCTCTAGCCACTTGAGAACTATAGTGTAGCAATGTGTACTATAACTAGAACAGTGTCAATATGTATGCATTCACCCCAGGAGCTTACAATACTCTACAAGCTGACTGTACTGCTCTGATCAGTACTATACACTCTAGCCACTTGGGAACTATAGTATAGCAATGTGTACGATAACTAGAACAGTGTCAATATGTATGAATTCACCCCAGGAGCTTACAATACTCTACAAGCTGACTGTACTGCTCTGATCAGTACTATACGCTCTAGCCACTTGGGAACTATAGTGTAGCAATGTGTACTATAACTAGAACAGTGTCAATATGTACACATTCACCCCAGGAGCTTACAATACTCTACAAGCTGACTAGTGTATCCCTCTTAAGCGTAGACAATGTGTCACCTAAACGGTAAGTTGTAAACAAATTTTTGGAGGTCTGGAAAGGTTTCCTCTTTAGTCGTCTATAACATGATTGATTAAAATGAGGTACTCATAAAAGAGTAACATTACGAGATGTTTTGTGAACATGATACTACAGCATATATGTACCGTATCTATGAATAGGATTTCTGTAAAGTAATGTATAAAAATTAGTATTGACTTGCGTTTCATATAAGTACACCGAAAAAAAAACAAAGAGGAAATGATTTTAAAAAATAATGCTGTTTACAAGATATCTTGACCCTATATCTGCCAACACGCATTGAGGTACTTTTGCACGCAATATCCTTATTGTTCATTCTATTGTTCATCCATATGAAAATGCTAAGTTCTGAAGTGACATCTAGAAAGTCATTGCGTAACACGAGTCACCCTCCTACCGCCGTAGGTACCGTAGGTGCGGGTCACTCAGAGTACCTGCACCTATCAAATCTCACTGCTCTTGACCAATACATGCCAACTTGATAACATCAACAATACCAAGAAATCAAACTTGCCTCTTCAGATTTACAAATAGTTGAAAGGAAACCTTAAACAGGTTGCAAAAAGCATCTTTTTAAAGTTACATTATGAACTGTGAATTAATTATTCAATATTATTTTAACATTTAAAAAATAGTAATGTACATAGGTACACAAATACAATCAATGGAACTATAGTATTTCGCTTCAAAACATATAACAAAATGACTTCGAGAAAACATTTAAAGTAATATATCAATTAGAGGTAAATAAACATACGTGGTAGTAGTAAAAGAAACTAGATGAATGTGTAAACGTAATGTATTACTTTATTATTGACAATTCATAAAGAAATCGTTACGGTAGTAAATAAATCTTGCAAAGAAGAGCAACAAAGCCGGTGATTGATTTGTTATCCACTCCAGCGCGCTGGAATATAACGCTGAAAACTCTTTCTTTAAATCATATTTGGCAAAGGTCAGTTTTATAGCTTAAGACTGATTTACAAATGTGCTAAACTATGAAGTTTTATCATCTTTGCAACGATATCAAAATCATATTGCGATTAGAAAACTGTAACAGTGCATTTCTGCCAATCGGTTCCGTTTTAAAAGAAATAGAAAATGTTGAGTTATAGATAATACCGAAGTTTATAAGACGACATACGATATTTTAGATAACTATTAACCGCTTTAGAAATTTATAGAGGTGACAACATCATCTCAACAAAATAATTCTTACAGTTGCTTATCTTAAAATTGCGTAAAATTAAGAAACATAACAATATCAAAGAAATTGTAAAATCCATAACTAACTTTAGCGAATTGTTTAAAACTTAAGGCAACATTCTCAACTCTTTGTTATCAAACTTCTTTAAGTGGTAATACTCTGGTTAACGGACGTTTACAACATTCCAAGCGTTTGCCGATTTAAAGGAGAAAACTATTTTCTAAATTATTTATTGATTTTACGTAAATACGTACTTTTGAGTAAAGGTTTTTATTTCACGATTTCGTTTTCATGATCACCATCATGATAAGGTTTGTAATTGTTGGTAAGTGATACATTTATTAAAAATAAGCTATTTTGTGTTTTTTTTTATTTTTGCTACATTTACTCAAGATCTTTAAAGTTCTAATTTTGTAACGGAGATATTCTATTTGACCATACTTTACAAGTATTATATAACCAAAGTTCAAAAATCCATACTTCAAAGAAGCCCTTTTTTATTTAATCTTAATATTAATGTCTTTTTGTTTTCGATATTTATTTTAATACATTATTCAAAATATTCCTTCCTAACCCACATATTTTCACACCGAATGTGTTAATTTTAGTATATAAGTATTTTCTATAGATTAATGAAATTAAAGCTTGTTCAGGTGTTGATGGCAAGAATCGCAACGGCAGTGAGCGAGGGTTTAACGTATGAATCATAGAAAAGACGCACCATAAAACAAAAGCTGAACGAGACCGGTCGTGCAGTTCCGAGAGGCGAGTTGCAGTGAGGCTGTAAAATAAATCCAGAGTTGCAGTTGCACTCTTAACGACTCTACCCTTGTGATAAAACAGAAAATGGTATTGTTTCCGAAAACTGCTGCATCGCTCTGAGATTTTACGGTTAGGGATCACAGTGGCCATTAGTCTTATCGACTCTTCAGGTTTTTACTTTCGAGTGTAACTAGTTTACTATAAAAACTTTATTTTATTATTTTTCTTGTAACATTTTTATCCTACTCCACCCACACAACACGAATTCAGTTAAATATTCCTTTTATAATCGAATGAATTTTCTTTTTTTACACTGCTGTGAAAATCTTTAACCGAGTTTTCGTCATTCTCGATAGAGCCATCTTAATGTCCTGTATTTGTGTGTGCGTAGTCTGATACAACAACACTTGATAGCAAGGTCATAGAGACTTTACTTTAATTAGTATATATGTACCTTTTCGTACATATATACTAATTTCGTGCAAACTGGGTATCATTTACATAATACCATGTGACATAGTAACACGTGATGAAGTTACTTCAATGGAAGTTACTATAATTAGTAAGACTTCTGATACGTTCTGTGAGGTCTCTCGATTCTATTACGATATTGGTTTATTAATGTTCATTTTATAAAAGGGAACAGTGTTCGATTAGATGGGTAATTCAATTAAGGAATATATATTGCAACAAGGACCAACCTAAATTTTAATAACAAACTAACATTAGCTACACCATGTGAAGAAAGCCATCAAATGCAGACTGTTATAAGTACAAGGCTAAAAAAGTAGGTACGTGATGATAACTATCAATTTATTTTGCTTGGCCTGGAGTGTGTAACACGTTAATAAAATTTCGAAGGCCTTTATTGCCTACATAATTCAAATAGCACTTTTGGAAATACACAGGACCCCTCTCATAAAAACCTAACACCGTATTCATCAAGTTAGTTAACCCAATTAGTGTAGGCTGAACAAAAGGCGCGTTTCGCTATCGAACGTAACGCCCTACAAATTGGACTGCGTAGTTATTAGTCCTAATAATAGACTGAAAAGAGAACTTCAAACATTATTGTGAAATCGCATGGTATAGGATCTTATAACGGAGCATTTAAGGTGTTGCTTTATACAGTAAATAAAACTACAAGGTCTTCTGAATGTGAACGTATTTTCTATCCGGGTAATACTTGTTAAACCGAGATACAGAACCTTCTCACCATCTTTTTATATTTCTTATTGTCTGTGGGCTAAGCACTTTTTGTGAATCAATTTGGTATTCAATAAAACATTGCAAATATTATCTACATAATTCAAATTGTGCTTTAAAAATATATAGGTAAAATTTTGTTATAACTAACAGTTCCTTATGGCTCAACCGCTCTCATAAAAAATTGAACACCAGGTCATTTGAAGAAGGACACACATATATTAATGAACATTACGAAACATAACAACGGCACGCTTACTTGTTTTGTGCAAAGTAGGTTTATATAGAACGCAGAGGGACGTTTATTATATTTAACTGAATTTAAAGTTAAATTTGATATAGAGAGATTAATTTTTGATAGAGAGGGAGTTTTACAAAAAAAAATATTCTATTGCTCACATTTGAAGAAACTAATCAAATTAATAAAACATATACGTTTTAAATCATTAGATTAGAGTATTGTTGTAAATTATAAATCTCGCGCAAAATATATAATGAGATAATAAATTTTTGCAACCTACAATTCAAAAGTAACTTTACTGTAAAGAAACTAACCTTGACGATCGATGGATTGTGACTGTTTGTAGTAAATCTTCCGTCTGGCAATATTGACTTGATTCATGTACTCCCCACCTGGGCTGCATTGCTTTTGCTCGGGGCACGTCTTGATTGTGACTGTTTGTAGTAAATCTTCCGACTGGCAATATTGACTTGATTCATGTACTCCCCACCTGGGCTGCTTTGCTTTTGCTCAGGGCACGTCTTGATTGTGACTGTTTGTAGTAAATCTTCCGTCTGGCAATATTGACTTGATTCATGTACTCCCCACCTGGGCTGCATTGCTTTTGCTCGGGGCACGTCTTGATTGTGACTGTTTGTAGTAAATCTTCCGTCTGGCAATATTGACTTGATTCATGTACTCCCCACCTGGGCTACTTTGCTTTTGCTCGGGGCACGTCTTGATTGTGACTGTTTGTAGTAAATCTTCCACTGGCAATATTGACTTGATTCATGTACTCCCCACCTGGGCTCCATTGCTTTTGCTCGGGGCACGTCTTGATTGTGACTGTTTGTAGTAAATCTTCAGACTGGCAATATTGACTTGATTCATGTACTCCCCACCTGGGCTCCATTGCTTTTGCTCGGGGCACGTCTTGATTGTGACTGTTTGTAGTAAATCTTCAGACTGGCAATATTGACTTGATTCATGTACTCCCCACCTGGGCTGCATTGCTTTTGCTCGGGGCACGTCTTGATTGTGACTGTTTGTAGTAAATTTTCCGACTGGCAATATTGACTTGATTCATGTACTCCCCACCTGGGCTGCATTGCTTTTGTTCGGGGCACGTCTTGATTGTGACTGTTTGTAGTAAATCTTCCGACTGGCAATATTGACTTGATTCATGTACTCCCCACCTGGGCTGCATTGCTTTTGCTCGGGGCACGTCTTGATTGTGACTGTTTGTAGTAAATCTTCCGACTGGCAATATTGACTTGATTCATGTACTCCCCACCTGGGCTGCATTGCTTTTAGCTCGGGGCAACGTCTTGATTGTGATTGTTTGTAGTAAATCTTCAGACTGGCAATATTGACTTGATTCATGTACTCTCCACCTGGGCTACATTGCTTTTGCTCGGGGCAACGTCTGGATTGTGACTGTTTGATAGTAAATCTTCCACTGGCAATATTGACTTGATTCATGTACTCCCCACCTGGGCTCCATTGCTTTTGCTCGGAGCACGTCTTGATTGTGACTGTTTGTAGTAAATCTTCAGACTGGCAATATTGACTTGATTCATGTACTCCCCACCTGGGCTGCATTGCTTTTGCTCGGGGCACGTCTTGATTGTGACTGTTTGTAGTAAATCTTCAGACTGGCAATATTGACTTGATTCATGTACTCCCCACCTGGGCAGCATTGCTTTTGCTCGGGGCACGTCTTGATTGTGACTGTTTGTAGTAAATTTTTCCGACTGGCAATATTGACTTGATTCATGTACTCCCCACCTGGGCTGCATTGCTTTTGCTCGGGGGCACGTCTTGATTGTGACTGTTTGTAAGTAAATCTTCCAGACACTGGCAATATTGACTTGATTCATGTACTCCTCACCTGGGCTGCATTGCTTTGCTCGGGGCACGTCTTGATTGTGACTGTTTGTAGTAAATCTTCAGACTGGCAATATTGACTTAGATTCATGTACTCCCCACCTGGGCTGCATTGCTTTTGCTCGGGGCACGTCTTGATTGTGACTGTTTTGTAGTAAATCTTCCGTCTGGCAATATTGACTTGATTCATGTACTCCCCCACCTGGGCAGCATTGCTTTTGCTGCTCGAGGCACGTCTTGATTGTGATTGTTTGTAGTAAATCTTCCGTCTAGCAATACTAGACTTGATTCATGTACTCCCCACCTGGGCTGCACTTTGCTTTTGCTCGGAGCACGTCTGGATTGTGACTGTTTGTAGTAAATCTTCAGACTGGCAATATTGACTTGATTCATGTACTGCCCCCACCTGGCAGCATTGCTTTTGCTGGGGGCACGTCTTGATTGTGACTGTTTGTAGTAAATCTTCAGACTGGCAATATTGACTTGATTCATGTACTCCCCACCTGGGCTCCATTGCTTTTGCTCGGGGCACGTCTTGATTGTGACTGTTTGTAGTAAATCTTCAGACTGGCAATATTGACTTGATTCATGTACTCCCCACCTGGGCTGCATTGCTTTTGCTCGGGGCACGTCTTGATTGTGACGGTTTGTAGTAAATTTTCCGACTGGCAATATTGACTTGATTCATGTACTCCCCACCTGGGCTCCATTGCTTTTGTTCGAGGCACGTCTTGATTGTGACTGTTTGTAGTAATCTTCAGACAGGCAATATTGACTTGATTCATGTACTCCCCACCTGGGCAGCATTGCTTTTGCTCGGAGCACGTCTTGATTGTGACTGTTTGTAGTAAATCTTCAGACTGGCAATATTGACTTGATTCATGTACTCCCCTGTTTGTAGTAAATTCCTGGTTTGGCATTGCTTTTTGCTCGTCGGGGCACGTCTGATTGTGTAGATTGTGAACTTGTTCATGTACTCCTCCACCTAGTAAATCTTGCTCGGGGCACTGGCAATATTGACTTGATTCATGTACTCCCCACCTGGGCTGCATTGCTTTTGCTCGGGGCACGTCTTGATTGTGACTGTTTGTAGTAAATCTTCCGACTGGCAATATTGACTTGATTCATGTACTCCCCACCTGGGCTGCATTGCTTTTGCTCGGGGCACGTCTTGATTGTGACTGTTTGTAGTAAATCTTCCGACTGGCAATATTGACTTGATTCATGTACTCCCCACCTGGGCTGCATTGCTTTTGCTCGGGGCACGTCTTGATTGTGACTGTTTGTAGTAAATCTTCCGACTGGCAATATTGACTTGATTCATGTACTCCCCACCTGGGCTGCATTGCTTTTGCTCGGGGCACGTCTTGGATTGTGACTGTTTGTAGTAAATCTTCCGACTGGCAATATTGACTTGATTCATGTACTCCCCACCTGGGCTGCATTGCTTTTGCTCGGGGCACGTCTTGATTGTGACTGTTTGTAGTAAATCTTCGACTGGCAATATTGACTTGATTCATGTACTCCCCACCTGGGCTGCATTGCTTTTGCTCGGGGCACGTCTTGATTGTGACTGTTTGTAGTAAATCTTCCGACTGGCAATATTGACTTGATTCATGTACTCCCCACCTGGGCTGCATGGCTTTTGCTCGGGGCACGTCTTGATTGTGACTGTTTGTAGTAAATCTTCCGACTGGCAATATTGACTTGATTCATGTACTCCCCACCTGGGCTGCATTGCTTTTGCTCGTGGCACGTCTATATTGTGACTGTTTGTAGTAAATCTGTCCGTCTGGCAATATTGACTTGATTCATATACCCCCAACTGGGCTACCTAGACTGCATTGCTTTTGTTCGGGGCACGTCTGGTATTGACTGTTTGTCAGTAAATTTTCCGTCTGGCCAATATTGACTTGATCATGTACTCCCCACCTGGGCTGCATTTCTTTTGTTCGGGGCACGTCTGATTGGTTGTTTGCAGTAAATTTTCCGTCTGGCAATATTGACTTGATTCATATACCCTGAGCATTGCGTTTGCTCATGGCACTGATTTGACTTTTAGTAAATCTTACGTCTGAAAATATTGAGTTTGATTCATGTACTTCCACCCTGGCTGCAGTGTATTCGATCGGAATTATGATATAATTTGCAATTTTTTGAACAAATTACAGTAATTTTAAAATTATATTAAGTTTCAGGCTTATTACATGAATGGAATCCAATTTAATATTGACTATTTAAATGTTTACCTTTGCATTTTAAAATGAAATGTGGAGTAAACGAGTTGAATTGGATTGGTATAGATATAGAGGAAAGACTGCTTCGGCCACAATACTGATCCTCAGAATTCAGCGATTTTACCTATCGCAATAAATTTAAGTGTGCAAAATATTATCAATAAATAGTTTCTTTGGTTCCTTTCTCGTCACATTGAAAACAATAATTGTAAGTACTAGATTCAAAAATGTAAATTTAAAGTCACATAGGAAGAAACTATGCATATGAAGACTCTTTGCATAATGTATTCTATTCAATAGTTGGAAAGAATATTTAAATCGTTACGCAAACGCATGGCATCGACTATTGATTTGTAAGATGTCCCAAACATGTTCAAGGTTTGGCAGTATATTTATGCACAAGATGGAATTTCGATCCGGTTCCTCTCGTCATACACAATGATCCCCCAGGCAATATTCGTGTCACGTGACGGTCGCCATTTATCACACGTGTGACATGTCAGCTCATCTCTTGTCACAGGTGTACTGTAGTACACACGTACATAGGTGAGTGAGGCCAGAACTGAACTTTAGACATTCTCTAGTGCAATCAGAACTAGATCATAAATGGTCTTGAAGAAAGGATGATTTTTCAACTCTTTTGATTGTTTGTATATTATTTCAAAACGGCTGGAAAATTATGAATGACCAATTGTATTTTTTTATTTATGATGACGCTTTCAGTGGCACCATATAATCTTAACACGCAGGGAGGAGAGGGCGCAGGGTAATCTTAACAGCTGTGAGGAATGATAGGGAAACTCTCTTATAGTCGGTGTCCATTGTTTCTTAAAAGTACGTAATCTTACAAAATATACATTTATTTCGAATATTCACCCTTACTGTGCAACCACCTAATAAAACAACTACAAGATGTCAGAACATATGGGATATTCTCTACAGCGTTAAAATTTACGCAATCATATAGAATCGCTCTTCTATTCTATTTATAGAGAACTATTTTTTTACTTCACACGCAATTTTCTACGTGGACATTGCAGGCATATTTCTTATAAATGACATTCTAAATAATATTGAATTAGTTGATAATCACTGAAAAATATTCCAATCTTCTGATCCACTTTGGATTTAAATTTAAACAGCAGTGTTTTGGGGCCCTCAAGTCGGAGAGTGAACTAGTTTTTATAGGTATCAAGAAATAACTCCAACGTCTTTCCAATATTTCATCATAAACGATTTCAGTAACTAACTAGCATTGGCGAGCGTGTAGGAATCATAAAATCGAAGTTCTTTGCTTTTCAGTTAACACTCTTATGGTGAAATGACTAATGAAACACTATGTCATTTTGAAATGGAAGTTGATTTTGCGTTGATGCCAGATCAAGAATATTTACACGTACGCAAATCTGAGAAGCTTATGTCGGTCATAAAGTGTAACTATGGCTATTGTAGTTTATTTCCCTCTAAGGTATTTCTGGAAAGATTTGTCTAAAATTCTTACTTCAGTCAAAAAAGTAACTAAGAAGTATTTTATAACCGCCTTAAAATTCAACAAAGGTAACTTAGTCTTTGATATATGCAATACACTAAATTAATTTATAGTGATGAACGATTAATTAAATTTAACTTAAAATATATTTTTACTAGAACTTCCTATTTCATTATCTGGATAACCTCTGTGAGCATCAATGATTACATTGAATGTTAAAATAATAAGTAGTGTTATTTTACTCTTACGCTTACTCTATGCTTTCAATACAATAAACTTAAATAAATTTAAAATGCACTGAAAATAATTAAACGTTTGATTGTGTTTCACATTCTAATGTTTACACAAAACACAGTTGATTAGAAAATAACATTTACTAACTGGTGATTAAGCCAAAAAGGACATTTTCAAGACCAGTAGGGCTTATACTGGAGGGATTTTCGAAACATGAATTGACCTAAATATTTTAACCAGAGACCCTAAGTGATTGTAAAATGTCAATACAATCAGTCTAGTAATTTTAATTTGATTGAGTAATACACACTCTATAAAATTTTTATATAATAGTGTAAATAACTAGTCTGTGTTTTATAGTTTTGTAAATATAAGACTTTCAAATGTCTCAAAAGTATCTAGAAGTACTACAAAATCTTGGAGTTTTTATGATGTGACACGTTGGTCTTATTTTTATAAAAAAGAAGAATATATAAAGACTAATTAATAGCAAACAAACAAATTAAAACAGTTATGTACATGTAGGTGTTATAGTTTCGTATAAATTCAGAAAAAAAACTCAGGGAAAACATAAAAATTGTCACTCGACGTGTACAATAATGAATAGTTTATTGATACTGAAGAGGAAGCTTTCGAATTGCCAACACTGATGGATGGTACCACACGTACAGCCGTAGGATATACTGAGTATTTAAATGTGACAACTGACAACAGAAATTTCAACGTTTCCTGCCTGTCTTCAATATGTATATTGCACAATCGTACGTAAAAATGTTTTAGTTGAAAAATGTGTGTTTGTATATATATATATATATATATATATATATATATAATATACAATATATATATATATATATATATACATATCATATATATATATATATAAATATTACATATATATATATATATATATAATATTTTAAAATATTATATCCAAATATCATCTAATACAAATATTTTTTAATTATAATTTTGCTATATAACAACAAATTAAAGTCATTATTTTTACTTGAATTACTCACATAAATATTGCGTAATAAGAAATTCGTAACATTTTGACATGCAAAGAGCATGTTTACTTGTTAGACACCTGAACAGGAGACTAGATTTCAATCTTCAAGAAAGGTGTTCTATTTTTTATAGTTAATTATATTAGAATAATACAAAATTGTTTGTGTCGTTTTGTATTAATAATCTAATAATTATCCTAATTCTATATTATATATCTGTTGTATATATAGTAATCACGAGGTTTTTTTTAAATCACCTTTTAATTAAACCGCAACTATCAAAATTGTTTTAAATACTTTACGAAAAATCACCATGAAATGCAATTAATTTAAGGAATACTTTTCTTAATAGTGTCATGATTTTAAATTATATTACAAGAAATATGTAATTATCCAAAATTTTAGATCATAAAAAACATCATTATCTCAATATTACTTATAAGCTTTCTAATAGTTCACATATAATATTTAGTCGTTTTCTCCAACGACTCTTGTTGATTATAAAATTTCCTCAAATTCTTGCTGTATACATTTATAATTCCACAAGAAAACATTAACCAAGTTTCCCTGCCTTGAGAGAAGAGAAAAGCGTTTTGCTTGAGTCAATATAAGAGACAACAATAAGAGACAAGTTCAGGCTATTTTAATACGAAACGGACAACACAACCGGTTTTTGTTAAATGCTGGAAGTCAAGGCTGACTTGCTTTTAACTGATAATAAACAATTTCTTGAATCATTAAATTAATATAATATGTTGTAACACACCTACAAAACACTGTTGAACCTCCGTTTACAAAACCTTTGATAGCATTGAGAAGTTGTCATTAGCTCATTTGCTGGTCGCTTAAAAAACAAATCTAGTAGTTTTGAAGCGAGTGTCCCTTTGCCCGTGAGATCAACATGTATTTTAATATATTATATATTAATATAATATATTTTAATATATATTTATCTACATAAAACACATGACAGTAAGACCAAACAAGCACAACGTTATTTCTTTTAGATAGATATCAGAATGTAATTTTATATTTTATTCGTGAACTCCTTTATCTAACCTTTTTAGATTTTTTAAGATTATCTCACAGATATTTGTACAAAAATATGTTTTTCTACAAAATACAGAGAATTGTAATTTAACTAAACTAATTAGAAACTTTATATTATTCGATATTATAAATAATTTATTGCATTAATTTAAGATTTTATATTATCTTGAAAGTGATAAGTGCCAATCATTTGTCTATGACTTTTCTCTAGTTGGGTTTACAGTGACAATGAACTAACAAATGTTCACCCCAACTCAATTTTCGCCAAACTTACTATTCGCTTAAACATAACAAAAATTTATTTTTACTAATGTGTGAAAGATTTTCATATGGGTTGACTTTGCGTACAAAATTAACTATGATATATACAGAAATAAGATTTTTTATTTAAAACATTGTAAATAAACGTTGTTTTAGAAAATTCCAGCATTTCAAGATAATAACGCCAATTAACCTGAAGGAGGGTATATGCTTACGCTAGATTAAAAACTTGTCTGTTCAATATTTTATTAACCTATGCATATTTTCTCAAACCATCTACTCCGCATAACCTGTACGATTTAAAGAATGGTGTAACTCATTTCCATTTTACTTTACCTAAACTGGGATCATCCATTGTACTGGTACATGAGTTACCGAAACTTGTGTGATATGGGAAACGTGACAAGGATCAGGTAAAATGTCGGGAATATAAATACTCATCAATCTGAGAACTTTCCCTATCCATGAAACTGCATGTTGTGATCACGTGCCACACAACAATAAGTGCAACCTGTCACGCTCCATAAAACTGCTGAGGAACAGGCTTAGACCTGCTCATAAACTGCATGTTGTGGTCACGTGACACACAACACTAAGTGCAACCTGTCACGCTCCATAAAACTGCTGAGGAACAGGCTTAGACCTGCTCATAAACTGCATGTTGTGTTCACGTGACACACAACACTAAGTGCAACCTGTCACGCTCCATAAAACTGCTGAGGAACAAACTTAGACCTGCTCATAAACTGCATGTTGTGTTCACGTGACACACAACACTAAGTGCAACCTGTCACGCTCCATAAAACTGCTGAGGAACAGGCTTAGACCTGCTCATAAACTGCATGTTGTGGTCACGTGACACACAACACTAAGTGCAACCTGTCACGCTCCATAAAACTGCTGAGGAACAGGCTTAGACCTGCTCATAAACTGCATGTTGTGGTCACGTGACACACAACACTAAGTGCAACCTGTCACGCTCCATAAAACCGGTGAGGAACAGGCTTAGACCTGCTCATAAACTGCATGTTGTGGTCACGTGACACACAACACTAAGTGCAACCTGTCACGCTCCATAAAACTGCTGAGGAACAGGCTTAGACCTGCTCATAAACTGCATGTTGTGGTCACGTGACACACAACACTAAGTGCAACCTGTCACGCTCCATAAAACTGCTGAGGAACAGGCTTAGACCTGCTCATAAACTGCATGTTGTGGTCACGTGACACACAACACTAAGTGCAACCTGTCACGCTCCATAAAACTGCTGAGGAACAGGCTTAGACCTGCTCATAAACTGCATGTTGTGGTCACGTGACACACAACACTAAGTGCAACCTGTCACGCTCCATAAACTGCTGAGGAACAGGCTTAGACCTGCTCATAAACTGCATGTTGCTGCCGTGAAGCGTATTGTGCACAGACTGTGAGCTATCAACCCAGATGTCATAAAATGTCTGGGAGTAAAGTTCAGCGCAGTGCTTTATTTACTTCTTCAAAGGGAGAATATTTTGTGCAGTTTAAAGCAAATTTTATTGAGTATAATTTTCTTTTATTAATTATCGTCGTAATCCTTAAATCTATAAGTTTTTATATCTGACGAATAAAAACATTAGATTTAAGTCACTTTTAAAAATACAAATTAAATACATAAGGAATTTGTTTCTTTTTATTAAATGTATATAGTGTTAGTCTTTTAATGTTATTAATTTTTTGTAGTAGTTTTCTTCTTATCTCATCTTCATGTCCTGTTTATTTCTTACATAATATGATATAAACATATATATATATATATATATATATATATATATATTACAAGACTTTAAGGCTATAAAGATTTTCTGCCTGTTTAAATGAAGCTATTTATTCCTCCAAAAAATAATCGCAAAGAATATTCAATCACAAGACTCACCTGGAATATTGTCCATTCCAATCTCCGATAGTTGCACCGATCTAGACCAGTGAGAAAGGTTCATTTCATACTTGATAGGTTTATTCCATAAACCACCTATCAAAATTTCTCCTGCAAGCGAATCCTAAATTATCACTCAAATACCATAAATATAAAAGCTATCACCAGTTCAATTGGGACGCTTAAGGAGTGGAAAGGTCCTGTAATATTAGGTAGTGAAGAATATTGTATAAAACTATCTAACTTAATTCGTATTGCCCCATAAACCCCATTAAAGGAGCCTTAATGGTATCATTTATCATCACTCTTCTCACAAGACCATCGTTTGACCAGACGAAGTGACAGTATTCTGCAGTAGAGTAAGCTAGAGGCAGCAGACCTGCTATTAAGAAGGATTTTGTGTTCACTCACCACTAACTTGCCTGATTCTTTCGGTAGATTGGTCTTGTAGTTGAAGAATACATAAAGTGACTCCCGAGTACTGTGGACACTCGTTGTGTTAAAACTATGTAACTTAAAACAAGTTTTTAATTTATAATTGACCGATTTGTTGATATGAAAAAATACTACATTTTTTTCGAAAGTTTTTAATTTTCTAAGGTTAAAATTAAGGATCCAACGCATAAGATTAGACTAGATTTAAATGTATATGTGGATATTTGTTGTATTTTTAAGCAATATTAATATCATCGGTACATTTATAAACTGCTTATACTGTCTTGTAGCAATTTCATCAGAGTAAAAATTAAAATTAATAGGAGCGATAGTCAAACGTTGGGAGACGCCACCATGAGTCAGTCTATAACCACGCTTACTATATCTAATCAGTTCCTTGAGATATCTTGCAGGCCGAAAAAGGGTAGGGAATTAGGCTGTAATCTGTTGAAAAAACAATGATAATTTATTTTTCTACCTCGCTTACAAAAAAAGGATTTTGCTTACGTAAGACTAAGTAAATACTTTAGTTAATAGACGTTTCGATTTAATATATTTTGGTTGGGCTGAAACTATTTCTCCACATCATGAATTATCTAAATGAATAACCTTGTGTCATGAATATGAGGTTCAGAAATTTACATAATAAGATAATAACTGCATAAATTATTTTACAAGGAACAAAATCTAAAACAAAAATGTATTAATTATATCATATACATATAAAAAAAGAATATCTTAAGCAACAATCACCTATCCTCTGAGATAAAAACTAAGAGTCGTGAAATAGAAAGTTTTATATATACAACGGTACTTGTTGTTTGCCTTGCCGTTTTATTGCGAGTAGTAATAACCCATCATTCAAGAATCTAGGTGTTCTGTTCGGAGTCATCTCTCTCCCACAAAACAGAGAAGAGACACTAGTAGTTTAGTCTGTTAGTGATTTGTGTTTGTGTCTCAAAGCATTAACACTAAATATATCCTAGAATTACACATTGTTACCTAAATTATTCCGAACTACTATATATTTTCACAGAACCCCATGTTATATTGTAAAGTCATGTAGTGATAGTATATAAATCATTGATCATTGCTTTAACTAGAGATTATTTAAATTATATGTATTTTACTACCAAGCTGTTTTTGCACTACTTCCTAGGATATGCACGATTTGTATTTATTTCTTTTTATTAATAAGGTCTTATTGAAGAGTGTTGAAAGATATAGTGGAAATGATTTCAGTATATCATCATGTCCTAAACCAGAGTCTGCTTTTTGCTTTCATACGTTTTTCATGTAAAAATTTAAATTCCAGAACTCACAATTGCTTTCAATTATCATTCTTTTTATCATTGATAGTTCCCATGTATTTGTGAGATCTATCATCTCGCTGTATTTCGTTTGGGCAGATCTCTCTTACACAGCTGCAGTTTTTGCGGTTTTTGGAGTTATGAAATCGTACTTTTTTGGAAGGTTCTTCTCCAGTTATAAGAGTTGGACATTCAACCAGTAGTCTTCTGCAGCTCATCAAAGTCTTTTCTTCCAGAAGTGTTTAGAGAAACAGAGGCTTAGGTAATGGTTACTACGTATGCGAATTCTGACGAAAATCTGTTCTGACGAGCACTGGCGAGTTCGTACGAACAAACAAAAGCCTGTTTTCTAATAATACTGTTTACAGTGGCAGCGATGTTTGCGTGAGAAAAGACACGAAGTCGTCAGAACGATTTGAGCGATCAAACAAGTTTGATTTTTTCGTGCGGCCAGCAACTTATTTCACCGTGTGCGTCGAATTTTAGAGTTATTAACTTAAATTAACCATGGATATTGATGAATTAATCGGTCTTGTGTACGAGAACAGGTGTTTGTGGGACATGAGAGATAAAAATTACCACAACAGAGATCTTGCTCGGAAGAATCGGGATAAGGTTGCAGCAGAACTCAGCACAATTTAGGGAGAATGTGGGTAAAATGTGGGTTTTCAGTAAAACTATTTTTTTTAAGGAAAATTATTCTTTTTATCAAGCAAAGGTTTTTTATTTCTTTTCTAAAGTTTTTAAGGGTTAATTGTTATGTCACTCAGATTTTCAATAATTTTATGAATCTAATTTTTTTTTGTTTTTTTTTTTAAGTGAGATTGTTTTGTTATAATAAATGAATAATTTTTATTTTACCAATTAAATACATTGTTACATACGTACTACCAAATGTCGGGTTAACATATTCTGTTTTTACCCTATTCAACAACATTATTTTTAATAACGGGCTTTCAAGAAAATATTGTTCATCGAGTTTATCCGTTTAGCTGGGCGGCTTTGATACGTACTGACTATCAGAAGATCTGAAAACTCGCACACTGTAACCCTCAGAACAGATTTTCGTCAGAATTCGCATCCATAGTAACCGTTACCTTAGTCACTCGCCTCCCCATTTTCCTCCTTTCACAGGCAGACGATCTCTCTCCTCCTGGAATACGTGAGGCGGCCTTGAGCCGTAACTCCAGAGAGAGGCTCCCCGCTCGCTTTCGCTAGAACTCACCTGGGATAGTTTTTTAATCTGCTTCATGAATGTGTTTTTAAGAAAACTGAGAAAACCCCCCACAGGGTTTGTGGGATTGCCCGCCAAATTCCGTGTCTTGAGTAAGATGACCTGTCGACCGTCCTCGAGTAGTGGACCCATCTTCGGCTCCAGCCCCGTAGTGTGCCAGCCCCATGTGTGTAATGTGGATTCTACACTGGAGCACCGAGACTGAAGGTTGTACAGAGATAGCATTGTTCAAATAATCATAACTAACTACTATGCTGTGGAAAATTGTTCATTTATGTCAGGGTCTCAGAGGATTAGATGTAAAACTTTATCAGAATATTAATTGCGTTCATTACGCTATTTTTATAGTAAACCTCTTTAAGTTTAATTTGATAACAATTATGTGGTTCTGGCACTTATAACTCATATTACAAACATTTCAAACAGCGCTTGCAAGGGTAAATTACATGCAAATTAAGATCAACTCACGGTCTGCTGACTCTCCCCGTATTTAAGGAGGTTTTTAGTATCATACTTTTACTACATTTTTTATTTATTTCTGTTCGCTTCCCTCGGTTATAGCACAGTTTCACATCGCCGTTTTTGCTTTTAGAATCAAATTTATGTTATAATTACACTCATATAATTTTAAGTAAGTTGGAGGATTTTATTGTGCTTTAATTTGTGAAGTAAGAAAAAGTAAATAAAAGTAATTAAATTGGAAGGTCACGCAGAGCCACTCCACTACAGATTACTCCTCTTATTTATATTTACTTGATTCATGTACTCCCCACCTAGGTTGCATTGCTTTTTCTCGGGGCACGTCTTGATTGTGACTGTTTGTAGTAAATATTCCGACTGGCAATATTGATTTGATTCATGTACTCCGCACCTGGGCTCCATTGCTTTTGCTCGGGGCACATCTAGATTGTGACTGTTTGTAGTAAATCTTCCGTCTGGCAATATTGACTTGATTCATGTACTCCCCACCTGGGCTGCTTTGCTTTTGCTCGGGGCACGTCTTGATTGTGACTGTTTGTAGTAAATCTTCCTTCTGGCAATATTGACTTGATTCATGTACTCCCCACCTGGGCTGCATTGCTTTCGCTCGGGGTACGTCTAGATTGTGACTGTTTGTAGTAAATCTTCCGTCTGGCAATATTGACTTGATTCACGTACTCCCCACCTGGGTTGCATTGCTTTTGCTCGGGGCACGTCTTGATTGTGACTGTTTGTAGTAAATCTTCCGTCTGGCAATATTGACTTGATTCATGTACTCCCCACCTGGGCTCCATGGGTTTTGCTCGGGGCACGTCTTGATGGTGACTGTTTGTAATAAATCTTCCGTCTGGCAATATTGACTTGATTCATGTACTCCGCACCTGAGCTCCATTGCTTTTGCTCGGGGCACGTCTTGATTGTGACTGTTTGTAGTAAATCTTCCGTCTGGCAATATTGACTTGATTCATGTACTCCCCACCTGGGCTGCTTTGCTTTTCCTCGGGGCACGTATTGATTGTGACTGTTTGTAGTAAATCTTCCGTCTGGCAATATTGACTTGATTCATGTACTCCCCACCTAGGTTGCATTGCTTTTGCTCGGGGCACGTCTAAATTGTGACTGTTTGTATTAAATCTTCCGACTGGCAATATTGACTTGATTCAAGTACTCCCCACCTGGGCTGCTTTGCTTTTGCTCGGGGCACGTCTTGATTGTGACTGTTTTTAGTAAATCTTCCGTCTGGCAATATTGACTTGATTCATGTACTCCCCACCTGGGCTGCTTTGCTTTTGCTCGGGGCACGTCTTGATTGTGACTGTTTGTAGTAAATCTTCTGTCTGGCAATATTGACTTGATTCATGTACTTCCCACCTGGGCTCCATGGGTTTTGCTCGGGGCACGTCTTAATTGTGACTGTTTGTAATAAATCTTCCGTCTGGCAATATTGACTTGATTCATGTACTCCCCACCTGGGCTCCATTGCTTTTGCTCGGGGCACGTCTAGATTGTGACTGTTTGTAGTAAATCTTCCGTCTGGCAATATTGACTTGATTCATGTACTTCCCACCTGGGCTCCATGGGTTTTGCTCGGGGCACGTCTTGATTGTGACTGTTTGTAGTAAATCTTCCGTCTGGCAATATTGACTTGATTCATGTACTCCCCACCTGGGCTCCTTTGCTTTTGCTCGGGGCACGTCTTGATTGTGACTGTTTGTAGTAAATCTTCCGTCTGGCAATATTGACTTGATTCATGTACTCCCCACCTGGGCTGCTTTGCTTTTGCTCGGGGCACGTCTTGATTGTGACTGTTTGTAGTAAATCTTCCGTCTGGCAATATTGACTTGATTCATGTACTCCCCACCTGGGCTCCATTGCTTTTGCTCGGGGCACGTCTAAATTGTGACTGTTTGTAGTAAATCTTCCGACTGGCAATATTGACTTGATTCAAGTACTCCCCACCTGGGCTGCTTTGCTTTTGCTCGGGGCACGTCTTGATTGTGACTGTTTGTAGTAAATCTTCCGTCTGGCAATATTGACTTGATTCATGTACTTCCCACCTGGGCTCCATGGGTTTTGCTCGGGGCACGTCTTAATTGTGACTGTTTGTAATAAATCTTCCGTCTGGCAATATTGACTTGATTCATGTACTCCCCACCTGGGCTCCATTGCTTTTGCTCGGGGCACGTCTAGATTGTGACTGTTTGTAGTAAATCTTCCGTCTGGCAATATGCTCGGGGTACGTCTTGATTGTGACTTTTTGTAGTAAATCTTCCGTCTGGCAATATTGACTTGGTTCATGTACTCCCCACCTGGGCTGCTTTGCTTTTGCTCGGGGCACGTCTTGATTGTGACTGTTTGTAGTAAATCTTCCGTCTGGCAATATTGACTTGATTCATGTACTCCCCACCTGGGCTGCTTTGCTTTTGCTCGGGGCACGTCTGGATTGTGACTGTTTGTAGTAAATCTTCCGTCTGGAAATATTGACTTGATTCATGTACTCCCCACCTGGGCTCCATTGCTTTTGCTCGGGGCACGTCTGGATTGTGACTGTTTGTAGTAAATCTTCCGACTGGCAATATTGAACTGATTCATGTACTCCCCACCTGGGCTGCATTGCTTTTTCTCGGGGCACGTCTGGATTAAGACTGTTTGTAATAAATCTTCTGTCTGGCAATATTGACTTGATTCATGTACTCCGCACCTGGGCTCCATGGCTTTTGCTCGGGGCACGTCTGGATTGTGACTGTTTGTAATAAATCTTCTGTCTGGCAATATTGACTTGATTCATGTACTCCGCACCTGGGCTCCATGGCTTTTGCTCGAGGCACGTCTGGATTGTGACTGTTTGTAGTCACAAACTATTTAAATGTTTACCTTTGCATTTTAAGATTAAATGTGGAGTAATTAGTTGAATTGGATTGGTATAGATATAGAGGAAAGACTGCTTCGGCCACAATACTGATCCTCAGAATTCAGCGATTTTACCTATCGCAATAAATTGAAGTGTGCAAAATATTATCAATAAATAGTTTTTTTGGTTCCTTTCTCGTCACATTGAAAACAATAATTGTAAGTACTAGATTAAAAAATGTTAATTTAAAGACACTTAGGAAGAAACTATGCATATGAAGACTCTTTGCATAATGTATTCTATTCAATAGTTGGAAAGAATATTTAAATCGTTACGCTAACGCATGGCATCGACTATTGGTTTGTAAGATGTCCCAAACATGTTCAAGGTTTGGCAGTATATTTATGCACAAGATGGAATTTCGATCCGGTTCCTCTCGTCATACACAATGATCCCCCAGGCAATATTCGTGTCACGTGACGGTCGCCATTTATCACACGTGTGACATGTCAGCTCATCTCTTGTCACAGCTGTACTGTAGTAAACACGTTCATAGGTGAGTGAGGCCAGAACTGAACTTTAGACATTCTCTAGTGCAATCAGAACTAGATCATAAATGGCCTTGAAGAAAGGATGATTTTTCAACTCTTTTGATTGTTTGTATATTATTTCAAAACGGCTGGAAAATTATGAATGACCTATTGTATTGTTTTATTTATGATGACGCTTTCAGTGGCACTATATAATCTTAACACGCAGGGAGGAGAGGGGGCAGGGTAATCTTAACAGCTGTGAGGAATGATAGGGAAAATTTCATCTAGTCGGTGTCCATTGTTTCTTAAAAGTACGTAATCTTACAAAATATACATTAATTTAGAACAGTCGCCTTTACTGTGCAAACACCTACGAAACAACTACAATATTGTCATAACATATGACAGTTTCTCTAAAGTTTTAAATTTACACAATCATATACGAGTAGAATCGCTCTTCTGTTCGATTTATAGAGAACTATTTTTTACTTCACACGCAATTTTATACTGAAAAACGTGGACATTGCAGGCATATTTCTTATAAATGACATTCTAAATAATATTGAATTAGGTGATAATCACTGAAAAATATTCCAATCTTCTGATCCATTTTGGATTTAAATTTAAACAGCAGTGTTTTGGGGCCCTCAAGTCGGAGAGTGAAACAGTTTTTATAGGTAGCGAGAAATAACTCCAACGTCTTTCCAATATTTCATCATAAACGATTTCAGTAACAAACTAGCATTGGCGAGCGTGTAGGAATCATAAAATCGAAGTTCTTTGCTTTTCAGTTAACACTGTTATGGTGAAATGAGTAATGGAACACTATGTCATTTTGAAATGAAAGTTGATTTTGCGTTGATGCCAGATCAATAATATTTACACGTACGCAAATCTGAGAAGCTTATGTCGGTCATAAAGTGTAACTATGGCTATTGTAGTTTATTTCCCTCTAAGGTATTTCTGAAGATATTTTCTAAAATTGTTTCTTCAGGCAAAAAAGTAATTAAGATGTATTTATAACCGCCTTAAAATTCAGATAGTAACTTAGTCTTTGATATATGCGATACACTAAATTAATTTATAGTGATGAACGATTAATTAAATTTAAGTTAAAATATATTTTTATTAGAACTTCCTATTTCATTATCTGGATAACCTCTGTGTACGAGTACATCAATGACTACGTTGAATGTTAAAATAATAAGTAGTGTTATTTTACTCTTACGCTTACTCTATGCTTTCAATAGAATAAACTTATATAAATTTAAAATGCACTGAAAATAATTAAACGTTTGATTGTGTTTACATTCTAATGTTTACACAAAACACAGTTGATTAGAAAATAACATTTACTAACTGGTGATTAAGCCAAAAAGGACATTTTCAAGACCAGTAGGGCTTATACTGGAGGGATTTTCGAAACATGAATTGACCTAAATATTTTAACCAGAGACCCTAAGTGATTGTAAAATGTCAATACAATCAGTCTAGTAATTTTAATTTGATTGAGTAATACACTCTATATAAAATTTTTATATAATAGTTAATAACTAGTCTGTGTTTTATAGTTTTCTTAATACAAGACTTTCAAATGTCTCAAAAGTATCTAGAAGTACCACAAAATCTTGGAGTTTTTATGATGTGACACGTTGATCTTATTTTTATAAAAAATAAGAATATATGAAGACTAATTAATTGGCAAAAAACAAATTAAACATTTATGTACATGTAGGTGTTATAGTTTCGTATAAATTCAGAAAAAAACTCAGGGAAACATAAAAATTGTCACTCTACGTGTACAATAATGAATAGTTTATTGATACTGAAGAGGAAGCTTTCGAATTGCCGACACTGATGGATGGTACCACACGTACAGCCGTAGGATATACTGAGTATTTAAATGTGACAACTGACAACAGAAATTTCAATGTTTCCTGTCTGTCTTCAATATGTATATTGCACAATCGTACGTAAAAATGTTTTAGTTGAAAAATGTGTGTTTGTATATATATATATATATATATATATATATATATATATATATATATATATATATATGATATACATAATATCATATACATACATACAGGGTGTACATAAAGTCCTGCACAGGTATAATATTTTCTGAACGATAACAGATCAATCAACAAGATTTGGTACATCAATACTACACCTAAAAATCTACTTTTTGAAGGAACTGTTAGTTTTCTGTAATATCAAGGGGACGTCCCGCAAGGAGTCAGAAGGAAATCTTAAATATGAGCATAGGTCAATATGGACATCATTTTAAAGGGCTTATCTAGCAGAGTTTAATGCCGCAAACCGCACTCAAAAAGATTGATCCAGTACAAAATGGCGGCTGTTCTATGCTCCTATGCTCCTATTTAAGATTTCCTTCTGACTCCTTGCGGGACGTCCCCATGATATGACAGAAAACTGATAGTTCCTTCAAAAAGTAGATTTTTAGGTGTAGTGATGATGTACCAAATCTTGTTGATTTATCTGTTATCGTTCAGAAAATATTATTCCTGTGCAGGACTTTATGTACACCCTGTATAAATATTACATATATATGATATTATAAAATATTATATCCAAATATCATCTTATACAAATATTATTTAATTATAATTTTGCTACATAACAACAAATTAAAGTCATTATTTTTACTTGAATAACTCACATAAATATTGCGTAATAAGAAATTCGGAACATTTTGACATGCAAAGAGCATGTTTACTTGTTAGACAGCTGAACAGGAGACTACATTTCAATCTTCAAAAAAGTTGTTCTATTTTTTATAGTTAATTATATTGGAATAATACAAAAGGTTTGTGTCGTTTTGTATTAATAAATCAAAGAATTATCCTAATTCTATATTATATATCTGTTGTATATATAGTAATCACGAGGTTTTTTAAATCACCGTTTAATTAAACTGCAACTATCAAAATTGCTTTAAATACTTTTCGAAAAATCACCATGAAGTGTCATGATTTTAAATTATATTACAAGAAATATGTAATTATCCCAAATTTTAGATCATAAAAAACATCATTATCTCAATATTACTTATAAGCTTTCTAATAGTTCACATATAATATTTAGTCGTTTTCTCCTACGAGTCTTGTTGATTATAAAATTTCTTGCTGTATACATTTATAACTCCACAAGAAAACATTAACCAAGTTTCCCTGCCTTGAGAGAATAGAAAAGCGTTTTGCTTGAGCCAATATAAGAGACAACAATAAGAGACAAGTTCAGGCTATTTTAATACGAAACTGACAACACAACCGGTTTTTGTTAAATGCTGGAAGTCAAGGCTGACTTGCTTTTAACTGATAATAAACAATTTCTTGAATCATTAAATTAATATAATATGTTGTAACACACCTACAAAACACTGTTGAACCTCCGTTTACAAAACCTTTGATAGCATTGAGAAGTTGTCATTAGCTCATTTGCTGGTCGCTTAAAAAACAAATCTAGCAGTTTTGAACTGTCCCTTTGCCCGTGAGATCTACATGTATTTTAATATACTATTTATCTACATAAAACACATGACAGTAAGACCAAACAAGCACAACGTTATTTCTTTTAGATAGATATCAGAATGTAATTTTATATTTTATTCGTGAACTCCTTTAGCTAACCTTTTTAGATTTTTTAAGATTATCTCACAGATATTTGTACGAAAATATGTTTTTCTACAAAATACAGAGAATTGTAATTTAACTAAACTAATTAGAAACTTTATATTATTCGATCTTATAAATAATTTATTGCATTAATTTAAGATTTTATATTATATTATTATATTTGCCAATCATTTGTCTATGACTTTTTTCTAGTTGGGTTTACAATGACAATAAACTAACAGATGTTGAATCCAACTCAATTTTCGCCAAACTTACTATTCGCTTAAACATATCAAAAATGTACTTTTACTAATGTGTGAAAGATTTTCATATGGGTTGACTTTGCGTACAAAATTAACTATGATATACAGGGTGATTCATGAAGTTCTCCCCCCACTTCTACAGCACATTGTACTACTAGTAAAAATAATGAAAAAAATGTTATATAAACATAGGTCCGAAAACGCTTCGTTAGCGAGTTACAGCTAGCGAAAGATTTCGCCTGAATTCCTGGGTAAAGAGTAAAATAAAGCCATACTGAACTTTTGGAAAGGTTAATTAAGTAAGAAATATCGTGGATTCTTATGTATTTTTACCTGATTAAAGCTAATAAAATAGGTTTCAGAACTGTACCTGTAGTAGTTTTTGAGGGATTCAGGGTTAAATGCAAAAAATTGGGGCACGAAACAATGTTTTTTTAAGTTTGATGTACAATAACTTTGTTAAATTGGTATTAAATACATAAAATCAACAACATTAATTGTAGAGAATTTAATTCTGAGAGAAAATTGATATAATCAAAGTCTAAAATAAAACAGAAATAAGTACCAAAAAATCGATTTTATTCAGTATAATACATTACTAGTTTTTAAGCAAAAATTAATCAGATTGGGCCAACCGAACGCACCTTTTTATAATAGATGTTCGAAAATGAGGCCATCATTATCAATACATTTTGCAGCACGTTAGTGTGTTGCTTTTGTTGCGTTTCTTAATTTTTCAAGGTCTTCCCTGTATCTGCACGGCCGAATCCATAATACGGGCATTTTAATTCATCACGAGAATTCACTTTTGTCTTGTATAACAATGTCTTTCATCCATCCCCAGATGCAATAATCCAATGGAGATAGACCTGGTGATCTTGGTGGCCAAGGGTGAGGCCCTCCACGACCAATCCAGTGTCCAGGAAATTGATGATGATTTAAGTAAGCAGAAACGGCAACGTGAAAAAGTGGGGAGGTGCTCCGTCATGCTGGAAGTACAAATTTTGTCTGAGATGTAAAGGAACATTCTCTAACAGCTGCGGGAACTCTTCTTGAAGGAAATGCAAATAGAACTCAGCATTTAGGCGTCCAGGTAATATGAAAGGTTCAATCAGCCGATTGTGCAAAAGGCCACACCAGGACATTGACGCTAAATCGATGTTGAAAGTTCTGCTCCACTACCTCATGTGGATTTTCTTCTGCCCATGAGTGTTCATTGTGCAAGTTATTGACACCAACCCGAGTGAAATTGTGCCTCATCCGTAAACAAAATACGCTTGTAGAGTTGATTATTAATATTCAAAAAGTTGCAAAACTCCAAGCGAAGCCCGACCATCCCCTAGCTGTAGATGTTGAACCTTTTGTTTATGAAACGGATAAAATTTGTTTCGATTAAGTGACCTCCACACCGTTGACTGCGAAACTCCTATCCGCCCTAGAAATACGTCGTGTACTTACACCTGGACTGCGATGAACAGCATTTAATAACAATATCATCATCAAGTTGGACAGCTCGTTCATAATTGGTTCTAGTACTTGGTAGTGATCCTGTTTCCCGAAGAGTACGAAAAGTTCCTGAAATTGTTTTGGTATCTGGAATCCTCCTATTAGGGTAATGTAGTTCATATTCTTCTACAGCAGCTCCTAACATTACCATTACAGTAACCCAAAATAAAAACCATATCAACGTATTCCTCTGATGTAAAAATAAGTAAGGCATTTTTTCGCTAAAAAAAACAATCGAATTATAACTCACAGAAAAATTGCATTTAATAACACGATTCACAGAACCTGATCTCCTGCTGTAGCTTGCAAAACACCACTAATACACAGTTCTAACGTAACAGTACAGAATACCATTGTTGATCAGCTGTTATTCGTGCGTTACCAACTTAGAAATTAATAAAACAAAAAAACTGCATTTCGATGATTAGTAAACAATAATGGGAAAATGTTTGCTTCATTTATTTTCGAACATTTGATGTAAATTTTTATTAAAAAGAAAAATACAACGTAATAAAACATGATACTTTTATTTACAAACAAATTTATTTAACAGTTAATCTGTTTTCTCAATTTATCTCATCATTAAGGAACAAACATTTTGTTTTTGTTTTATTTTAACTAAATACCATACGGTATTTCTTTACAGCTAGTAATGTATTATACTGAATAAAATCAACGTGTTGGTACTTATTTCTGTTTTATTTTAGACTTTGATTATATCAATTTTCTCAGAATTAAATTCTCTACAATTAATGTTTGTTGATTTTATGTATTTATTACCAATTTAACAAAGTTATTGTACATCAAACTTAAAAAAAAAACATTGTTTCGTGCCCCAATTTTTTGCATTAACCCTGAATCCCTCAAAAACTACTACAAGTACAGTTCTGAAACCAATTTTATTTAGTTTTATCAGGTAAAAATACATAAGAATCCACGATATTTTCTTACTTAATTAACCTTTCCAAAAGTTCAGTATGGCTTTATTTTACTCTTTACCAGGAATTCAGGCGAAATCTTTCGCTAGCTGTAACTCGCTAACGAAGCGTTTTCGGACCTATGTTTATATAACATTTTTTTCATTATTTTTACTAGTACAATGTGCTGTTAGAAGTGGGGGGAGAACTTCATGAATCACCCTGTATACAGAAGTAAGATTTTTTATTTAAAACATTGTAAATAAACGTTTGTTTAGGAAATTCCGGCATTTCAAGATAATAACGCCAATTAACCTGAAGGAGGGTATATGCTTACGCTAGATTAAAAACTTGTCTGTTCACTATTTTATGAACCTGTGCATATTTTCGCAAACCATCTACTCCTCATAACCTGTGCGATTTAAAGAATGATGTAACCCATTTCCATTTTTACTTTACCTAAACTGGGATCATCCATTGTATCGGTATAGTTACTGAAACTGGTATAATATGGGAAACGTGACAAGGATCAGGTAAAATGTTGGGAATATAAATACTCATCAATCTGGGAACTTTCCCTATCCATGAAACTGCATGTTGTGGTCACGTGACACACAACACTAAGTGCAACCTGTCACGCTCCATAAAACTGCTGAGGAACAGGCTTAGACCTGCTCATAAACTGCATGTTGTGGTCACGTGACACACAACACTAAGTGCAACCTGTCACGCTCCATAAAACTGCTGAGGAACAGGCTTAGACCTGCTCATAAACTGCATGTTGCTGCCGTGAAGCGTATTGTGCACAGACTGTGAGCTATCAACCCAGATGTCATAAAATGTCTGGGGGAGTAAAGTTCAGCGCAGTGCTTTATTTACTTCTTCAAAGGGAGAACATTTTGTGCAGTTTAAAGCAAATTTTATTGAGTATGATTTTCTTTTATTAATTATCGTCGTAATCCTTAAATCTATAAGTTTTTATATCTGACGAATAAAAACATTAGATTTAAGTCACTTTCAAAAATACAAATTAAATACATAAGGAGTTTGTTTCTTTGTATTAAATGTATATAGTGTTAGTCTTTTAATGTTATTAATTTTCTGTAGTAGTTTTCTTCCTATATCGTCATCATGTCCTGTTTATTTCTTACATAATATGATATAAACATATATATATTCCAAGACTTTAAGACCATAAAAATTCTCTCTGCCCATTTCAATTACTATTTATTCCTCCAAAAATAATCGCAAAGAATATTCAATCACATCTGGAATATTGTCCATTCCAATCTCCGATAGTTGCACCGATCTAGACCAGTGATAAAGGTTCATTTCATACTTGAGAATTTTATTCCATAAACCACCTATCAAATTTTCTCCAGCTAGCGAATCCTAAATTATCACTCAAATGCCATAAATATAAAAGCTATCACCAGTTCAATTGAGACGCTTAAGGAGTGGAAAGGTCCTGTAATATTAGGTAGTGAAGAATATTGTATAAAACTCTCTAACTTAATTCTGATTGCCCCATAAACCCCATTGAAGGAGCCTTAATGGTATCATTTATCACCACTCTTCTCACAAGACCATCGTTTGACCAGACGTAGTGACAGTATTCTGCAGTAGAGTAAGCTAGAAGCAGACCTGCTATTAAGAAGGATTTTGTGTTCACTCACCACTAACTTGCCTGATTCTTCCGGTAGATTGGTCTTGTAGTTGAAGAAGTTATATAAAGTGACTCCCGAGTGCTGTGGACACTCGTTGTGTTAAAATTATATAACTTAAAACAAGTTTTAAATTTATAATTGACCGATTTGTTGAGATGAAAAAATACTACATTTTTTTCGAGAGTGTTGAATTTTCTAAGGTTAAAATTAAGGATCCAACACACGAGAATAGATTTAATTGTATATGTGGATATTTGTTGTATTTTAAGCAATAGTAATATCATCGGCACATATATAAACTGCTTATACTGTCTTGTAGCAATTTCATCAGAGTAAAAATTAAAATTAATAGGAGCGATAGTCAAACATTGGGAGACGCTACCATGAGTCAGTCGATTACCACGCTTACTATATTACTAATCAGTCCCTTGAGATATCTTGCAAGCCGAAAAGAAGGCAGGGAATTAGGCTGTAATCTGTTGAAAAAACAATGATAATTTATTTTTGTACCTCGCTTACAATAAAAGGATTTTGCTTACGTAAGACTGAATAAATACTTTACTTAATAGACGTTTCGATTTAATATATTTTGGTTGGGCTGAAACTGGTTCTCCACATCATGAATAATGAGTAACCTTGTGTCATGAAATGAGGTTCAGAAATTTACATAATAAGATAATAACTGCATAAATTATTTTACAAGGAACAAAATCTAAAACAAAAATGTATTAATTATATCATATACATATAAAACAAGTATATCTTAAGCAATAATCACCTATGTTGTGAAACAAAAACTAAGAGTCGTGAAATAGAAAGTTTTATATATACGACGGTACTTGTTGTTTGCCTTGCTGTTTTATTGCGAGTAGTAATAACCCATCATTCAAGGATCTACGTGTTCTGTTCGGAGTTACCTCTCTCCTACAAAACAGAGAAGAGACACTAGTAGTTTAGTCTGTTAGTGATTTGTGTTTGTGTCTCAAAGCATTAACACTAAATATATCCTAGAATTACACATTGTTACCAAAATTATTACGAACTACTATATGTTTTCACAGAACCCCAAGTTATATTGTAAAGTCGTGTAGTGATAGTATATAAATCATTGATCATTGCTTTAACTAGAGATTATTTAAATTATATATTTTTTACTACCAAGCTGTTTTTGCACTGCTTCTAGGATATGCACGATTTTTATTTATTATTTTTAATTAATAAGGTCTTATTGGAGAGTGTTGAAAGATATAGTGGAAATGATTTCAGTATATCATCGTGTCCTAAACCAGAGTCTGCTTTTTGCTTTCATACGTTTTTCATGTAAAAATTTAAATTCCAGAACTCACAATTGCTTTCAATTATCATTCTTTTTATCCTTGATAGTTCCCATGTATTTGTAAGATCTATCATCTCGCTGTATTTCGTTTGGGCAGATCTCTCTTACACAGCTGCAGTTTTTGCGGTTTTTGGAGTTAATAAATCGTACTTTTTTGGAAGGTTCTTCTCCAGTTATAAGAGTTGGACATTCAACCAGTAGTCTTCTGCAGCTCATCAAAGTCTTTTCTTCCAGAAGTGTTTAGAGAAACAGAGGCTTAGTCACCTTCTACTCGCTTCCCCATTTTCCTCCTTTCACAGGCAGACGATCTCTCTCCTCCTGGAATACGTGAGGCGGCCTTGAGCTGTAACTCCAGAGAGGGACTCCCCGCTCGCCTCTGGTAGAACTCACCTGGGATAGTTTTTTAATCTGCTTCATGAATGTTTTTTAAGAAAACTGAGAAAACCCCCCATGGGGTTTGTGGGATTGCCCGCCAAATTCCGTGTCTTGAGTAAGATGACCTGTCGACCGTCCTCGAGTAGTGGACCCATCTTCGGCTCCAGCCCCGTAGTGTGCGAGCCCCATGTGTGTAATGTGGATTCTACACTGGAGCACCGAGACTGAAGGTTGTACAGAGATAGCATTGTTCAAATAATCATAACTAACTACTATGCTGTGGAAAATTGTTCATTTATGTCAGGGTCTCAGAGGATTAGGTGTAAAACTTTATCAGAATATTCATTACGTTCATTACGCTATTTTTATAGTAAACCTCTTTAAGCTTAATTGGATAACAATTATGTGGTTCTGGCACTTATAACTCATATTAGAAACATTTCAGTCAGCGCTTGCAAGGGTAAATTACATGCAAATTAAGATCAACTCACGGTCTGCTGACTCTCCCCGTATTTAAGGAGGTTTTTAGTATCATACTTTTACTACATTTATTATTTATTTCTGTTCGCTTCCCTCGGTTATAGCACAGTTTCACATCACCGTTTTTGCTTTTAGAATCAAATTTATGTTATAATTACACTCATATAATTTTAAGTAAGTTGGATGATTTTATTGTGCTTTAATTTGTGGAGTAAGCAAAAGTAATTAAATTGGCAGGTCACGCAGGCACACTCCACTACAAATTACTCCTCTTATTTATATTACGGCTTTTCATATAATGGAATAGGCTGCTGAGGTTGGGTCTTTCTTCCGATGATGAAATTGATTCTAAGGAGTATTATTTCGTGTTGCATGCAACGATCGCAAATTGTGTTGTTCTTGTTATAGACGGTGCAGAATCCATCCAGGAGCAGTGAGATGGTCATATTACAGACATTGGGATTTATAAAATGAACATGGCTTTCAAACGATTCTAGGGAATGTTTAGGCATTCGAGTTACTGTTCAAGTAATCTTTTGAAAAGCTATTTAATCAGTTGTGATGATCATAGTCAGATTAAGACGCTGGCAAATGGGTTTCTTGCACTTCCTACGACTCAGCATAACCTTAACAGAGAAATTGTAATTTCCTTGTTTATTTAAAATAGCCCTCCAGCTTTAGTTTATTAAAAAAAACACGTTTTAGTAAAATAAAATAGAGATTAAACAGTAAAAATTAAAATTTATTCTAAGAAAAATTAATTTGTTTGAAGCCTACATCTAAAGCCTATAGTAAAAATAAATAATAATATACTTGTATGGAAGTACTCAATACTTCCATTAATTAAATCGCTGGTAATGCAGCTTAAATATACTATTTATGATCCATACTTTCATAGAGGGTACAATCAGTTCCTCATACACTATACGCCATCAAGTTGCTAATATTTAAACCAGTTTTCACTAGAACTAACTTTATGGTATAGAACTAACTCCTGATATTAAATTGTCTCGTCCCTTATTGTTATAATGTTACATACAATAACAATAAACTACATAACAATTGCTCGTACAATTTTGTAAATACTTCAATAAATAAAAAGAGAATATATAGCTTAGGAATTAACTACTACTTACACGTACTATTGTATCAGCTTCAAACTAATTACTTTCGTTTAGAATAAAATTTCTATTTCATTCCAATGTTCATATTTTAAGGTATATTTTTTGCCACTGACATTTTGTAGTTCTTTAAGTTTGGATTATCTTTATTTCATATTTTTTCGATAATTTAACTATTACTATACTTTTTTTATTCCTACTATTCATTTTACTATTTTGAATATATGATTATATATTAAAAATAAGACATTTTATAGAGTTCATAAAATCCTCAAGCATATTTTCTGTAGGAAAGGAATAGTATTTAAATGGTTTAATATGCCGTTACCTACATTTTCAATACAAAAGGTGATTTGTACAAAGGCAACGTCTGCCTTATTGCAGTCCGTGTAGTATAATTAGTTGAGCGTTAGTGAAGCCACCACTCGAAGGGTTGAAAACGATTCATTTCAGTGTCTGCTCATACGATAACTCGAAAATGAATTGACCTATATACTTCATAAAATTTTTATGAAGCCACATTTCTACATAGACCACACTGAGTTCTATGATAGAGTATGTCACTCCTTGGGATTTGGCTGATCCTTAGCGAACATCTTTATGTTGGTCTCATAGGTAATTACGATGGCCATATGAAAACAGCAGAAAAAAAACATTTTTTAAATTACAATCACTAGTTTTTAACATTTGACACATTAACTAACACCTGTAACCTAAAACACCCTTAAAATGTTTGATTTACACGGTATATTGAGTATACTTCTATTTGTACACAGATAATAAAAACTTTGTAAGAAAAAAATACAAAAAAAATGCTTCAACCAAACACTTAACCTAAAACCAATTTGTGTTTTCAGGCTTCCAATTAAGCTTATTTGTCCTGGGATTGGATTTAAAACTAATGAATGGAGCTCCACGTCATTCACTGAAACATTATCGACGTCACATGCGAGACAAACACATAAACTGAGAATTGAATCGTTGACAAACTTACACACGCAATGGAGTTACTGGCTGCAACTAACCACTTGCCTACGATCTCTAGTGTTATATCAGCATACTGAAACGAAATGGCACACCAGGCTTGCCAACGTACTTAGCTGAAATAATTATAAGATCAATTTTATAAAACTTGTTTGTTCTTTATTAGGGCGTAAAAAATTTGGATATTATTCCATGAAGCTAAACACATCCAAAGGTCTGTATCTTTTCATTTAACGTATGTCCATCTATGTATTATTGAACTTGTATTTTTTTTCTTTTTCAGACGCCAGTAAAGATCTCCAGACAAATCTCAAATTTGGTACCATACATCTACAATCTTGCAGTCTTTCATTAGGATAACAATTTATATTATATTATCATAATCACGTCTTAATAAGGCGGATAGCTGTTAATATAGTAGTGTAAAATAGAATAATAAATCGTAGATTTAAATGAATAATAAAAGTTATTTTTAAACATTTTGACACCTAAAAAATAAAAATTGGCTAATCAATAATTTAGATATAAACGCTTGTAATGCACGGTTAATGATGCCGTGAACATTTAAACAATGAAAATGCAGTTTTGGCGTGCTTTTAATATTTAAATGCTTTCACTGACGATAGTGTACATTAATATATAAGTAATTAATATTGTGTGTGCGTGCGTGTGCGTGTGCGCGTGTGTGTGCGTGTGTGTGTGTGTGTGTGTGTGTGTGTGTGTGTTTTGATTTTATGTTTGATTCTAGGCTAAAAATAGAGAGTAACTTTTTTCCAATTTCCACTTAGTTTCGCCGCTAGCCGCCATTTAGTTTTTTTTTTTTTTTATTATTAACAAATTATTAGCTCTAACACTAGTAAAGCTACAGAAACTTAATTTGGCACATACTCGTATGTTTAAATAGTTAAAAGGAAAACAACAAACAATAATTGTATTATTTTCTTTAATATTCACAAATCTGTTGAAAATGTTTAAAATCAAATTTAAAACAACCAATGTAGTTAAAAAATATTTACGAGGTACCAACTATTTGAAAAATATTATTACAATTCCAACGGTACTTATTTCAACAACATCCGTCAATGCATAAGCGAGCTCGCCCACTTTAAACATATTCTTGTAGAAGCCAACAAATAACTGATAACTCTCAACTATGACATGTTTGGCGCTCCCGGCTTGTGCAAGCATATATTTAAAGTGGTCGTGCTGCTTATGCATTGATAGATTCCGTTGAAACTAGTACCGTTAGATTTCCAATAAAATTTTCCAAATATTAAATTTTTTATAACTATACTGGTTTTTTGTTATTTAACTTCAACAATCTTCAACAGACGCCATTTTGTTAATATCAAAGAAAATAACACTTATTTCATTTCATCTTACCTATTCAAAACTATGAGCTAATTTTTTTTCTTTTGCTTTACTATTTTTTAAGATAGTAATTGTTTTGTAAAAAAATACAAAATGGTGGATAGCTACCAGGGCTTTAACAAAGTGGAAATTGGAAAAAATGTTATTCTTCATTTTTAGCTTAGAATCACACAAAATATTTGAATAAAAAAATATATACAGAGTTTAACAAAAAGGTTGGGCTAGCAATGTATTTTCAAATTCTGTGTATAATTCTAAGCTAAAAATGAAGAATAACTTTTTTTCCAATTTCCACTTTGTTTAGCCGCTAGCCGCCATTTTGTATTTTTTCACCCTATTCAGTGGAGCCTGAAAATGCATGAAAATACATAGCTTCAAGAATTATGATAATTTTGAAACAATGTACCAATTCCAGCTCTAAATGTTCTAAAATATTAACAATATTTTTCTGTTTATAAAGAAACAAACGCATAGTGTCATTGTTAATGTATTTTTAACTGTAGATTGTTATCAAATATTTCGTATATTAAGTCGACATTCCAAGTGTTTAATTCAGTAGCTTTAACGAATTTAATAGACCTAGTGCGTTTGGGTTTGGTACAGCAACTGTAAATATACCGTCCCACATTGCCTAACCAAACCAATTTCGAGTACCATTCATGTAAAGATTCACAATATTGTTCATCAAGTAAATTTAGAGAAACTTATTAGTCTCAATTAGCCATTTCTACCATCTACAATAAAAATTGTATAATACTACTAGTATTTGTATACCAATACAAAACATTATATATATATATATATATATATATATATATATATATATACATGAAAATACAAAAATATGCGACACTGCGAGGCACTTTGCATTCTGTAACTATCCAGCTGTTAAATATTACCTATATTTACAGTAAATAAATTTTCTTTCAATTACTTTGGAGAGTATGTGTGGATGTAAATTTATCGGAACACGTTACATAACTATAAGTGGTACAATGTTCAGTTGGGATAGTATATTGTTAATGTTTGAAACTTTTTAACAATAGCCTTATAAGATAGCATGAATTTTTGAAGGCAGGAAAAATGTGTATGATAAATTTTATGAGAGTTGTGCGCATTTAAAATCTAATTAAAGAGAGTCTCATAATCAGGCAAAAAGTATAAACTATAAAAGATATAAGGATGTGAGTATGTTAAAGTACGCATATAATAGGTGACGAGAGGGCGGTGTTATAGCGTCGACTCGGATTAGTGACGAAAAATATTTTCTACGTTTTTAGTAAAAGTATAAACGTCGTCATTTATTTAACATAAAAACTTGTTTTGCAGTATTTAATAATATTACTGAGGAATGTATTTTTTCGGAATAGCGTCGAAATATGCAGGATCGGATTAGTGTCAAAAGTACACTCTGGAGACCACACAATTGACCTAGCCTTGGCGTAAATCATTTTGCAGGCGTTAACATGGCTCTCATCCAGATGAAATTTTTATGTTAAAAGTGTAGCTGTAACTTAAACTTGTAGGGTACATAAATATATCATCAAATTATAACTGTAATTTATGGTTATTTTATTATGTCAAATAACTAATCTATACAAATATTGCGTAGAGCGTTTCTTTTAATCAACTATTATTCACAATTATAATTTGTTGTAATGTACAATTAGTGTATTAGATATTTCTTTGGTTTTATCGAAAATTTACCATAAAATATAAACCAGAGTTCCTTTATTTAAACAGAGAGAATTTTGTATTGCAACAATATCCTCCGAGCAAATTAATGCTTCTGAACCCGAATATTTGTGTTGACGTTAATAAGTAACATCGAATACCATAAGAGAAACAGTAGATAAAGTTATATTATGGTTAATCTGTTACTGTTATCATCACACTATCCATATACAACGTTTGTACTCATAAATTTGGTGAAATTTATGAGTACAAACAATCGTGAAAATCGGTGGATTTTCACGATTTTTCTACTACCAACGCGAGTGTTGTTTTTAAACTTACATATCTAAAACCTGACAATGTTATCCAATGTCTCTGACGCAAGAGTTTAAGATGTAGTGTTAAATAGCTTGGGTGTTGGTGCTTTGTTAGTGGAATCTGGCAATCTGTCAGAACATATTTGCCTGCTAGATTAACTGTTCATAAAAACTGTTCTGTATCTAATGTTTCAGTAATTGTCTCAATATGTAGTCTCACTCCATGTACGTTATGAACCCTTCACAAGACACATTTTAAAACATGAGGAATATAAGTAACGAATACATACTTATTTATAAAATTTAGAATTTGTTATTTGTTTTCACGCGTAAACTATTTACACCGATTATACTGAAATGTTACATGGAAATTCTTACGGTTCCTCCTGTTCTTATTTATAAAATCCTTAAGGGCTACGCTTCACTGGTCTTTAAAGTAGCGAAAGTCCCTACTTGATCTCTAAAGTTGTGAAATATTAATTAGAATAGCATGTTTAATGTAATAAACTGTTCTGTATACACAGTGTTTATTATTGTAAGGAGTGCTCATGTAATGATTGTTATACTTAACGTAGCTATCATTATCAGATGCGAGATTCCTCCGGATTGTTTATTCAAGGTTCTGGAAGTTTACTCAAGTCCAGACGTCGCGTCGAGTCTAGAACCCAGACCTCTGTTCTTAGATTACAGACCATCATATATTTATCTTAATACGGGAATATACAACGTATATATACTCACAGTGTTTCATTAAGTACGACACACTACCATTCCTTGGTAAAAAATATTACCATTGGCATTTTAGAATGTTAGTGCTTTTTTATTTCTGTAACTGATTAATAACAGGTATTATATTTTTAATCATCAAAATTTAATAGGTAATTTATAGATAGTTTAACAACCTTTTAAAGATTAACATCCATAAGTAGTAATACCTGCGCCATCGCAGAAATTTCGTATGTTTTGCACGTGTATAAGCAATTTTGGTTCGTATGAATTATATTTCCAACACGAAAAAATGCCAAAAATAAATTTAATGAATTAATTTATTTATTTTATTGCATGAATGAATGCTAGAAAATGGTCTTATGAATGTGTGGTTAAGTTTGCCTTTTTGCCACGATAAAGATAATGTTAAAAAGGGTATATATTTGTGTCATTGTAATTTACTCTGGTCTTGGTGTGTTTTGTCCCGTAATTTATTTTGGCTAATTTCCCCTGATCAAGAAAATATATACATAAACAGGTCAAAGAAGCTGCATCTATCAAACTACAACTAAGCTGAAGAAAAGTTTGAAACAAGTAGTGTCGTTACTATCAATCTCGCTTTGTACTTTCAAGACTTTAAATTTAAACAATCTGAAAACAGTGGTTAAACTAATTAAACATATGATTGTACAGTCATAAAACAAATTTTACACAGAACATTAGATGATATTTAAAAGGTCTTTTCGATTAGTAATGTTTGTTTGATGCAATGCCACTTTAGAGACATACTGGGGGTTAGCTCGAAGGGATTTTTAAAATAAGAAATGCCTGCTTATATGCTAACCAGGGATCTTAATTATGCCTACGTAAAAGATCAGTACAATCGGTCCTGTAGTTTTGTATACGTAACACATACACATTAATTAAACACACACACACACACACCTCTTAGAGTCTTATATAATAATATATATTATGTTTTTGCCATATTAGTTGATAGTTTAAATAAGTATGTATAAGTATGATAAAGTCCGTCTTTAACCTTCTACAGGCGTCTTAGTTAAGTACATTTTGATTTCTTACGCATCTCGAAATAATTATTATCAATCCTTAATAATAACTTTATTAGTTTGACATACCCAGGAGTTTAGCCCTAAGTTACTGGTTTAGCCGGAATCTCACTAAAAATCGTTAATGACAAATAGAAATTACAATATTAATTCAGGTGTCCGAAGAAATTGGGTTAAATTTACTGTGATTAAACCTTGCATATTCATTTCACCTACATATTTTATGCTTTTAAAAATTACGTGTAACCAAGATATCCATACGTATCTACACTAGTATCGAATAGTGATGATGTTAAACGTTAAATATGTGACGATGAATGCTGGAAAGATTGATGAGTGGAGAGGTGAAGGTAGCGGTTATGATTGATCGCTCTTCACGCACTTAACAAGCAATCCGATATTTCCTGAGATCCGCTCCCCTAGCGCCCAGATCCATTATCATCACTATAAGTACAGATAGAGAGATATGGTGTGGATGTGAGCACCACTTCTATATCGGTTGTGAAGTATCGACATTTATAAAAATAATCAAGGGTTTCCTTCTGTTTATTAAAATTACATCCGTGTACAAATGTACACAGAAAGTGGTATGTGATTGTAACCTGACATATATTACTCTTATTATTATTATCCATGATTATAGCCCATCAGCTGTAGATAATTATTAAGACTAAATTACTTACGTACCGTCGCTATGCTTAATATACGTTTGTTCAGGACATGGTTCGATATCAATTTGTTTTATATGAGGATATCAGTTTGTTCGTCATATGAGGATGTTGTTTAACCAGAAAGCATCATAATGTGAATTAAAGTATAGCACAACACAGTCAATAAATATTACGGCACGAAATACATAATTTAATAAATAGTGACAGACTTGTCAACCGACACAGCGCGGCGTGGTCCAGGGCTGACTGACTGTTGTGTCCTCGTTCCGGCTTATCATCCTTATCAGATTGGACAGAGAGACATGTAGCCTACTGTAGTCATCAACGGAGAGGGTAAAGTTGGAGTAAAAGCTCAATTGTAATTCATTCAACATTGAATGTTGCGTGCCATTGCATTTTAATACTATTTGTTTTTTTACTATTATTATTATTATTCTAAAACATCCATCTTCCATTTTCTTTCCTTATTAAAATATTTCCAAGCTGTCATTTACGTTACCAATCAAATAATTTTGGTCCATCAGTCGCTGCCCAAAAACAGATTTTTGTTTGCTTTAGCCTTGGGTCGGTGTTTCTAAAAACTAGTTTTTAAACCGCCATCGCCGTCCCTTTTGACCAATGTAGAGGTAATAGCATATTTTACATTGTATATACCAGTTTTTAATTTTTTTTTATTAGGATTCAATGGCCTAAGCATGTTTAACACGGTTTTGTGTGTTATAATTTAGATCGTAATTCCCCATTATATTCCTCATAGATGTTTTATTTTATGGTTAAATTCTACACAAACATAATTAGTGGTATTTTCTTGAAACAATATTGCAATAGTTGTCATTAGCTCTGTTCAAAAAATAATGAATATTAATTGAATTTGATTGTTTGCAAATGGCAAAACATGTCTCTTTAATAATTTTTGGAAAGTTAGTTTGTGAATCTCTCTGCGACTCAAGTCAAGTGTATCAAATTAAATACCAAGAATAAAAAAGTTATCAAAACCTAAAGAAGAAATAGGGTCTTCCTATTAATCAATTATAAGAAATTTCAAAATTTACCGCCATGTTCAAAAATTAAGATATAATTGTAAAATTTTAACTGCATAATTGCAAAGAGAATAAAAACTAAGTTCTAAAATTTTGCTGTAAAATTAATATTTTTTAGATCCCAATGGTGGCCTGCTTGAATTGATCACCCAGTATATTTTTGTATATATGGGCTTAAGCAATCAAACGTGGGCTTGTAAACATAATAACTGTCGAAATTTGTATTGATTTATATTCAATTTGGCTACTTCAAGCCATGACATAACTTACACACGGAATGGAAAATGTTTACCAATGAACTGACCAATGAAACATTTTAAGATACGCATGTTCGAATCCATGCAACCAAAAGTTATTAATATTTTAAAAACTTGAACCAATTTCAAGCAACTCGTATAATTTCTCACTTTTAAACAATTCTTAAACTTTCAAGATTTTCCTTGAAATTTGGAAAAGGGGATATATTTCAGTTATTATACACCTGAATACATATTTAATAAATGTGTTATATTAAATAATCTCAGGTTTTTTACGTTAATCATTTTTTTCAATCGTTTACAAACAATAGTTTGTAACTGAAGACAGTTTTTTATGATGATAGACTTTCTCAACTTAAAAAGTATACGTGCTTATATCCCATTAAGGCCGACATGAGATTAGTGTTTTAGAAAATAACCTTCGAATTTAATTTTTTATCTTCTATTTATATTCTGAGCCGTTAGCAGGCACACAGAAAATCCTACCGTGCTTCCGACTGTGTAGAAAGTTATAGTTTGTTCGAAGGTACCCAGTGTTTAGGCATAACACAATTTGAATCGAAAAAAATATAACCATTCATTTACTTTTGACTTTGGCTTGAGGGTTTTACCGTACGAACGACATTGACTAGTAGCATTTTATATCGAGGTCATTTTTGTTTTTACAATCTGGGTGGTTCGGTAAAACATTATAGTTTTGGGTAAAAAATACCAGTAAAATAGATTGCGAAATTGTATTGTCACCCAAACTGCTGTCACATTGCTCAAGTAACTCCTCGCCGTTGGTCAGAAAGATTTTTGTTTTGAACACACCTTCCTCGTGACTGAGTCTTCGGTCAGAATAAAGGGAACAGTTTCTCTATTCAAATTAAATTCAGTCGCTATATTTTTCACTGTCAGCAATCGATCAGATCGCACTAAATCTCTCACCTTTTATTTATTATCCTCTGTTCGTGGTGTTGTTGACCTCGAATCCTAATGTTCGTCTTCAACGTTTGTCCGATAAACAGTTTGTGTCACTAAAGATTCTTTCCTTATGACATACATTGAATTCGAAAAGGATGCTGAAGCTAAATATAATCTTAGTAGTCTTACCAAATTCGACAAAAACTTCTTTACGGCTGATTTAGACGTGAAATTTAAGTCTTGTTATCTTTGGTTTCTGTTCCACCATTATGCCTGTGTTGTCGTTGCGATGAGGAAATCTTTAGCAACAGAGATGCGGTGCGTCCATGAAGATCAATCAAGGTTTTGGGAATGGAAGACCAAAAACAATGAAAATGGAACGTTAAGCTGGACTATTTCAGTCTAGGAGTAATTAGGAGAAACGTTTCTGATTTTTACCTAAAGAAAACGAACCCTACGATTGCAAAACAAACTAATTCAGACCATGAATAGATTTTCTACAGTGTTAAAAAAGTACTCTCATTGCTATTGAACACAAATTGATTTTGTCTTTAAAGAAACTAAATAAAACCCTACCTTGATGGAGTAGACTAATATCGCTTTTTCGAGGCACCGATATTTTAGGAAAATTAAAAATATCCGATGATAAGAAGCAACAATTTTTACAGATGAAATTTATCGTTATATATTTGTCTAAAATGTATGGTGCAAACGCATAAATAAACAAGATTCCCGTTATTGTAGTTTCACTAGTTAGTTGTGGTTCGCTTTCAAACTTGGGTATTTAAAAATGTTGATCCAAGGGATGAATAGGGGAAAATCATTCTCACTCAGTTGACGTGACATTGCCTTCAAACTACGTTCAATAAAATTTGGATGTTGGATAGATGAATGGCAAACATTAGTCGTCATATTTATTTTGGTCTATACTTAACTTTCTACACACTAAGTGTCATTCATTCGTTTAAAATAATTTATTCGTGTAGAATTTTTGTTGAATTGGGCTAAAATATTATTAAATCCTTCGATCGATATTCGGCAGTTTTTTTTACTATTGCAATTTTTTAAATTTCATGAAAGAAAGTGTAAGATTGTATTAGTACTGGTTCAGAAAGTCTAATCAATTATATTTATGAATTGTGATAATTTTATTTATAATAAAAGATAAGTATATACTATAAACACGCTTAACTCTATATGTCACACATACAGTTGATTGTTCATGCGTTCGTAATGGTACCGATCCAGGCCAACTCGTAAATCAAACACAAACTAATTATTCTGTATTACTTTGTTGTACTAAAATCATAATGTTGGTAGTATTTCAGTAGTAACAGAACAATGTTGTATATCGTTTCCACACAGCTCGCAGATTAATACCAAGCAATGGAACAACTTCAATGGAAATCTTGTTTGGAAAAGAGATCACTCTTGTGGACTGACAGTAATTGCACAAATACAAGCACACAAACTCTGAACCCATATCTCAAAGGAAGCCATCACTTTATACCATCTTCCAATATTGCAATGTTTCATTTATCTCCTGTTGGCATCATAACGTTGCAGTTACTCCACCAATTTCTGATTTCTATCAGAAACTGCAATCTTCTTCATTCAATGCTAAGGCAATCAACACGATGAGTATCTACCTCAATAGCTATCAATTTTAGTTGAATAAATATCGATATGTTTATTAGATGAAACTTTGTATACAATTTGTCATCACATCAAGATATAACTATCTCATTTTAACCTCGTATACTAAATATATATATATATATATATATATATATATATATATATATAACTTGAAACTTTGTATAATGCTTTGTACGAATTCTGAATATATGACATGAAGGTTCTATAATATTGCATTTCCCTCCTCAATAACAATTTTCCTTAGCGTTCAGCGAAGCTTATCACTTATGGAGTCTGCTAAATTGTTCATTTATATCATTGTATATCTGTCTGGAGACTGGTGAAATTCTTTGCTGCATATTTATCTACTTGTCATCAGGATATTTTGAGAACGATATAAATAATAGATTTGAAGGTTCAATGAAACTTTAGGGAAGTGTATTACGTGATCTGTTTAACTCGTGGTCTGACGACAGTTATCCAGTTTTATATTAAAAAACAATATATTTTACCACTAAAGAATGAGTAGTGATAACGTCCGAGGGAATATTCGTGTAAATGTGATAATTAGTAAAATGTGTACTTTATTTTTTCAAATTGAATTGATATTTCGTATTGACATGATTGAATTTCTCTGCCTTTGTGTTGAATCTATTATTTCCTATAGTTCATTAATCTTAATCTATTCCGTGTAAAATGGTGTGTGAACCGTGTTAAATTAATCACACTTGAATAATTCATTTATTGTATCATTTGCATCGTTGAATTCAATTATAATACTCTTTTTTCTTTGACAGCCATTTGTTTCGACATAGACGATAGAGGACGAATATGAGGTATATGAGGATTTATTCATAAGGGAGTGGACCCTCTGCATATAGTGTGTTATAATAATTTAAAATCATATATGCACAAAGCTGGAAGCTTAAGCTATGTCAAAATTTACAGGTATATTTATTTATCCAGCCTGAATAACCAACTGCTGACTGAGAACCAACTTGCTTTTACTAATGTTCCTCGGACCGCACCTCTAGTAGTGGAGTGTAATCTGCTACTTGTACAAGAGGTTAAGAACGTTTTACATTCTTCTCATATTAACTATATAACTGTAAACTTAATTATACGAATTCTTTATCTCGAAGTACTACTCTAGAAATCTTGCACAGAAATACAACGTAATATGACACCTTTCTTTAAAGAACCTAAGTTAACACCCCTAACCCTTAGACAACAGGTAGGGTTTTTCCCTTTACTTTGCAGTGTTCATAATTTTAAGTATTAAATCATTCACAAGAAAATATTTTGAATAATTCATTAATAATTATTTATTTATTTTATGACGAAAACTCTATGCCTCATTAAATCATGCAATTTTAAGGATTTAAGTTAAATATGTACACTCAGGACTTGTGAACCCAACATGGATTTCTAAAATTACAAATTGTATTTTTGTTGGTTATAAAGTTGGCACCAACAATATGGCCCCCATCAAGAGGACAGTAATAGAACTCAAGGAAGAAAGGGTGAACCGCATTACCAAACAAAGGAGCAATCTTCTTCTTCAGCGTGTGTCTTTCTTCTTTTCTTCTTCTGGTCGTTCACTTTTTTTCTATTTAACACTTTTGAGGGAAACGAATCATCTGCTTGAACGAGACCTGTTTTCCGGATCGTTAAGCAATATCAATACAAGAACAACACTTTAAGGTTGATCACACTTTATTTGGTTTTGTGGAGAAAATTCTATGGTTTCCTAGTTTAGAACATTTAAAATTAAAGTATTTCAAAACATTCGTTTGTTAAATTACAATATTTTAAATCAAGGCATCAGCAAAAACGACTGTTATATTGATGACTGCTAGTAAGATAGCCAATTTGTATTGTATAAACATACAACCTGGTTTACCTTGAAATTAATAAAGGAATTTTCCTGAGAAAGATATCGATCGTAGACCACTAATTTTTTTACAAGAACAACACTTTAAGGTTGATCGCACTTTATTTGGTTTTGTGGAGAAAATTCTATGGTTTCCTAGTTTAGAACATCTAACATTAAAGTATTTCAAAGCATTCGTCTGTTAAATTACAATATTTTAAAACAAGGCATCAGCAAAAACGACTGTTATATTGATGACTGCTAGTACGATAGCCAATTTGTATTGTATAAATACACAACCTGGTTTACCTTGAAATTAATAAAGGAATTTTCCTGAGAAAGATATCGATCGTAGACCACTCATTTTTGCACATATTATATTTTTTGAATTCGCAACTCTGAACCAAACACGACACAACATAAATGTTAAATCAGTGTTAGTTAACCGTATGAAGACCGTTAGTTAACCGTATGAAGACCGTTAGTTAACCGTGTGAAGACCGTTAGTTAACCGTATGAAGACCGTTAGTTAACCGTGTGCAGACCGTTAGTTAACCGTATGCAGACTGGCTATAATTGGGCTGAATGTGACACGACAGTCTTTTTATCTAGTTGTCTGACTGCGATATAAATGTTATTTCTCTGTCTAACAGTCGGTTTTAAGTGTGTCAGGCTACAAAAATTACCTTAGAAAATATTATTGTTTCAAAAAATATTTAAGCCTTTAGATAACCACCCATTTTTACTTCCATCAATTTATTGCGGCTGGCATTATTTACCTCGTTTTAGGAGAAATCTCTCTATTGATTAAAAGAACAGTTGGTGTGCAATTGCTTATTTTTATTGAACAAAAGTACAATCAGGAAATATGTTCATCTTGACTGTATGAAAATGTATTCATCTCATAAATATCTTATTTTTATACTTATTCAGAAATCGTTCTTGGTAATTATATAAGTGGTTTATATTGGTTTGTAATATTAATTCTGAGGGTAGGTATAACATTAATTAGTACCGACAACAAGAACCTGACTAATAACAACGTTGCCTACAGGGGTAGTAAATGACACCTTGTTAACTGATCTTGTCGCATGATGAAGAGCTCATTAACGCAATTCAGCTACAGTTCCCATTCAGGGTATCAAATGAGTTAGGGACATTCCTCTGCGAACACAAACGTTGTCTAAGGATTGCTCTGAGAGTATACTAAGGATACTTTGTATTAACTACTCACGATGTTCACCTTGAAACATTAATCCTAAAGGCTCACCTGTGTCAGTGATGGTTGTGGTGAACCTCCTCGCAGTCGGCTCCATCAGGATACCCCATGACAGCTGAAGACCGTGACACAGAAGGTGGACCAGCACAGACACAGTGATCACGACCCACCCCCAGCCACCCTCCAGGTAATAGTGGCGATAAAGAGTGGTGGCCTTCCTGGAGTCTATCGTGGGGCATACCACTGCCGCCGGCACCACTTCCTCCTTCTTGAGTGGTTCCAGTTGTGTGGAGGGGCGACCTTCCTCCAGCCGTACGACCACCACGGGCCACGTGTTACTGCGACTCAGCATGTTACTCACTCAACACTCACTGTCAGATAGCTGTATCCGGTATGGAAATAACATACAGAGATGTATAGACAATCCGTACAAAATTAATGCTTTTTAAGAGTGCCGTTAAACTAAAACAAATAACACACATCTTCCTCTCTCCCTCTCCCCCCGTCAAAGAAATATGAATCTTCTTGAAACACAAAACTCGGATGTTTACAAAAGTAACAAGCACTCTTCTCTTTAGTTTACAGTAAATCTGTTAAATACATTATTGGACCCATTGTTTCGACAGAACAATGGGTAATTCTCCTTTAATGCCTCAATTTATATTCCGTAATTCAGTTCAAATACGGCTTAATTGATGCCTTTACAATTTTTTTAATTGCATTTGTAGACATTTTTCGCCTGTTTTTCTAGTTACATCCTCTTATGTATTTTATTTTAATTTTAATTATATTTATTAAGCGTATTAAAATAGAACAACTATTAAATGTCATAAATCATTACTTAATAGTAAATTAATTTACATATGAACTGAATCCATTAATTTTGAATAAAGATATAATAAATTACTGGATTTGTTTTTTTTTATTATTATTCAAGTGCTTGTCTCATTGTTTTAATAATTTAGGTAACCCTAAACCTTCAGATCGGTTTTAAAGTATATTTGAAAACATATTATATTTATTTACATTACTGGTAATTTATAAATTATGTACGAGGTAAATTTATCGCGAATTGTTTTTTCCTCGTACACTTATTCTTCTCAATAAATGAACCAAAAAAGTGTGGAACAAACAAGTTGTCACTCACGTCCGCACACGCGACGATGACCACGCACAGCACGGTGGACGCGACACCCCGTGATACTGAAACAGCTGAGCCAAGACAAGATGAGGAAGTTAGTGTCAACAATGGTCGCAGGGTGCGCGCGCATACATCTGTCTAGACTTGGCGAACAGATACTTTATGGCATCGGAATGCTCTCTTACGATATTCTTTTTACTAGCTATTAATCCCAAGTAAACCTTCCCAAAGTGTTTCCGAACGAGCCAAACAAGTTTGTTGACTCAACACTGCAAACTGTGAAGAATATATTGTTTAGTTGGCCAATCGAAAACGTAATATGTAGTCTATTCCGTAATCTGAAACATTCATCCTATTCTACTTATGAGTATGATTTTAAACCTCCGCTTTGGATATTATTGTGCTTTTTAAATCCTTGAAAAATCGTATTGGCTATCACACCTCAATAACAAATGTTACAGCTAAAATGATCATCATTGATTGACTTACTTAGCTGGCTGTTGTGGTAAAACGACATAGAATTCCATAAGACCAGTGTTACACACCATGCACTTCTACGCCGTCATTTTTAATTGTAGCGTTATGGAAGATTTCTCATTTTAAATGTATTATTAATACACATCCAGCGGTTTTTATTTTAAAGTTTTGGTGTATACTTGTTTAATGTTTAACCGATGAGGCAGAAAGAAGTTGGGGATATTGTTTCTAACTAAGTTATAAACATATAGAAACAATCTGAAAGTGTTTTGTTGCGTATTAATTAAATATTTAAAATTAGATATTTCCCATTATTTGATGACCAAAAAATAAAACCGTAAAATTACATGAAGTTCAACATTATTCTTATAGGACTACAATCAAGATGGTTGCTATTACAGCCAGATTTTAATGGGTTAATATTACTTTTTCTGTATAAAAAAATAATAATACAGCTAATAATGATATGTATAATTTTTAATAAAGATTTAATTACAAAAAATACTTTCTTAGCCGGAAATTTTAATCCGGGTCATTTACATGGCGGTCGAGAATGTTACCACTACACCACATAGTCCTTATTTTGTACGATTCAATTATTTTGTATTTCACCGTTTCTGTCACATATTTGTTTAAATAGCCAAACTAACACATGATTAAAAAAACCAAATACGTGTCAAACATCTTTTAACATTCATTAAATTTGTAAAAGCGGCAGTAGCCTGATTTAATTTTTCAATACAGTATATACTCGTACAGTACATATGAATAACATAATATATACATTATATGGGAAGACAATGTAAATACATTAGTTCATATTGTTTGTCACGTTGAATATTTAGGAAATTACAAGTTTCTCTTTGTGATTCATTTGTGCAATGCAATGCATCGCGAAAACAAGCAATAAATCTAATCTGTCAGTGAAGTTTTATACCCTATAAATCATTGTTTCCTCATTGTAAAAAATATCACACGATTAAAGTTGGTATACGTAAACAGACAAAACAGCTCCCCATATGATTATATGTTATTAATTCATACGTTATACTGCTGATCTTGACGTGATTGTATAAATACATATTTTAAATTGCAGTATTACATAGATTGTTGATCGAAATTCAAATTTATTGCCGCGATTTCATAAGAAGGCAGATAAATAAATGTATTCGATCTTTCTAGTTTTTCCATATTAATAATATATTAAAGTTAGTTTGCTTATTTAAACGCATATGTGACAGTTACGACCAAATACTAAATAATTGAATCGGAAAAAGTAAGCGCTCTGTGGTGTAATGGTAGCACGTTCACACGGCAAGTGAGAGATCCGGGTTCGACTCCCGGCGGAGCAAGTACTTTTCGTGATTCAATGTTTATTGAAATTAAATAAGGCTATTAATTGCCATTTATACAATTTAATGTAAATAAAAGTCATTTGGCAGGTATTTGGTCTTCCGATCATATGTTAGTTTGCTTATTTAAACGCATATGTGACAGATACGGCCAAATACAAAATAATTGAATCGGAAAAAGTAAGCGCTCTGTGGTGTAATGGTAGCACATTCACCCGGCAAGTGAGAGATCCGGGTTCGACTCCCGGCGAAGCAAGTACTTTTTGTGATTCAATGTTTATTGAAATTAAATAATATATTAAAGGAAATAGAGCCCGATGTTACAATTTCAACACATTCATTTGTAACACAATGTTATTATTGGAACACAAAATTATAAATTCCCATCTTTAGTGCCTATAGACATTCCTGCATAGATTGTAACGCAGGCCTATAAAAGAATGAGTCATTGCGTCAAGGGAAGCTGGCAGGTTCAAGTGATCAAAGCGGTGACAAATGAAGGCAGGCTCAGAACAGAATGAAGTGACAGTAGGCCTATATATTACATTAAAGCCTAGAGGTACGTGGGAACAGCCCTGCGCAAGGAATACCAACCAGCATCATTAACATTCCCGAGACACTGTGCCACTTATATTGCTCCAATAGTGGACTACTTAATCTACATACCCACTTGTTAGTGCCGAATCGGCTATTTCTTTGGAGCAAACACAAATATTTTTAATCCCACATTTCTGTTCTAAGAATAGGTTCGATTATCTCCAGAGTAGTATTTCTCAGCCAAACTTCACATATTTAAATGAACAGTAAATCATTTGGAGCACCGCTGTCAAGACCCTACATTTATCATTCTCTGATGTTTAATCTCCTGTTTAAAAATGTGAGAAAGTATATTAATTTCGTCTCTGATTTAAACCCTGTATTACTGAGTTGCTTAACAGATACAAAATTTGAATAGCTGCAACTTTAAAACATTTGTATGTATAAGGGTGTAAATTAGGTACTGATACGCCTGATTATATTCCAAACGGTTTGAGATATCGATGTAAAATCTTCACCAAACGTATTAAAATACTTTTTGGGACTGTTTAGAGGGTAAAAATATTTACCCTCCCCCTTTTTAAAGGGGTTAGAGGGGTCACTTTAAATATTCAAATTGCAACCCCTATCTTCTGACATGTCATTTGAAAGGTAAATTCAATAGAAACAATGATATGAAAAAACATCTCTACGACAATCACAGCAAAAGTTATGGGCAAACAACCCCTTACATAACAAGAGTTTGCCCATAACAACCCCTTACATCATTGTCCTGATACGCCTGGATATACATTCCAAAAGGATTGAGATATCAATGTACAACCTTCAGCATACTTATTAAAATACTTGTTTGGATTTTTTGAGGATAAAAAATTACATTGTAAAATTGTAGAGTAATAAACTAAAATTTTCAAATTTCAACTCCTATCTTGTGACATGTGATAATAAAGGTCTATTAAATAGAAACACAATGACAGTGATAAAACACCTCTACGTCATTTCTAGCTAAAGTTATGGGAAAATAACGCAAAAAATAATAATATGTGGGGACAATGCCAATTTCTTGCGTATATCAACATAATGCATACGCGATATCCTTTGGTAAGACTTTGAGCGGCCCGACTTATCCCTTTACGTAGTATCTAATGTTTCTGGTGTTCATAGTTTTGGTAATAGGTGGCAAATGCATAAAATCCATGATCACAAATTGTAGAGAATTCAATCTGAGAAAATGTATGTAAATAAAGTCAATTACAAACAATTCTAAAACCGTTCTAAATTAAATAGAAAGGTTGGTTTAGACAATCCTGGTGAAATGGAGGCTATTAAAACTGTTAAACATTGATTAATAAATGTTCCATATCATGAGAATCTTTTTCGAAATTTTTAAGAAGATGAATTTAGGACAAAGAGAGATAAAAGTAATAAATAAATAGGTATTCCAAAATACATTTTACAAAACTTTTGGTCACTAAAAAAGTATCTTTCCATCTCACTTTTTTAGTGATATCACTATTGGAAGTTTAGAAGATAAAACATAGTGGCAGAGATTAAAGGTTTTCGTTTATTTAATTATGTATTAAATTTAAATTTTATTTTCATAATTTAAAATAATAGTTCATAGTTACTGCAAATCTACTTATTGTAAGACATCATCTAACAGAACTTTAGTAGAAGTATATTGGTACACGTAATAAGAGTATATAAATTGGATATAATATTTTTGAGGGTTAATTCATACCAATTTGTTGCTATAAAGACTGTTAAAAGCTTTTCATGTTATATTGGTTTCAAAGTTTTTGAAGCTAATCATCTTAAACCTTCGTGATATTATTAAAATGTATCAACAAAAATATGTTGATACATATTTTTGTTGATACGTCAACATATACCTCAACATATACAACAATACGTCAACACATTTTACCAAAAAGTAAACTATCCAAGAATTCTAAAACGTTTTTCAATTTTTTACAGTGCTTTATTCCATAAATAAAGGTACGATTTCAAACTGCTAACAGCCACTATAGTACGAGTTCTTGAGATAAATTATAACCTATTGTAGTACACCATTTTACCTTTGATCTAAATGTTTTATAATGGATGAGATAAAATTCCAGAAATATATAAATGGCATCTATTGCTGAGATGTTCCTACTGGCAACCTTTTGCGTGTGGAAAAATTATTGGCGTGTTGTGTGTAAAAGTGTAAAATTAGCTTTAAAAAAGATCAAGGTCAAGGTTGAATGGATAAAAAAATTAAAGAAAACCCTACAAGTGAAATTTAATTATTGTTTATTGACACCAGTTATTAGATAAGGATTTCACTGTCACGACCACACTTAGCCGATAAAACGAATCGTAGCCACAAGGCACGTCCATTTACATAACGTTTAAGCCTGGAGGAACCTCAGGGAAATACAACGTCCTAACAAATTCTACAATCGGCCCCTGGATGTCCCCATACACACGTCTACGAGTACATGTAGTTACAGACTATTTTGACTGTGCCTCCAGCTCTGAGCCGAACTGTTCTGGGAGTGACAGTCCCTATTTACACCGCCTGTTCTCCGGATACAACTCGATGTTATACGCAAAATTTGTTGTGTATTTCATGGAAATTATCTATTAACTTAAACCTCACTCAATAAAATTCCATTATATATTCTTCCATTATCGTCAACTCGCTTTATAGAATTTCAAGATGGTAGCTTTCCACATTTGTAAAAAATAATGAGATCAAATATAAATTATTTATTTAAACTGAAAACAATTTGAAAATATCTATATAGTTTATTGTAATAGAGAGATTACTTTTTGCCAGACTCTTATTTTCGTGTAAACGTGTGTGTACTATTCATCTACTCAGTGCAGTGTTATGGTATGTTCTCATGCTAATAATTTTGAAGACACACTTGGTGTTTTTTTACATACAACAGTTTATATTGTTAGTTACAATGTAGAGGGTTCATCTCTGAATTCCGTTTTAAATTTGCAGCCTTTGCGCTTGTTTTATATAACTTTATGTCTTAACGTTTTTTGACACCTGAAGAAGAGGAAATATCCCAATCCTCGAAACGTTATGTTTTATTTTTGTAGCAAATTTTATTTTCGGACGTAGGCAAATGTCCAAATTCCGGTTACCCTGATCCAAACCATCCATCGTCCATAACAAACTTAAAAAATTAACTGTGGGAATTACTAGAAATGGTAAAATTGTCGAAACGTCATATATTGGCTTCTATGAACTATCGAGGGAAACTTTGATTGGATGATAAGCTTTCTCAATAAAGCACATAATACCACACACCATTATGAATGGGGAAGGGATGAAGAATCATGGTATATTGAGTTTTTATGCTCATCGCCTTATATAAAGGTTTTCATACAAAATCATAAAACAAAATAAATGCCACCATAAAAACATTAAAATCTACCTCATCATGTAGGCTTTGCCGAAAGATATTACCTTGAACCAGTATGACATTTAATTTAAGGGCTCAAGTTGAAAATTATGATATAATTAAAATATATAAGTTAATATTATATATTATGATTCCTTACATGAATTATTTTTATATGGGGTTGTTTTGTCTCAAATTGTACAGTACGATGCAGGAAGCACTATGTTGTCATATGATTTACATCTTGTTCTAGTATTTATGAACAAGAGGTAGTATGAAGGCGTGTTTTTGTCCGGCAGTTCACTTTCAGAAGTCTCATTTATATTCCAGGTGCTGTTAGTAAAAGTATTATTTCTCTCTTCAAACCAAACAACAGCTATCGTCACACACATAGTTTTTGTCCTCTTTTCACTATTGATAGGAAACACGAGTACTTTCAGTTAGTACACTATATGATATTTTTAAAGAGGCTTTAAAAACCCCCCTTTTCAGCCTTATTCTGCCCGTCTTCACGGGCCCGTGAAGGATCATATCACACAGAATTCTTAAGGGTAGTCTAAAGGATAGTACAAGTTCGACGGGACTGATAAAAAGTGCAACGGTCACAGACAGGATTTGAACCTCTGCTATTACTAACCCAGGTCCTAAGTCAGACGATTAATACCATGCAGCATCTTGCACTCCCAATATTTGCTAATATTATACTGTATTTAATGTCATTAATTTTTAATTTTTTATTATTTTTAAACATTCAAGTTTAGTGCAGTACTTATTTTACTCAATATAGTTTATTTTAGTTCGATAAATTTGTTTGTATACATTTTGCGCTTAGCACTTATATAACAATGAAATGTTAAAAAGATTGAATGGCCTTGGGTGACTGAAATTTTCAGAGTGACTTGTAGTGAGTAGTTAAATAGGAGCATCTCCTACTCACTGACATGGACGTTTGACAGTACCAGGGATATAATAGCGTTTCTATATTAAGGACGTTGTCGATTCAAATGTGGTTTTCAGTGATGAGGATGTCACCAGTGACAATGTTTAGTCTTAGAGACAACGACAATGTCATTCTTACTATACATAAACATCACGTCGACTATATGCGGAACTTTTCAATATTTAAGAATTTATATGTAACAAAAATAATAATGATAAGGTATAATATTAGAATTGCGTATAGTTTTAACTACTTTGGATAATAGGAAATTATTTATTTGGTAAAACCCTGAAAAAAAATGACAATACAGGGTTTAAAGATACCCTGTAGGTAATAAGATGAATTTTGTATTATGGGACGTCCATTACATAAAATAATATAGAAACACAAGGCATGTGAAGTTAATGTAATTTTAGATGTAATATTCTGGGAAATGCTGTTTAAAATAGTTCACAGGCAGAATGAAATTTAGCAATATAAACTTAAAACACGGTTTCGGGTCATTACTCTCTGAAGTTTACTCCACGTCTGTGATATCCGTCAAATAACCGCCTCTCAGACCACCCATCACCACAGGCCCCACTTCTGCCTACATCGCTGATTAAAATTGTTTAAAAATAACACAAATAATATATATTTTAGTCCGTATAGTAATAATCAGTGAGACCTACTTTTTTAGTATAATTAACTGTTAGCGAAGCCTATCCCTCAAGGGGCTGGAAAAATCGAATTTCTCTCTATCTGTCTGCCTGTCCGCCCATTATCTCCAAACAAACAGAGCTGTAGACTTGAAATTTTACAAGAACCTTCATTTCTATACTGTATAGGAAATGTTAAAATTCTGTAAAAAGATTTGATTCCAGCGCAGTTTACCACTGTAATACTCTCCCTAGCTCTCCGAAACTTTGATTTCAAGACTGGATAATAATTAGTTATATGATGGTGCATTTTCATTATTGTTATTGTAGTTATATAAACATATTTGTTAGTAACAGAGTGTTGAAAACGTTAGTGAATTCCTGGAATTGTAAAAATTTTCATTTCTGTCTGTCTGTCCACAATATGTCACGAAAACAAACTTACCTATAGACTTGAAATTTTGCATGAAGCTTCATTTATACATAGGTAACACTGAGTTCGATAATTTCAAGTTACTCACTGTATTTTGCTGAGCGTTAACTAATAATTTTTTACATTGTTTTAATGAGTATCCATGACAGCAACAAAAGTAGGAGAGTAAATTAATTTATAAACGAACTGAATACAATCGTAATAGATTTTAACATATGACATTTTAATTCATACAAGGGAAAGAAAAATAATAGACTGGAAAGTTAATGTTAAAAGTCGTCGAATAAGATTTAATTTCAGCGCATTCTTGCGTTGTAGCACCCTCCCTAGCTCACAGAAACATTTATTTTAACACTAGACAATAATAATTTCTAGGATGGTCCAGCCATGAATTTGGGCTGAGTGATTTTTTTGTACTATTATCTTTCTGTCTAACTATCTGCAGGACATCTCGAAAATGAAAAGAACTACGCACTTCAATTTTGTATGTGACCTCGGGAAAGCCTGCTACGCGTCACGTGGTGTGGCGTACTCTTACTCTGGTGATAATTCAGAGATAATCTAACTCTCCATTTTTACACTATCCAATCAAAGCCCATCTTCTCGCGATTAATTATCCAAAGCGTTATACGAGCATTTCTCTTAGAACTGCGACAGCGCATCCTTTGATGGCATCTTTCCGGAACAAACTCTCTCGTCGTGTGGTCGATTATTATTTTTTTTTTTTTTTTTTTTTTTTTTCATGGGAATATATTGAAATTAACCGAGTTATTTATTATAGAAAAATATTTCTAGAGTCTAATGTGAAGATTTTTACAATACAAACAATTGAAACTAACCGAAATTGTTCTGTTGCTTTCAAACAATAATAGATGATTGCTTATTGCATTATTTGCATTATGCAATATATATATATATATATATATATATATATATATATATATATATATATATATATATATATATAATTTCAATAAACACTGAATCGCAAAAAGTACTTGCTCCGCCGGGAGTCGAAACCCGATCTCTCACTTGCCGGGTGAATGTGCTACCATTACACCACAGAGCGCTTACTTTTTCCGATTCAATTATTTTGTATTTGGCCGTATCTGTCACATATGAGTTTAAATAAGCAAACTAACATATGATCGGAAGACCAAATACCTGTCAAACGACTTTTATTTACATTAAATTGTATAAATGGCAATAGCCTTATTTAGTTTCAATAAACACTGAATCGCAAACAGTGAATTGCTACAAATGACTTTATTGCCTTGAAATATTTGTAGTACCATTACACCACAGAGCGCAATTTAATATATATATATAATATATATATATATATATATATATATATATTTATATATATATTTATATATATATATATTCTAAAGGCTTTTATTAAATTGCGCTTCTGAATACTACAAATATTTCAAGCATAAAGTCATTTTAGAATTTCACTGTTTATCAGATTCACCTGAATATTCGGAAACATTTAATTTTTCTTGTTTATCTATTTATATTTACAGCTGATTTCATGTCTACACTAATAACCAGACGATATTGTTCCTGTGGTTAGAACATGTGACTGTCCATCGATCTTATCTAACTCGTGGGTTTCATCAAAACAAAGCCTCATCTGCTTTAGTGTATTGTCAAACAATAATATCTTGATATTTCATCAGAGATAATATTTTATGAGTCGATGTGATTCATTGACAAAACATTAAGTCGATGCAGAAGATTACGGGACGTGGTCGGCAGTTATACGGGTATTTCAGTGATACTGTGCAGTAGTTGAGTACTGTTTGTTAAATGAACCACAAGTGTAACAAACATCAATCTTGTGTGATGTATTTTAAGTTAACAGCAATAATTTTGAGTTGCTTAGTGTTCTGGACCAATGTAAGTTTCAAGACATTTTCATTGTAATTATTTATGTCTTAAATTTAGAAACAATATATCTTTAATTTATTTTGATATAATAAAACGCCGTAAACGGACATCACCTTAATACTCAGTGCCCTTATTAATTGACTATTATAATAATATAATATTTATGACTATTTTGAACACACCATAAGAAGCGAGATCCAGTATCGTGTACTGTTAGTACGACACTAGTATAACATAACCTTGTGGTCATATTGTCTTAGCAAAATATAAGTACTCCAGCTCAAGTAAATGTACACTATAACAAACTCCCCTGCACCAATAATTATTGTGTTATTCATTTATTAGCCTATATGTATATTTATATTTATAGTAAACATAACTACCTATATCAATAACTGCTATAATTCTCTTGCTTACAGATTAGCTATAATATTGAAATTTGACGAAAATAGTGGAAAGTGTCAAGCATTTTTTTTTTTTTTTTTTTTTTTTTCATTTTTATTCACTTTTAAATGACCTATTGGAGGGGCTAGACCTTTTATTTTCCTCTCTCTCTCCCTTAAGGTTAATATTTATACAAACTGAGAAAATAAACAAGATTGCATGAAATGTTACGTTTATTGATTTTCTGTTTATTTTTATAAAAATACGAAGATGTTCCGAGTCGTGCTTTATGGTTTTTATGGGGAGGTACAATCGAATTATAAATCATTACTTTGGTTCAGTTGTAAATTATCTCAAAAACTGGTAATTTTCCAAAACACAATGTAGCTCCAAAACGTAAATTATATTTACATTTTTAACTTTAAGTGGGAAATAATTTGTTCAATATGTTTCCTCAAAAGAAAAACGTTTATTTAAAATGTGTAGGCCTATAACCAAACTTTTAAAAATACAATGCTCTCACAAACCGTCCCACTATCTATGTATGATCTCTTAACAACAAGCAAACAAAATCTGGAAAATAACAAGTTTCTGTTTCTAGAGAAAAGTAATTACAGGCTATTAGAAGTCTCCCTGCACGTAGGTAGGATATTGTAGTAGTTAGTAAGATTTATGCGTGACATATTAGAAAGCACTAAAACAAATAGGCCTATCACGTTAAAACTATTTCAAACATTCAGTAGCCACCTCAGAGATGCACGCTTCACAAAACACATTATGATTGTGTTCCCAGACCACATAGCTCCACCTAACTGATCTTTAAAATTCTATTAAAGTCTTCTGAACCATTCTAAATTCCATGTTTTGCATGTTGCCGCAGATATGTTACAAATTACATTGTTCTCCGGTTTCACAGCTCCCTCCATCCAACAAGGTTTTAAAGTTCAAGTAGTGCTAAATACTAAGAATTATTTCATATACATTCAAATTGCTTGTGATTTTATAATGGTGAATTATAATTAAACTACGCACTAATTGTAACTTTTCTGTTTAGAATGTATCTAAACATACTGTATTGTATCAAAGAACAATTCTGTCTACTACGAATCGACAGTGCAAGAAACAAGAGATATTTTGTAGTTACTATGTAGTTTTCCTTCATCAGAGCGTTAATTAATGAAATTGATTGTGCTGGTAATCTAGCTAAAATGTAATTACTCGTAAAAATATGATTTATCATCACTTAAAAATAATTTAAATTTTATAAAAAAGTTGTGTCAATAGCCATTCGTTATGCATTTGTAACTATTTCTATGATTGGACAGTGTGACTGTCGTTATATTTATTCATAAGTAAAGAAATCAGTAGACTATAGTATTTATCTTGTGTTTGGGCTATTTATGCCACGGTTTTGTAACTATTTCTCTGATTAAATATACTAACGTTACATTCATTATTAACTAAAGAAATCTGTAGACTATGGTATTTATCTTGTGTTTGGGCTATTTATGCCACGGTTTTGTAAATACCTCTCTGATTAGACAGTGTGACTGATGTTATATTCATTATTAACTAAAGAAATCTGTAGACTATGGTATTTATCTTGTGTTTGGGCTATTTATGCCACGGTTTTGTAAATACCTCTCTGATTAGACAGTGTGACTGATGTTATATTCATTATTAACTAAAGAAATCTGTAGACTATGGTATTTATCTTGTGTTTGGGCTATTTATGCCACGGTTTTGTAACTATTTCTCTGATTAAATATACTAACGTTACATTCATTATTAACTAAAGAAATCTGTAGACTATAGTATTTATCTTGTGTTTGGGCTATTTATGCCACGGTTTTGTAACTATTTCTCTGATTAAATATACTAACGTTACATTCATTATTAACTAAAGAAATCTGTAGACTATGGTATTTATCTTGTGTTTGGGCTATTTATGCCACGGTTTTGTAAATACCTCTCTGATTAGACAGTGTGACTGATGTTATATTCATTATTAACTAAAGAAATCTGTAGACTATGGTATTTATCTTGTGTTTGGGCTATTTATGCCACGGTTTTGTAAATACCTCTCTGATTAGACAGTGTGTGACTGATGTTATATTCATTATTAACTAAAGAAATCTGTAGACTATGGTATTTATCTTGTGTTTGGGCTATTTATGCCACGGTTTTGTAAATACCTCTCTGATTAGACAGTGTGACTGATGTTATATTCATTATTAACTAAAGAAATCGGAAATCTGTAGACTATGGTATTTATCTTGTGTTTGGGCTATTTATGCCACGGTTTTGTAACTATTTCTCTGATTAAATATACTAACGTTACATTCATTATTACCTAAGGAAATCTGTAGACTATGGTATTTATCTTGATTTTGGGCTATTTATGCCACGGTTTTGTAACTATTTCTCTGATTAAATATACTAACGTTACATTCATTATTAACTAAAGAAATCTGTAGACTATATCTGGGTATTATATCTTGATTCTGTGATGATCCACCTATTTATGCCACGGTTTTGTAAATACCTCTCTGATTAGACAGTGTGACTAACGTTATATTCATTATTAACTAAAGAAATCTGTAGACTATGGTATTTATCTTGTGTTTGGGCTATTTATGCCACGGTTTTGTAACTATTTCTCTGATTAAATATACTAACGTTACATTCATTATTAACTAAAGAAATCTGTAGACTATGGTATTTATCTTGTGTTTGGGCTATTTATGCCACGGTTTTGTAACTATTTCTCTGATTAAATATACTAACGTTACATTCATTATTAACTAAAGAAATCTGTAGACTATAGTATTTATCTTGTGTTTGGGCTATTTATGCCACGGTTTTGTAAATACCTCTCTGATTAGACAGTGTGACTAACGTTACATTCATTATTAACTAAAGAAATCTGTAGACTATGGTATTTATCTTGTGTTTGGGCTATTTATGCCACGGTTTTGTAAATACCTCTCTGATTAGACAGTGTGACTGATGTTATGTTCATTATTAACTAAAGAAATCTGTAGACTATGGTATTTATCTTGTGTTTGGGCTATTTATGCCACGGTTTTGTAAATACCTCTCTGATTAGACAGTGTGACTGATGTTATGTTCATTATTAAGTAAAGAAATCTGTAGACTATAGTATTTATCTTGTGTTTGGGCTATTTATGCCACGGTTTTGTAAATACCTCTCTGATTAGACAGTGTGACTGATGTTATGTTCACTCATAAGTAATGAAATCGGTAGACTGTAGTATTTATCTTGTGTATTGGGTATCTATGCCATGGTTTTGCTGTACTTATTACATTTGTGTTTCAACTACTTAAGTGGTGCTATTGTGAGCACGTACTCTTCAGTGTTCAATGTTTGCTCACATCCTGTCAGTTTTGCACAGATGAAACATCGGTATGCCGTATTGCGTGTCGATAACAAGTATGGAAGAATTTGTCTCCAAGAATCGTATTCTCTAACCTCTATCCTCGGGGCAATTGAGGCCAGTGTAAAGCTTTCTTTCATTGGCGAATGAGTGTAGTTCAATGTGCTTATTCTGATTGGAATTATTTGTTATATTATGGTGCTTTATCAGCTTTTTTTAAATATTCTACATAATTTTCTAAGAGAGAATGTAAAATTCAGTGTTTTAAAAAGTATTCAATTTGTTTTATTTTACACTTTCACAAAACGTAAACGTTTTCTGTTCAATTTTAATGTAAATACTCAATCTGCCTGTCCTATTACAATATGTCCAATTTTCAGGCCCAGTCAGCACCTAAAGCCGAGTACTGGAAGCTGGACGATGTGGTGAACTATTTTTCAAATGGCTCCATCAACGTCAACTCTCTGAGTGCTATGTTCTCTGACCTGACCAAGAGAGCTACCGGCGAAATGGACAGGCTCTACCACCAGCTGGAGGGGGTGTTGGAACAAGCTCCTGTGGCCACTAAACTCGACCCCTCGGTCATAAACGAGAACTGTACATGTTACTGCCGCTGTCCTCATAGCCACGGCTCCGTCAGCACTAAGGTTGTGAACAATATCAAGGATAAGGTCATGGACCTCAAAAGCAAATTTGAGAATGTTAGACAATCCATAATAGACAAATTCCACGTCCAGACAAAATCGCCAGTCAACTGAGAAAGGAAAATAACATTTGAATTATTATCCCTAAAATTATTTATTCAAATAATAGCTCGAATCATTTTATCTTTTTCTCCATGTTATAAGTCGTAATATTTTGTCTATTTAATGCACCAACTGAAAAATGTAGACTTGTGTTACTTATAAATCAATTATCATTTCGTAAATCTTCTGACTCTGATATTTACTGCAATACTTTAATTTATTAAAAAACATTTTAGAGTTTAAACATTCTATGTCATCGATTCCCTCATATGTTGCTTAAAAATAATGACATACAGAACAATAAACAGTAGAATGATATGGATGAAATAAATTACCAATTGAAGAAACGACAAAAGGTATAGTTACTGTCAGTAGTGTGTCACATTCAAGAATATTTTCATTACTCTTGAAAGATGTAGACACTAAAAGTATATTGGTCTACGTATATTGGACCACTCTTGTTGCCATACTAAGATATAGTGTATATGCAGATCACCTGATTCAGCATAATAGTTCAGGAGCTTAGAACCAATTTGCATTGTATAAGCACTCAACCTGGATTTTCTTGAAATCGAAAAAGAATATTTCAAATAAAAGAACGATCATCAGCCCCACTAGTTTAGATGGAGGTCGATATGGTAGATGATAAAAATATTAAATTATAATATTTTTCCTCAGATTTTATTTTTCTTTTATTTACTTTTACATACCAAAAACCAACTATCAGACACGTAAATAAGTTTCAACTAAGTTTCATATACAACGCCTTAAAATGGCTACTTCCAGTTCTATTCAGTTCTCTGACGGTGATAAAATAATAATTATGTGTCTGGCGGTCGGTCCTACCTAAGTATATGAAGGTAGCCCATTATCGTTTGATATTTTTACCTCTCCGATACCCTCGTAATTACGAATCTCTCCAGAACTGGTCAAAAACATTTTACAATCGCTTTAGGAAAATCTCTCAGCATCTTGCTCAGAGCTTGCAACATTGAAATAGGACGGTAATTTCCAATTTTGAACTGGTTATATTGCTTGTGTACTGAAATTTGAAATGGGAGATAATTAATTTTATAAGTATCGTTCAAATGTGGCGCGTCGCTTTCAGTAACTAGACAGATATGCAGTCAATATCACAAGTGTTTTTATATTGAGGTCTCTGAATTACACTTGACAACAGAAAACAAAGCGTGGATGACATCGGATTGTTTTCCATTTTAGGTCAGAACTAAGAAAATCCAGTATCTGTCAAAAGCAGAAGCAAATTGAAAACGTTTGCTACTTCTACGGAGTTTTAAAATAATATTTCCATTTTCTTTAACCTGAAATGACAGCCTAGAGGTACCATGTGGACACATCAGTATGTATATTATTTACTCCCTAGTGTGAAACTCACCTCATTATCTGGGCTTATAATTTTGATAATTTGTCTGTTTTAAATGTATTTAAAACATTCCGTGCTAAGGTAACATAACGTTGGATCATTTCCTATAGTATTAAGGTTTATTAATGTCGTATGCTTTAACAGCAAATATTAACTTTTTGAAATGTTCTTATTTGGTTACTTTTCGCTAAACGATATGGCCAATGTAATCCAGCCATTTTCAAAATCCATTATCGTAATCCAGCTTCCGGTTATAAATTAAAATTTTTAAAATATAATATTTTAAAGGCATTAAGCATTCCATTTTTAAAACTTGTATTCATTTACAAGTCACTAGTTCCATCTTGCATGCGATTAATTGTTTAATGTTTGGAGTACAAACAGCTCTCTTCGCCATGTAATTGGAGAGTACCTTTGTAGCCAGATAATGCAACGTTTGATAGTAATGATGTTACAATTATTTTAAATACCATAGGCTTTGATATTTGGTATGTTAATTGTAAAGTTTTGAGAGTAGTTGCCTAAGGAAGGCTTTTCTCTCGTTTGTTTTTTTTACAAACCATATAAAAGTAGTTTATGTATACAATTAATTATATTACATCGTAGTCAAGGGTGAACAAGAACGTCTATGTTAAAATAAATATATGTACAAAATATGTGTAAAATTGCGAATGATAAAAAAATTATTCTTTTTATGAAAATTTAATAAAATTTATATTTTTAAATTATGTATTAATTGAATCTCCATTACGTAAACTATAAAATCCTACTATTGATTACCGTCTTGCCATATGTTGTATTAGCGCAGGTACTCATATAAATAAAACTTTAAAAATCCATACCAACACTGTGAGGTATTTTATTGTAGCGATATTAAAACAATTTTTCAACTGAATTATCGCTTTTTCCGGTTGTAAAATTCAAAGGGAGGGGGAGGGTTTATACTCTTGGTAAACCCATCCCTATTTATGGAAATCACGTTCTACGCTCTAAAAGTAATTAGTGTAGTTCTTAGCGTATGTAGACTACGTTTAATAAAAAAAAAAACCACCATGAATTAAATTTTAGTTTTTCATCTTACCGAATCCGGTGCAGCGCGGAGCCTTCCAGCAGAAGGCACAAGCTGCGTGTATGTTCGTGACGACAGCGCGTCTAAGACAAGCGATTTGCGGGTTGAACTTAACAGGCGCCCGCTAGGACTCTATTTGCGAAAAACCTTTTAATTAATGCAAATTGAATGTTTTTATTGTGCGAGGTTTGTACATTTTTTTGCTAATTATTTACCCATAACGCGACCAATACAGAGTTGTTTGCAACCGGCCGAGAAAATGTTTAATTGATGATGTCATAACAACGTTCCCATTGGCTTATACATATTATTACTATCGACTCAAATAGGGTTATCCTATTAAAAATGCTAAAAACGTAAGAGTTTTGTTATATGTTTATAACAAATTTATTTTTCAAGTTATTTGGTTATATTTTATATCTTTTTGGATTAACATGAAATGGGCTTTAATAATAAATAGATAGTGATATATTTGGTCATAATTTAAAAATAATAATGCTGTACAAACTAAAAAAAGTTTTGGAATTTTTTTAATTTTTAATTTTTTTACTCAAATAATATAAAATAAAATACCTCATTGTTGCTTTTATTTTATTTGAAATGTATTTCTCTACCTAGCAATACTAGAATATGTATATGTGTGTATATATATATATATATATATATATATATATATATATATATATATATATGCATAGTTTGTCAGAATAAATGTTTTTCTAAATCCTGAAAATTCCAAGGATATTGATTTTTTTCTCTTGTAGTACACTAATATTCTTATAGTAACTTATTATTCATTTAAATTTCAATTAACTGTAGTATTGCAGTTTTTCTTATGTGTTACAACAATATTAGTCTAATGTATACTAACATTTGGTTGAAAAAGGAGTTTTAAAAAATTATTTAGATAGCTGTACTTGCACGGAACGGTTTCCGTGATATAAATTTTGAGCCCAGACTAGCTGTCACGGAACCGTTCCGTGATGCAAGGCCAATGGGTTAATATATTAATATAAACGTTTATAAATACACAACCAAAATGTATTTGAATTAATATCAAGCTTTAGTTGGATTACAAGCTGTTGATGTATTAGGCTGTGAAATTGTCAAAACCCGTTGTATCGTTACTTTAAGACCCCATAATTAGGTTGTCAGAGCTATAAATTCCATTCCATTCCTGTACGTAACACTGACTTTTTGTGCAATGCTCGTTATCGCAAAGTTACTTATCCTTAGTTTGCAATTGAGTTGGTTGGTCTTATTTTTGAGATAGCACTTTAGGAATTAATCGGCGTGGATAAAAGGTAAGGCCAATAATTTATGCCGAAAATACACATCCTGTGTAGTTTTTAGTGGGAGAAATAAATAGCGCATCGCATTTGATGCGATCTCACACTAAAACAACATGCAATGCTTAAGACAATGCAACGCTGTCTACTGTCACGCAGAACTTAATATTCTCGATGTTAGCTCGAGCTTTAAGTTCACAGTAGAGATGTACTTCTTATTTATGTTTTGCATCTTTTGTTAGACGTCGGGTGTCAAATCAAATTCAAATACAAGATGAATTCATGCTTTACACCAATATATTTTGTTCTCTAGTATTGCCAGTAACGTAAATATAAGTGAAGGAAATTAAGACCCTGCATAAAAGTAAATTAAAGGTCACAAACTGTAAGCTTTCTTTGTACAAACATTTTATATCATTTCCAGTGACATAAATAGAAATTAATTAAACTAAGAGTCTTCGTAAAAGCATATTAAGGCAGATATCACAATTACGGTTTGCACACAACAATGTTGTAGCAAGCAATGTAAACTAATTGAAGAAGAATAAGGGTATAACTGGCTAACCATTAGCGAAGCCTTGTCACTCGAGGGGCTGGAACAGTTTCGTTTCTGTCTGTCTGTCTGTCCACACAATATCTCAAGAACGTACTGATTTTAATTTTTGCATTAAGCATTTCAACATCGTGATTGATGATACTGCTTATCCCGCCATATTCTTTGGCTGAACGTTAGTGAACATTTTCACATTGGTCTTTTGGGAACCAAAGATAAATTTTCAAAATAAATAGATTTGTAAGCAAACAAATAAATAAATATATATAATTTTAACATGTGACATATTAAATAAATAGAGCTTTAAAATAATCTATAGACTTCAAACTTTGAGTGCAGCATCAGTGAATCCGGTTGTGCGCAGTGCTCCAAAAGTATGACACGAAGGGTGATGTTAATTCATCCAACTTCTACACGTGAAAAGGTCGATAGACTGTTTGACCATACAGAGTCCAGTGGAGGTCATATAAGCCACGCCTGCTTCTGAGATCTCTAGTCGTGATAACCACAAGAATCCGATCCAACAGAGTGAAACTTATGAAGCAAGAACTTGGCGCTCTGAGACATCAAATTCGTTAGTGGTTGTGCAAGACGAGATGACATTATTGGCCTCTACATTGTGTCTGAGACAGAGACAACCTTCATGACTGATTTTCTAGAAACTTAGTCACTTACGTAGCATTTAAACTATTTAACAGAGGAATTCCATCATGATCACCATATGTGTTTACTAGAATAGCTGCTCCCGCACCTGTCAACTCAGTGTATTAAGTCACCATGACTCGTAAGTGACCTTAAATGTGTGCTATCCAAACATTTATTGGTAAGTTTATGTCACTTCAGTGACAAGCTCTGTCAGAAACCAAGCTAATCAGCACTCACATTCAAAACTCCCGCACTCCTTTTGCCGCGCGTAGATTAAAGGAGGTATTTGTAATCATAATGCACAATCCCTTTTTATTGAAAATTTGTGAAAAAAAATTAAGAACACAAAAAAGTAATGATTAAACAAACATCGCAACAAAATAATATTTTAATCATCACAAATAGACGGTCAGTGCGTGATCGTACCACAAGCACCTCAGCCAGTCACAGCCATCCTTCAAAAAGTCTCTGACCATGCAATTTTCAAAAATACATGGAATGATAAACAAAATCAATGATCAAGTAATGTCGAGCGTGGCTGCTGCTTGTATGGGTGACCGCGATCCTGTCCTTACACGCAGCCCGCCTTCTTTTTCGTTGGTGGTAATCGTAAGTCACCTTGTGTTAGAGAGGGCTTCCTAGCCCTGGTGAAATAAGATATGCTTTGACTTATTTTTGACTTTGATAAAGTCAATCATTTTTATCCGTGCTACTGTTTGGATTTGGTTATTATCTATAAAGAGAACACTTTGTTTTTTTGTTTTTTTTAATTTCGAATATGACATTTTCCAATACTAAAAAATAAATATATGTATTAAATTTATTCGACTGTTTCTCTCATCAAAATGCCCAAAAATAAAAATACTTTTATTCTTAGAGCTTGTTTATGCCTCAGCAAACGTCATTATAGTTTGCCTGTTTAAGACGACTGGGACCCTCTGTTGACCCACAGTACAGAGTCGTAGAATTGAATTGTGGCACTGGGTAGGGGAAGAGTGGAGCTGGAGAAGTTAGTAACTTCCCAAACCCCAAAAGCTGAGCTTAAAAAATCAAGCCTTCATTAGGACAGCAGTATCTGATTTAAAATGTAAACGAAGTAAAAGCAGTTGCTCTACCGATTGATGCAAAACAATGGCTGTGAACTACAACGGACCTCCAACGACTACAAAACAAGCCAAAATAAAATTATATTATTTACTATTTAATGTTTTTTTTTAGTTTGCTGTATACACGTTTTTTAATACGAATGAAGAATTTGCATTTGATCTTAATATGTAAAGCAATAAATTTGTGTGCTTTAGCTCTCCGAAATTTAAATTTTTGCAAACTTTATATTAATATTTATTGACAGTATAATCATATTTTTATTTTATGACAAGAATAGGACAATTTTCCAGTAATAAACTGAGAACTGACACATTCTCTTCCACTTTTAGTTGAATAGTGTCAAATTCATTATTTAATTATTTAACAACAAAAAATTGTTAGTTGTACCACCGGACAGAGTTTTGCAGATGAGAGGGAGGAGCGGTTGTACGATTAGCTGATGAGTTTAGTCTAGGGCAGGGGTTCTCAACCGGTGGGTCGCGACCCCCAGGGGTGTCGCGGGACGGGTCTGGGGGGTCGCGAGATAGGTGATAAATGAAAAAAAAACTAAAAAAACTCAGTCCATATATACCATATGAGCGGCGAATATCAAATGAAGCGACCATGTACTTATTTAGGAAACTGAGTTGAGTCCGCTTGTTAAATACAATAAGTATATTTAAATCAATTTACAATTAATCAATAATATTTTAAAATACAACTATAATTATACAAAAAAGGTACAAATGGAGCTCTAAATGACTCAACATCGCTGCTAAAAATGATGGTGCCTGCCGCGCCACTTGTATCGTAACGTAGGCCTTATTGTTGTGAGACAAAATTTGTTTATTCTAAAAAAAGGCACACTACACAAAATACATTGCAAAAAATACATTTTTTTTAAAGTCCAGCAGAATGACTTAATGAGAAACTTTGAGCTTGCTTTGAATTAACTAACTGTAGAATGTCTGGGTTGATTTTTGTCAAACACAAAATAATATCATTTTCCAGTGGCAAGCGATTTCTTGATTTGGTTTTTAAATTCACCATTGTGGAAAATCCTTTTTTCAACAATTGTAAGAAGTAGAAAAAGGTTATCAAAATCTTCAATGCTACTTTGGTTAATTCTGGGTGTTCCTTCTTTATACTTAGCCAAAACTTGTCGGGACAAACATCGTCAAAAGTTAGTTTCAATGACTGATCACTTGATATATCTATCAGTTCATCGTGGAGGCCAGCATTCAATTCAGATTTTTTAACAGCTTTTTCGGAAAATGGTTTTGTTATCCACACAGATCCACTTGTATCTTTAACAGGGAATATAATCATTCAACTGCTTTATCAAGGCTTCAAGGTGTGATGATATGAGTAATGAGAGAGATGATGTTCAATGGATGTGTCACCAATACTTGAGACATACTCCTTGAATTCTTGGTGTAAGTTGGAAATTTTCAAAGTCTTCATCTTTTATTCTTGTATTTCAAAGAGTAAGTTTTCTTACAAATGCATTTACTCGGTCTTGAGCTTACAAAATAGTTGTTTCTGGTCCTTTTAGGGATGAGTTCAAAATGTTGAGATGAGAAAAAAATATCAGCTAAGTAAGCAAGCTTTATTTAACCATTTTTCATCGCTGGAAAAATGGGAAAGTTCATGTTTACTGTCCATTAAAAAAAGCAACATTTCTGATCTCAATGAAAACAGCCTACTCAACACGTTACCCCGGGACAGCCATCTCACTTCGGTTTGGAATAGCAAATGTTTGTGCAGGGCTCCTACCTCTTCACACAAGTTTTTCAAGTAATTTACTCTGCAATGGTCGACTCTTGACGTAGTTAACAACCTTTGATAGCCTCAGCCAAAACTTGAACGCAAGTCATCCGGCATTCCTTTAGCTGCCAAAGCTTGTCTATGTAAAAAACAATGCACCCAGTTTGCATTTGGCATTAACGTTTTTCAACCTGTCAATCAATCCGCTAGGGCTCTTGCACCATCACTACAAATTGAAACACATTTTGTTCCAATAAATTTCAAATGGTTCAGTTTGCCTCATGAACACTTTAAAAAGACTTTCACCTGTGGCGTGGTCTGGCAAAGATTTGCAAAATAATACATTTTCCCCTTAATAGAGTGACTGCAATCATACCTAATAAAACACAAAAACTGAGCACAGTTAGCAATGTCAGTTGATTCGTCGCATTGAATCGAAAAAAACATGCTTTCTTTTATTTGCATCTTTAGCTGGTTCTGAACATCTTTCACCATGTCTGATATTCGTCGTGACCACAGTGTTATTTGATAGTGGGATTTTTTTTTTTAGCTTGTCAGCTTCTTGAGGATTAATCATATTTGAAACGATTGCGGCAGGAAGAATTAATTTCTCAGCAATGGTATGTGGCTTCCCCACTTTAGCAATCTTTAGCGCTACCTCGTACGAAGCTTTGAGGGCATTTTTGCTAACATCATTATGACTTTTAATATTTACCTTTTGACTGCGAAGGGACAGCAGTTTTCTCTGGAAAAACTCGGACTGGTTTGTTTTTCAGCGCAGAATGCTTAGTTTCAATATGACACTTCATTTTTGAAGGTTTCATGCTTTCAACTGATAAAACTTCACTACAAATAACACACTGAGGTTTGTTTTTCAAGTTCAGTAAAAACCAAACTGTAGACATGCATTATCATACTTCGTCGGCATTTTAGTTTTGAGACTTCGGAACTACTTTTGCTACATGAAGCTTCTCTTTTTAAAAACTTATCCATTATTAATACTAAAACTTGAGTGATCAATTTGAAGATCAAAGTACGCACTATTTCTCAAGACGTCAGGCAGTCGACTGGCACACTGGCACAGTGGCTTGTCGGAGGACGAATTGCGCCGTGCGATGGCTGCGCGCGCAGCTCCATGTCAGGCTGTCTCCGCGGCTTTATATACACCACGCGTCAGTTCTGTAAATACACTGCGCACAGTCTTTGACTGCTTTGATATTGAAGAATTGGAAATGATTAAAACTACAGAGGTGGGCAAAATTATTAACTAGAACTAGTTTTCGGGGGAAATTATTTTATTAAATCGTTTTTAAATATCTGTGTTACATCAAATTGTATAACTAATATTTTGTGTGTATACCCTTGTTCTTTATCAACATTTTCAAAACTCTTTGGCATGCTCTGGACCAATTTTGTACAGTTCTCTTTGATTTCTTCAATGTGGTACCACACTTTTAATTAATTAAAAATTCACAAGCCCTTGACGTGTGGTCACCTTCTTCTTTAGCATTCTTTTCTTGACAATTGACCACAAATTATCAATTGGATTCATGTCAGGGCTGTTACCTGGTCAAGGAAGCACACTGATATCTGATTCACTGAGAAATCTTGTTACTGTCTTGGCTTTATGGCATGGATCACCATCATTCTTAAAAATAAACTCCCCATTTGGAAACCAATCTTGAGTCTGTGGAATTAGTCTCCTTTGCAGCACATAGATATTTTATGACTTACTTTTTCCAAATACTCTGTTGTCCAATGGTCTAAGCCTTTAGCCCACTCTAATCGCTTCTTTGCCATGGTAGACGTGATCTTTCGCTTTTTCGCGAGCGTTGAGTCCTTCTGTGTTTAACAATCTTCTCACACTTCTAGGTGAAATATTGGCTCTATACTCGTTTATATCTGGTCAGCCATTTGTTTTTTGGTAAGTCTCCTGTTTGTTTTTAAACAATATTCTTTAGTTTCCTGACCAATTTAACAATCCTTTTGGGCTTGCGGCCACATTTTCGAACTCGATGTGTCTGATTACTTAGGTTTTGGTCACAGGTTCACTTGATCCTACTTACTGATCTTTTAGAAATACCCCAACCTTTACGCTAGTTCAGTTTGTGAATAACATCTTTCTTTCAAAAGAATCTTTACTGAAGCTTTTTTCTTATGAGAAAAAACACAATTTCTTTCCCATGGACCGTTAAAAAGTGTCCTCACTCTTGAAGTATTCTTAAAATATTAAAAGCAAAAAAAAACACACAACCTTTGACGGTTTTACAACCAGAATCCACTACTAACACTGTTACCAGCTCATATTACAAGGAAACCCCACTAAAAAACAAGAATAACCAATATTAGATACATACAGAAGTTGAGTTTATGTTCAGGTTAAAATTGCCTAAAAATCGTCAGCTGATTTAAGTGCTACCAACTGGATATGACATTAAACTTCAATGCCTCAAATAGAAATATAAAGTTGTAATATAATGTAACGAATGCAAATATATGAAAAATAACAATATATTCCAGGATTATAAAGCATAGTTTACGAGATAACTTAAAATGTCGTAAATTTGAATGTCTAGTCTAATAATTTGGCCACCCTCTGTACTTTCGTTACATTTATTACCGAATCGTTTATTAATTATTAAAGAAATTAGTGCTCACTAACGTTTTTTTATATAGTTTTGAATAGTGTTTTTTATGTTTTTTAAAACATTATTGCTGTCTTTTTGCATACAAAGGCTTACTTTACGATGTTACAAGAAGGGGTCGCCAAAAATTCTCAACCTAAAAAGGGGGTTCGCAGCGTTGAAAAGGTTGAGAACCACTGGTCTAGGGGATCCGTGCCCGGTGGTGAGCAGACTGTGAGGGCAGGGCGCGGACACCACAGTTCCACCAGCAGTGCCTGACCCTCGACCCTAGAAGTGTACGTTCAATTTACAATAAAAATAATGAATGTACTGGTAGTTATTTGTGTTGCTGTTTCTTATGAACACTAAACATTTACAAAACTGTGAAATTTCTATATCATAATAATTGTTAAATGCGTAACGGTAAGGAACGTGTATATTTTATATGCTCTCAAATAACGCCATCTTAATGGAATAAAAAATAAACTTTAAAGTTTCTGGATTTAAATGGACGGTGTTTTCTTAATTGATTTTAATGAAATTTCTAATTAACCCTCTGTACACCTTTTGATCAAGAAGAAGAAGTTTTGAACAGGATAGGTTTCTAAAGCATATGTTGCAAATGAGTCAATACAGCAACAAGAATCATAATTAGTAGTAATTAAATTGCAATAATAGCCGTCATTATTTTTGGCAGAGCAGAATCTCCAGACTGGTTGCAGGTAGATGAGAGGTGACCAGGCCGACAGATCAGCTTAATGTTCGCAGGTGAGTGAACTTCGGAAGGATCTACTTTCGTATATGCAGAAGCATAATCCAAGTATATCAATGCATTGATTATTGTTCAAACTTAAATTAAATACATTGATAATATTGTTAGAATTTTAGGATAAATATTTTTAGATAGTACTTTTATTTTAATTATTTTTCAACGTGTCACTAACCGATATAATATGAGATAAATTCTAATGTTTTATTGTAAGCAACACAATACCAACTATTCATGTAATATTAACTATCACTGCAGTTTTATGTCTCAGTTTTAAACACAGTGTTACATAAGATTATCTTTCCTTATATTCATTTGTTATTGGGACTCGATATTTAAATACATTATAAATTCAAATAAATTCTACAGTACGCGATATTTTTAATAGGATCAAATTTATTGACTTTGTGCCAACAAGAATATACGTTAAAAATTATATAAAATGAAAATTGTTTACTTTTGTTTGTTTTAGACGTCTTCAACAGTGCATAGGTATTTTGTGTATAAAGGGGAGAAGCCACGATTTATCTTCTTGTGACGCCATACAAAGTTGAAAAACTAAGGGAAATTCTTCTTCATAGGGAATTTCTATCCGTGACAAACACAACACTTACAGCCCGTGTTTACAGCTCTAATGAACACCACACAGTAAGCCTGTGTTCTGAATCTGTAAGAACACACATTTATCACAACTTCAATAGGCCAAGTAACCTACGATCGTTTTTGTTACGAATTAATAGTTAATATACGCGTTTGTTTTTGTTAATAGTTATAAAATTAAAACGACTGTTTCTTTCTCTCCCTAGAAAATAAAGAAGAAGAACGAATTTATTCCAACAGAAACATGTACAGTTAATACCAAGACACAATCTTTGGAAAGACTGACCACTTTTACAAGTAGCTTGGCCAGTGCGAGTACTTTATTACAAGTATCTTATCTGCGTCCAAGTAAGTGTTCTTCTATTGCTTCATCCGGGCTGCTCTCTGTGGCGTCCACATCAGGCACAACTGATAAGGCTGATATCACTACTGCTGATCCAAAACACTACCAATCTTAAACTTAAACTTAGAACTAAAACTAAAACTGAACTAAACTCTTCTTGAAGTACAACTTGAGTACCTTGTACTCTAAAATACGAGTACAATAAATAAAAGTACATAGTGTGTTCAAAAAGTATTGCGAATTTTGAATTTTCGCGGGTTACTTATTTATATTCGAATTTGGATTTTTTTTGTGACGTTATGTTGGTACATATGTCTCTCACTTATGTTGACAATTTCGGCCATTTTGAATGTTCAGTTAATTGTTGACAGCTGCTTTGCTTGCACGTGTTTTGGTTCGTCTTCGATTTTTACCTATTCAAAAAAATGGAACAAAGAACATGTATCAAATTTTGTGTGAAAAACGAAATTAAGTGCGCGGATGCATTCCGAATGTTGACTGTGGCATACGGAGAAGCTACTTTGGACAAAAGCAACGTTTATCGGTGGTACAAAATGTTTTCAGAAGGCCGAGAAGATGTGAACGACGAAGAGCGTGCCGGACGCCCGAGAACTTCAACAACAGACGAAAAAATTTATGAAGTGAAGAAAATGGTATTGGCCAATCGTCGAATCACCGTTAGAGAAATTGCGAGGACCTAGGCATATCGATTGGCTCGTGCCTTTCGATTTTAATCGATAATTTGGGCATGAGACGGGTCGCCGCAAAATTCGTACCAAAATTGCTCAATTTCGATCAAAAACAGCATCGCATGAACGTTGCTAATGAGATGTTGGAATCTGTCCACGACGACCCGAATTTGCTCCAGAGGGTCCATAACTGGTGACGAATCGTGGGTTTATGGTTATGACGTGGAAACCAAAGCTCAATCATCTCAATGGAAGCTGCCGCACGAACCAAGACCGAAAAAAGCACGCCAAGTTCGGTCGAATGTGAAAGTTTTGCTTACAGTTTTCTTCGATTGCAGGGGCGGGGTGCACCATGAGTTCTTGCCACAAGGTAGAACGGTGAATGAGGAATATTACCTGCAAGTTATGCGCAATTTGCGCGAAGCAACCCGCCAGAAACGCCCGAATTTGTGGAAAAACAAAAATTGGCTTTTGCACCACGATAATGCCCCTGCTCACACATCGCTGCTTGTACGCGACTTCTTGGCCAAAAACAACACCTTAAGTCCGTCGTTCCTAAATTACCACTTTTAATGTAAAATAGCCTAAGTATTTTAATTAGAATAGATGCTGTAAAGGTAGTATTTTAAGTTTAGCAAAAATTGGGACAGGTGATTCACAAAAATAAAAGAAGAGTAATGATTTGAATCGTGTGTAACACAATTTTAAAATCCAAGTTATGATCTCAAATCGTAACATTTATAAGTTAGATTTTGATGCAATATATCAGACAGTTCTTGTTTTAACTATTTAAAATATCATCTAAACGATTCAATATTATATCACATATATAAAGTCGTTAAAGTGAAGTTTCTAAACAGGCCAATAATCCATAAAGTTACTTTATTTAGAACCAAATCTTTCCAGAGTACCAATTGAAATTAATAACAATGTGTAGTTTTGATTAACCATATTGAAGTCACTTCGATCACCGATTTCAACTAGCTTATTCAAGAGATAATAAGATTGTTGTGATAACATTCTTTAGAAGATTTAGACTTGTTAATGCCCAAATAAAATGTTGAGGTACTTAGAAAGGTACTTATAGGGACTTGTACTAATTAATTGCATTCAAATGGATTCATTGTATTAAAGATATAACATTTAAAATTATTTGTTTCATTATTATCAGAAATAAATGTGTGTTAAATGATAACATTAGATGACAATAGTGAGATGACACAGAACTTAAGTGATTAGGGACCCTAAATGAGTGGATGGTCATGGCAGTGGTGTTTGTCAGATCGAAGTTTTATCACGCCTGGTCCCTGAGCTCGGTCAGCGACTACGTGTCTCCCACTTTATTTAAGCAGTTATAAAGTTCAATAATAATCCAAGCATAACTAGAAAGTGCTATAATCTCTTCGCTAAACAAGGATGTCAATTAATATTTCACAATTTGTAGCACATTCCACTGTAAATATATTTTTCAAAATATTTTATTCTAAGTATAGTCTACACCAGGGTTCCGATGAAAAATGCATCCTACGATTTTATTTTTTTTATCTTAAATTCAGAATCCACCCACAGCAATACGAAACAAGATCTTAAATTTTATTCTACATAATAAACTTACAACAACTATTAAGCATTTTAGACATGTGTAACTGTATTCAAGTGCTCACAAATCTTATTATGATACTTATAAAACTGCTAATATGACAGCATTGACAAGGTGGTTCACATTGTCAAATGTTACAACATAAAGTTGGTGTTGACGCAAATCAACCAAGTATGACCCTCTATGTCTTTCAATGGTAAATACGCGTTTCCCTTAAAATTTTTGTTAATTTTCATAACTAAAATAGTGTTCTTCGTGGAGTGTATGTATACCTAGGAAAAGGTTTACCGTGGTTTATCTATTAATTATAACTGGGCCTCGCTGTTGAACTCCAGCACAGTCTTGGAATTGGACTCTGGTAGAGGGTTGGGGAAGGATGGAGCAGGAGAAATGAAATTAAATGAAAAATGTCTTTATTAGAGGCGAAGTAGAGGAAAGGTTGGTATCCTTACTTGCCATACTGATCGAACGCCTGAGCGCTTCTCTTGAAGGAAGGACTGACCAGGAAAGAAAAGTGGAACAGCGTTAACACCTAAAGAATGTCTCGATATTTTAATTAAGCAAATGGGAGCTTCCTATATATCTCAGTACAAAATGTCACGAATTGTATGAATCTTGTTACCTACTTTCATTAATTTGGTGTAGAAATAACAATTCGTTACCTAACTACTCCTGACTTCATGTTCTGCGAGGGTTACACAAGAGATCTGACTAGCCTCTACATTCCCAATCCAGTGACAGAACACAAGCAGTAGTCATGGTCTTTTAATATAGCATCACCTTTGATATGTTACTCGACTTTTTTAGGAGTAATCAAAAGTGCAGTTACAGACAGTTTATTTTAAGGAAAATTAAAAACTCATTGAGAAACGCGTATATTAAAGTTTGAGAACTTGAAAACCCCACAACTTTAAAATGCTTATATAATACTTGTTGCTGAGCACAATTAAAAATTGTATTTCCACTAAATTAATAAGATGGTCTCATGGCGGTACTGTTACAATGAAACATCAGGTGTACTACTGCCACTATATTGTTACTCTTCTTTTTCAGCATTAATCGTAGCATTGTATATGTAGTATATAGCACAACTTACCCGTATATATGTATATAGAGGTTTCAGATGTGAACATATAACAAAATATAAATATAATCAGAATATTATTATAGCAATACAGTATAATACTCAATAAATGGTTCCATCTCCACATCTACAATCTAATCAACTGTAATGATAAATTAAGAGTTGTTGCGCCTTCTTCATAAATAATGCAGTTTCACAACAACCTTGTAAATCCGGTTCTTTCACAGAATATGGTAGGCATTTCCAGTACAAAAGTCATTTACTGAAACACTGGAAATATACTCGTTCTTTGCATAAAAGAATGTTCTGTATAAATTTCATGCACTGAAGCTAAACACCAAAGTAAACTTACAAGGAACACATAATCAATAAAGCCTTGCCTAAGAAAGGAAAATTATGGCCAGCCGCACAAATTTTGATTGGGGATAGTGAAAGAGGTTAGAAAGAAAAAATACTAAATATTTTAACATTCCATATTTTTTGTCTCGTAGAGTGAGTAATTCCATCGCCATTCAACGAGATACAGGACAAAAATAACCATTTTATCACTGTTTTCAGTCTTTTAAACTATTACGAATAAAACAAGTGAATTAAGGAAAGACAACATCTACAATATATAATATTTTTTAACAGTAGGCCTAATAATTGACAATTTCCTTCAAATGTTAGTATTTTAGAGCAATATTATCTGGACAAACAATAGAGTTACTGTTATTTTTATTAGTTTCTGAAATTTAAAACTGTTATGATTAAATGCACGTTTTCTATTCTCGTTGCTACGTATAATTTGCCATGAAAAATTAATTCTTGAGCAAATACAGAAGCAGCGTTATAATTTGAAGCAAATCATGACATAATTAGTTTAACTTCAGGAATTTTCAATATTTTTTTGTTTTTCTTAGCAATTGTATAGTTTACTACAGTTTTCGTTTTTCCTGAGATGAAGTGAAACTAAAGTACTGGAATTATGGCAACGGCCTAAAGCACTTAGAAAGGTGTCATTAGGAACCATACTCAACGCCAAGGCATGTTGAGCTAGGCATGTCGGTCTGATATGATTATAGATGACAGCCCACCTTACAGCTTCTCGGCTCGTTGGAACTGGGCTATAGTTGCTGCACTTATTGCACCTATACCATTACCCCCCCCCCTCACGTGGATGGCGCGTTGGTACTATCCGTGCTCCTCTGGGGACAATCACCCGAACCCTTTTCCATTTTTCTGTGGTGGATCTGGTAGGAAGAATGTCTTACAGTTTCTCTGTAGGCATTCAACTACATTACAAAATAGTCCAATAAAACTCATGAGAAAGAAAAACAATGTGATTTTCCTGTCGTAGATTAACAGCAAATGTTTTCTATTTCCAGTGTTCACGATTACTATCCATAAAGGGGAAAATCTAATCATAACAAATAATAATAACAGTGTCCTTATCATAATCAATTTACTATCTTTAAATGTTTACTAAACATACCTCTTTATTTACTGTATATAGATTTAGTGTGCTGTTTTCGAATGTTCTACATTTTTGTAAATAAACTTGTTGACACGTAAAGTCAATCTAAGCCCTAATTTTTTCAGCATACATATCCGAAATCAGTAATTCTAAATTATAAAATAAAAATCTGTGTTTGGTAATCTGGTTTTATCTTCAAACACAAACTGTTCCAACATTCAAAAGTAAAAGGCTTTGTCTTTAACCTACTCTTCTTCATCACAAACATAAAAAATAAAAATAAGTCAATATTAGCTAAATTTTTAATGTGTGCTTAGTTAGTTTTCATAAATCTACTTTTTTCCTCAATTGGAATGTATTGGAATTGGAAAGGTTTGATTTCACAAACGCCTCTCCCTCAAACACTGCAAAAAGTATAATTCGTTATATTAAATTTTAACAGTGATAATGATGTCAAATACCGTAATTTCCAAGGTCTTCAGATAATTTAAATGTGTATAACAACCATTACACAAGTGTATTGTGTCATAGAGTCAGAAGTTTTCATTCATTGACGTGTTTATTTTAGTTTCATTATTGACATTATTTTGGTATTTTTAAATTAGCCTGTTATGTTATGACATGTGTTTTGGTAGGGTCTTTTAATTATAGAAGCGGGCAACTCATATTATTTTTGGGGTGAGATGTTGTGACAGTCGGTGATATGTTTGTGTCTACTGAAGGACTATTAACTCCGCCTTCAATCTTTATATTGGCTACTTTTTACTCTCTACGCTCACTTTCAGTAATCATCTCGGTTTTGCAGTAAATAACGACAGCTAAACTAAGCAAAAGATTAATATTCTAACATTCAGGTTAAACATATATTCAAGAAATCGATTCAATACACTGAGACGAAGTTGTTTAATTGCCTCCCTGAAGCAATAAGAGATTGTGAGAGCTTAACCTCCATCAAACGTAGTCTTAAAAGCTTTTTAAGCAACAAAGGCTATTATCAATGAAGAAGTATTTTAAAGGCTTGTCCTATGCTCGGAATATATTTCTTTTCTCTAAGTATTAACTGTAAATTCATGTTATTACAGTTTGTTGCTCTAAAGTTTGCAGTAGTTGTGAGAGACTGTTTTACTTTAATCAGTTTAGTTTATTATTTAGTAGCTATATTCCATGCAATTTTTAAAGTAGAATAGAGTATTTAGCACACTTATATGATATTTGCTCAGGAATTTGCCCATCATTTGACTTGGGCTTTATTTGGCTTATTTGACCTACTTCAATTTATTACATTTGGTTCCATGTGCATATTTTTGAGATTATTATATTGGCATATATTAAGCAACAGGTTTATGCTTTATCTAATTCATCTTCAAGAAGGCGGTTAACCATAATACACTGTGTATTATCCTGTTTTAATTATATATAGGCTACGTTGCTTTTGAGCAACAAATGCGAATGTTGATCAATGATTTTATTTTCAAGCAATAGATATGTGCTGTAATTATTGAATTAACCAACATTTATTATTAAGTATTACATTTTTAAGAAATGTATTATTTAATTTTTTTTAGATATGACATGTGGATCTTCTCACTGTTTTATTTTAAAGCAATAGACAGATGTACCTATGCACCCTCTCCACACCCACATATAAAATTATTAACGATTAGCTGTTAGCCAATTATGATAAGGCTTTCGGTACGGCTGTAAACAAAACTATTTAGCTCATGTTATTCTCGAAATGTCCTGGGGCCAGATAGACAGACATGACTCACATAGGTAAAATAGACGTAAATAGGTAAAATATGGTGTTTATTTGAAAACTTCAAACTCGTATTAAAAGGCTTATAGCCTAAGTATCAAAATTCTGTAAATGGGAGTGTATAGTACTAATTGGGGGGACAAAAAAGTTATATATATATATATATATATATATATATATATATATATTATATATATATTTCAAAATGGAAGTGCTCACTCCCATGCCCACCCCCGTACCCAAAGTGATCCTGTTTTTCAACTCTTGGACACCAGTGGGATGTGTTTATTTTCAAAAAGAAGTAGCTCCTCCACATTATGATCTTCCTGTGCGACAATGGCTAGATCCTCCACATTATGATCTTCCTGTGCGACAATGGCTAGATCCTCCACATTATGATCTTCATGTGCGACAATGGCTAGATGCACACTGCCCGGGTCACAGTATCGGTAGAAGAGGAACAATTGAGTGGCCGGCAAGGCCTCCAGACTTAACACCCTTAGGCTTTTTTCTGGAGTCACTTGAAATCAGTAGTTTTTCAAACACATCCCACTGGTATCCATGAATTAAAAACAAGATCACTGCTGAGTGCAGACGCTTAACCAGAGAAACATTTAGGAAGGTTAGGCAAGAATTTAAAAATAGGTTTTTTTTGCTTAAACAACAATGGCTACCAATTTGAACATTTGATAGGATTTACAACAGTATTAAGTGAGTAATTTTGTTGTTATTAGCAGTAGTTTGTAGACTAATAATTGTTGTGTAAGAAATTTCATTATTGGCTGCTGATACCAAAACGGCTTGGCCGATTTAAATTTTTCTTCTACCAAAATACAGTTTTTTATGAGCTTCAATTTGAGGTGTCACAAGGTATTAGTTTCCATTTCTAAATTTTGATTTTGGGTACGGAAGGGGGCATGGAGGTGAGCACCCCCATTTTGAAAATGTTTTTCTTTGTTCCCCAATTAGTGCTATACATTCCCGTTTACATAATGTTGATACTTGGGCTATAAGGCTTTTAATACGAGTTTGAACTTTTCAAATGAACACCCTGTATACATTCCCTCGGCAGAAAAAAAATTGTGTCAGCCTGTCAAGTGATAAACTAAAATGACGTTCAGCCAAATTCCATGGTTGATGCACGATCATAGAACTCATTCTTGTCTAAGTAGAAATGAATTTTCATGTCAAATTTAAAGTCTGCATATTATCTTTATTGAGGTATCTTGCCCCATGGTACAGTCACATTTCTGTTAATTGAGTTAGGTTCCATAGCAGTGTTTAAATAATACGAGTTTCTTTAAGGTAGGAAGTGAACTGCAACGCAAGAGAACGTTGAAATAAAATTGTATCACCAACTTTTAACACCGACTATTTATACTTTAAGAATAATCTGTGTGTGTTAGGATGTCACATGTGACATACGTATGTCACTCAGCCAAACTCCATGTAATGACATGCACCCTTATTGAACTCAGGGTTGCTAATATCAAATGAACTTGCATGCAAAGTTTAAAATCTATGTCAGTTTTTTTTAGATATCGTGCGAACAGACAGACAGTAGGCAGACAAACTGACAGACAAAAATGATACTTTTGGAGCCCCACGAGTGAAAGGCTTCACTTACACTCTGCCAATTATATTGTGCATTTATATGGTTTGTAAGACAGTTAAAATAATATTTCCATTATTTTCATTTAAAGCAATGGGTTTGGACCCTATGAAGAAATCACTCAAATATGGGAGAGATTATAACTATTCTAAAACTATGCCCAACTACAATAAAAAAATGCGCAACTATTTGATGCAAAACAATGCGTTTAGGTTATGTAGCGACGAAAGCCAAATTCAAATTTGTATTACGAGAAATATTTTTAAAACTTTGTATGTTTTAATATAGGTTTTAAGTTTACAAAAGCAAACTTATGAAAGTATTAAAATTTTTTGCTGAACTCTATATGTGTTTTTACATAAAGTAATTGAATGTCTTAAATATTTTATTTTAAGATGAAAATATGAATATATTAAAATATTTTAAAGCATAACCGTTGGTGTTTAGACTAAAACACCTCTCTTCACAAAAGACAATCCAATTTTTTTTACTCTTTGGTTTAAAAACTTAACGAAAATAAAGTTAATTTAAGCACGTTATTAGCTACTTATACTCTTTTCATCCTACGACCACAAAAAATACCGAATTCAAAATATACAATGTTTTGTGCTTGCTGTCTATACTTATTTGAGATAAAATTAAAAAACTTCTCTTGAATTTTATTAAAAAGCATACGTTTGGGTTTCAACCTTCCGACATTTTATAAAACTTCATATTTACGTTTTGTTGCATCAACTATAATTCCACGTATTTTTACTTATCATAAGATAGAAGAACTAAGAATTAACCCCTCCTTTCTTCCCCTTTAGCTGAATAAGTCGTCAAGTGCAGGTTCAAGTATTACAGTAGGTGTGAGCGTACTCCTAGGCTAGTTGTTTGTATTAATGCAGTTTACGAACAGTAAAAGACAGCTTACAAAACGATGAAGTTATGATATCATAATTATTGTACAGCAAGGAATATATTATTGCATCAATTACAGACAAAAATTTAATTTAATGGAACAATAATAAGAACAAAATTTGAAAATTTCTGAATTTTGAGTGACGGCTCTTGCTTCATTTTGTTTAACTTTCTACATACCTCTAATTTGAAGAGTTCAACAATAAAAGTTTCTAAAGCGTATGGTGAAATATTTTCACCAACACAATAATAAGAACAAAATTTGAAAATTTCTGAATTTTTAGTGACGGCTCTTGCTTGATTTTGTTTAACTTTCTACATACCTCTAATTTGAAGAGTTCAACAATAAAAGTTTCTAAAGCGTGTGGTGAAATATTGTCACTATATCAACACAAATCCTAACTAATATTAACTAAATGGCAATAATAGCAGTCAATGTAGAAGAAGCTCGAGACCGGTTACAGCTAGATGGGGAATGTTAAAAGCGGAGAGAGGTGACCAGGCTGTCAGATCAGCTCGAGCCCTCGCACACGATGTACACAGGTGAGTGAACTCCGCAAGGTACTCCTGAACATACATATTAGAGCTTTACACTATTGCTAAAATTAAAATTAAATTATTTCATAATATTGTTAATAATACGCATTTTAGGTGAAAATTTTATAATTTTTATTTGTCAGCATTTTACAAAAAGAAAATAATTCGTTACAAATTTGTATTATTTATTGTAAGAAACATATTCCTAGTTATTTATGTAATAGCAACTATCACTGTAGTTTTATGTCATATAGAAAACATAATATTACAACGTTTTACTGCTCAATCTTTACTTACATTTCATTTTTTTTTTTACTCACGATTTTTATTTAATGTAAATCTAAATGGGTATTTTTATGATCAAATCAATTGTTTTAATTCTATGGCTTTGTCCCACCAGCTTGCGTTTAAACGTATGTAAACCGAATTATTTTTTTTTACTCTTTCTTGGACTTCTCCGTTAATTGAATAGTCATTTTGTATAACGGGGTTATTTTATATCTACTTTAAATATTTATGGTTAGGCTCTGGGCAACAATTCTTTCGAGGATGCCAAAGAATTTTAATAACGTAATACACAAAGATTACTTTTCCAACCTTTAAACTTTAATAATTGCCACAAATTTACCCATATGTACTGATTTACTTCTATTTATAAATAACAATGATATATACCGTAACTTCAATAGCTCAAGTAGACTGTGTTTGTTAGGAGTCTAGCTGTTTAACACTAATAAACATAAACGACTGTTTCTTTGTTCCCTTAGAGAGTAAAATCTTTGTTTCTAAGGAATGAATAGCTTCTTTGTGTAGCGGGTGAGAGGAATCTTTATGGTACTAACAACTAGATAAGCAACAAAAGGCCTGATTTTTCAGTCACGAAGTAAAAGAAAAACATATTGTACTTGTAAAAAGCTTTTCGTGTTTATGTTTTTCCGATCCAACGGCAAAATAACTGTCATAACTGTCATTAATAACATGCTACTTATTTAAATAAATAAAATGAACTTGCGATAAGAACTAAAGTAAATATGTCTATAATTATTCGAATTTCAAATTATTTCCGTACTTTTTGTTAAACTTTAACCTATTGTGAACTGTCAATCGTTAAATACCCACAGCCAGTATTACTCAATTTTTATCCTGTAAACGGTTTTATTAGAGAAAAGGAGTAAAACGGAAATGCCTCATTTTAGGAGAACCTATTAAGACTACATGGAAGATAATTTACAATTTTACAAATTACATTAGTAATGTGTGTGCTTGACGTTAGTAAATAAAATCTTGAAAACATATATTTTGTACTATGTACCGCTGAGTAAATTTCACTTACAGACAAACTGTATACATTGCTATGTAAGAGTGCTATTAAGGTAAATTCTAGTCTTCAACAAAAGATTTAACTGGGTGTCTGAGAGAAAATCACCCTTCTCCGTGGATATTTTTTTATAAAATAAAAATAATGAAACCCTCTTTAAACGTATACTTTGGAGTAGTTTGATTTGTGAGACGCCCAGCAGCCTCGGAGTTACTGGAGTATTCTTTCCTCTACTATATATTTGGATCATACTACGTGTTGACTAACCCTCTTAACGTCACCATTAGCCTTTTTTGTACTTCCTAACTTCAAATATTTGTATGGTTCTCAGTATTAACTATCCTACATTAAAAATATATTTTCTTGGGCGTTGCAGTACGTGTGCTTTTTTCAAAAAAATAATTTGCTATTCGCATTGTTTGAATGTTGTAGTGTAATTTAAGTGAACAATGTATTCGGATGAAATATATCCTGACAGTTTTAACGAACTAACAAAAGACCTAATTGCGCTATGAGGACCCAAAAGAGCTAAACCACTATTAAGTTTAACTATTACAATATTGAATAACTCTGTAACTTTTCCACATTTTTATTCATATTAAAATTGTATAAAATATCCAACATTCTTAATTTAGTACAGGCTCAAAATCACTACTAAGAACAAAACATTTTTTACGCATACATATTATAATTTTTGTATTCCATATTTTACTACCAAAAATATCCAATTTAAATACCAATTTTGGCACTGTTTTAGAAAACATTATGCATTTTTAACTCAATTAATATTACTTTACTAAGTAAGTTTAAACGTAAGGCGTGAAATGGAGAAAATGTATTTACTTTTAAAAATTATCATAAATAGAAATAAATATTCAAAAAATTACACTTTTACCCTATAATGTTTCAATTGTAATGCATATGAATGTGGCAATTGTTTATTTTATTATGTACACTGTTATAAAGGAAAGTAATGATGTTCGTTAACAGATCATTTATATTCTCTTATCCTTTCACAAACTTCTAAACCCATTAGCAAAGAGTTAAACATTTATGTAAAACGTAGAGTTCTTCTCGTAATACGACCATGGTTGACATTCTATCAGTTTTCATCACGTTATATGATTATATTTGTAATCGTACGTTTATTATAACTTAGTCAGAATTCAATCAAGGGGCTCTGTCGCAAGGAAATAGGAAACAAACGATTCATTTACCAGAAAAATATTAATTAATTTATTTATTCATTCATTCTCATTTAGTCCCTTCAACCATTGCTCACATCTCTTCAGCTGAGTTTTATTAAATTACGTCTCATCATCCATTATTTGCTATCGCGTGTTGATGCCGATCCCATGTTAGAATCCAAACAAAGCTCTCCGACCTTTGCGATACTAAAATAGTAAACTAACCAATTATAATTAAAGCATAGTAAAAAGCATAGTTAGTATGGTTTTCTTTCTTTTTTGTGTTTAAATCCAATTGAACCAAATAAATTTAGATGTAACATTCTCATGTATCAAAACTGGATTAGAACTATAAAATATACAAATATTTTCCTTCGTATTTGTAGTTATGTAATGACATAGATACCAATTTATTGTGGTTAAGTCTGGAAATGATCACTATCTTTGAACCGTGGAAAGAATAGTAAGCTCTTAGAATATTTTGATTTAATTTAGCAAAATAATATTCCTCGAAAGGAAAAAAAATTTTAATTCTAATCTCAGTGTCATTATTACACATATTTGGTATTAATAATAGAAGAAAAGTTGTTTAAATGGTAACCAATTAGTATTAATTAACATAAACGTCAAAGTTCCAATCGAGCAAACTTTAACAAAGAAAGATGTACAACCAATCATTGCTTTTACAACTAGTTAATTAAGAATGATCTATCAATTACACTTGCTTGTTTAAGAACAAAACTGTATACTCTTTGTTCCAAAGACAACTACGTAAAATAGTCTCAATATCGAGTTGTTAATTACATGCAATTATCCTCGTGAATTTACGTAATAAATTGTTACTATCAATGTTGTAGATCACATTGAAATATCTACAAAGGGTCTTTTCTAATATGTCCCCGCATTCACAAAGATCGTAATTAAAGCGGTTAATTCATTGTCAATTGAAAAGCGGGAAATCCTGAAACTCTGGTTGGTCACTTTTAACCGACGAATCACGAGTTTGGCCACCTCCTACCTATATAAGGTGCGTTTTCCACTCGTCTTATCTTATCAGTGATAAACGCGCGCCGCTTGATCTGGGCTTGGACTTCGCAAGCTCGAGTTAATTTTTTCCAAGAGCAAGCAGCGCGAAGCGCTGCGCAGCGGGCAAGCACCGCGTGATCTAACCCATTCTGAAAATGTTGTTGATCCTACAACAGGAGCACACACACATAGAATCGAATCACTCTGGGCGTCGGCAAAACGGCGTAATAGGAACGAATGCGGTACAAGTCGCAACTTGCTAGACTCATACTTGTGTGAGTTTCTGTGGAAACATCGCCACCAAAACACAGGTTTGTTCGAACAAATCCTGGAGGACATTAAAGCGTTCTGGCCACCAGAATAGTACATTATTTTTAACATCTTTCATTACTAATTTGTGTTTTTTCGCATAAATGAATAAACTCGTTTTTCAATTGTTTTTGCAAATTATTGTCAAAAACCTAGCTTAACCTAACCTCAATTACCTTTAGAGATTACATTTGTAGCTCTAGTAACGTAATCTAACTTATAGAAATTAAAATAGAGAATGCGGGGACATACTAGAAAAGACCCTCTACAAAGTCAGCAACAGACCTTTATAACTTTATAAAGAGAATCAAGAATAAATTGATTAATAATACTAGTGACCGCAGGGCCGGCCAACGCAAGAGAAACAATCCGCCGGGTGTTGTAGAGGCCAAAGGACCAACAGATATATGCGCAGGTTTAGCTAATACGGAATCGAACAGAGGAAGTTCAGATGTACATACAGGACTGATCTTGAGATGAATATTTGTAGAACATTTCTTATCCTTAAGTGCCATATTTGCAGGAAGGATGCAAACGCTGGCGGTACTGGTGTTGGCGATGGCCGCGGTGGCGCAGTCCCGAAGTCTTGCAGGAGAAGGACTGATCTTGAGATGAATATTTGTAGAACATTTCTTATCCTTAAGTGCCATATTTGCAGGAAGGATGCAAACGCTGGCGGTACTGGTGTTGGCGATGGCCGCGGTGGCGCAGTCCCGAAGTCTTGCAGGAGAAGGACTGATCTTGAGATGAATATTTGTAGAACATTTCTTATCCTTAAGTGCCATATTTGCAGGAAGGATGCAAACGCTGGCGGTACTGGTGTTGGCGATGGCCGCGGTGGCGCAGTCCCGAAGTCTTGCAGGAGAAGGACTGATCTTGAGATGAATATTTGTAGAACATTTCTTATCCTTAAGTGCCATATTTGCAGGAAGGATGCAAACGCTGGCGGTACTGGTGTTGGCGATGGCCGCGGTGGCGCAGTCCCGAAGTCTTGCAGGAGAAGGACTGATCTTGAGATGAATATTTGTAGAACATTTCTTATCCTTAAGTGCCATATTTGCAGGAAGGATGCAAACGCTAGCGGTACTGGTGTTGGCGATGGCCGCGGTGGCGCAGTCCCGAAGTCTTGCAGGAGATGAAGAAGATGTACGTCTGGAGACTCCACCGAGCAACTTCATCGGAGAGGGAACTAACGAGTTGGCGACTACTTTACTCCAGGTCAGTATGGAACAGGGAACTTCCACACGTGCTCTCCTGTAGGAACAAGCATTGCGTGATGTTGCATCTCTATGATGTCGCATAGCTTATTAAATTACTGTTACCTAGAAACATTTAATTACATTTAATTTTGTACATGAGTATATATTCTTTGAGTATGCTTTATTTTTAAAATATGGGCAAACAGAATACAACAAAGCTTATTTAAAACGAATTAAATTCACTAAAAACTGTGACAATTGATTCCGACGCAGTTCCGATTGTTATCCTATTATCTGGAGAGCGATAGTAGCAATATATTTAATCCGTCAGCTTGGCAATCCTCATAAACCAATAACAGCATTTTGAACATTTTTCATCGTTATGTGTTGCAGAAAAGTATAGCAATACGTTTCGAGGATTATATTTTGCAATTCATTTAATAAATTCTTTTACAGATTAGAGTGTTTTGTTCAGAACCAAATGACTTAATAAATAACTACTTCATGCAGGTGAATTAATACATGAACACTCGCCTTCGGCTCGCTGGGGGCTACGCCCCCAGGCCCCCAAAGTAAACGCTTGCAAATTCGGGGATAAGCGGAATTCGGTGACTGGTTAAGTCCGGACATTAAGTAAATGACAAGGGATTTAAAAATTGACCTTTTTCATAGATTTTTTTCCGGATTCGTAAAAACTTTTGACTTTGAGGGCATTTTGCGGTTAAACCGTTAGAGATACGACAAAAAGTGACTGGACCTTTCTTGTTGGAAATTTAATTTTGTCTTTCGATTGTGTCCTCAGATCTGATCTACGACCTATGGTTTAGCCAGAAATGAGCTCGGGAGAAAAGTCTGCACGGGTCAGCTATCTTGAATTGTTTAGTATAAACATAATAAAAACCGAACTCAAGGCAGTATTTTAAGTCGAACAGGGGGTTTAATATCACCAGGAGACTATCTAGTCAAGGCGAGAAATTCCCTGGGTGGGTGATTAATGTTAAGGAGGTTAAGACAAGAGGGGGTTTAATTTCGTCAGGATATTGTCTGGTCATATGAACAAATTCCCAGGGGGGGTTAACGTTACCGGGGGATAAGTCTCCAGGGGGTTATCTGGTCATACCAGGATCTTCCCAGGGGGGGGGGTTAAGAGATTTGGTGACTGGTAAAATTCGGACATGAGGTCATGGCAGGAAATTCCCTGGGGGGGTTTAATGTTACCAGGGGGGTTAACACATCAGGGGGTTGAATGTACAGGAGGTTATCAGGTCATACCAGGAAATCCCCGGGGGGGGGGTTAATATTACCGGGGGTTAATGACACACTTGGGCCTTTTTTAGAGGGTATTGTGTCTGTGAACATAATAAATATTCCTCTGTCCCTATCTACTATTGACGCTTAGCTAACGCTCAGCCAACTCCCGAAGTCACTGAACCTTTTCTGTAGATCACGTGATTTCCTAAATCCCGTTTAAAATTTGTTTTGAGTTACGACCAACCGTTTAGCCGCTATCAAGCCCGGAATGTAAATTTTTAGGCGAAAATGTCCAATATTTTCACTTAATCGCGTTTTGCGGTCAAACTAAGGGAAATATAGTAAAAAGTCACTGGACCTTTTTTGTAGGTCATCTTATTTCCTAAATAAAACGTTAGTCTTATTTTGACCTCCGACCAATGGTTTCGCCGCTATCGACCCCAAAAACAAAAGTTTCGCGTAAAAGTTACAACAAAATTGTACATAATCACGTTTTTCGGCCAACATTATACTCTTGTTACATCTTCACTAAGAATATGAAGCTCATATTTCTCAGTTTAATTTATTTAGAGTTACTCTTGAGATATCGTACCCACACTGTGACGATTTCATTCCAAGTGAAGTTTATGTCCTAGTGATATATCAGAATTTCCACGTCTGATATGATGTTTTTCCCTTCATCCACTACAGACGCAAGTTCACGATTGTATATTATTAAAGACCAACTACATTAATCTGTACAAAATATATTGTAAACATGTTATGAAGAAGGTAGGAGATTTGTCAACGTTGAAGGCCTGGAATACTCCTGACTGTAATAAAATGGAAATTCAATATTCAGACGTTTACACATTATTCAAGCGCCTCGAAATTGCATCGCTGCAACGGAGCATTTGATGCATACAAATATTGCACCATCTGTGCACTTGAAAGACGTCATTCCGAAACTAGAAAATGCATTTTTTATATTGTAGGTGTTCGTAAAAAATTAACTCCTTCGGAAATGATCTTAGTTTACCGGGGTTCTATGTTGTATAATGGTTAATCTAAACGGTGTTAAACAAAATGTCAGACCCTTGGAGTATGGCATGGTTTCAAAACCGTAAATTACCTGTATGCCTGTGCAGATATTACTATTTTGTTTGTTACAAATGACTAGTCTTTGTATTACGAATCACTCGATGTTTTTGCGAATTTAATTACAATTCAATTATTTGTCCTACTCTGCACAATTGGGGTACACAGTGTTCAATTCTGAGCACCTCCACAAGCTGTTTGGCACAGTTTATTTATTCCAATCTAATTAGAACACATGCCCTGAGGAAAGTTTCACCGTTACTCTACTTTCGCCCGATACTGCCACTTATATCGGATCAGCCGGGAGAGATTTGTTGGCGACGTAGTCACCGGTTATATTTACCGGAGAGAGGGCTGAGCTGGTGTAACGACCCGGTATCAATGTCAATGGCACTGCCAGGCTAATGGGCGCCTGCGGCCACACTCCTGCAGAGGTTACTAACCTGAACCTGCACAACCCGCCATCCCACCCGCAGGCAGAACAACACGCTAGTGATACACGCCATTTTAGTTGAATATTTTATATAACTTGCTGGAAAGTCGGAAAGTGCGTGTCTTTTTTAATTCAATAAAACGAAAATTTGGTTATCACAACATATGCGAACTTAGATATTTATCTATTACAACGTGGCGAGTGTAGATTATTTTAAATTTTTACAACAGTTGTAACTACAATAATCAAAGACCAACAGTTTATAATTAAAGTTTTCCTTAATCAGTGAATTTCATTAGTGAATAATCACTAACATTTCATTGCTTCAGCTTGGGTCAAGGTAGAACAAAACCATTATAATTTCTTAAGCGTAGTTGATCGAGCTGGCAGTTGCAAAATTAAATAAGAGTACCGACATAATAAAAAGGATATAATGTAGAAAAAAGTCAGTCCGGGTACAATATTTTGCTCAACTATATATATAGCACCCTTCATCAGAAACACACTGATTTAATAAAACATAGAAACTGAACTCAAACCAAGAATTAAAAACATAACAAAAAAATTTCTGTGAACTCGAAAATTAAAACATGAACACTGGTTTTTCTGTTTTGTTTAATTTTTAAACTACTTGGAAGAGTATTGAAGCCGATATATATATATATATATATATATATATATATATATATATATATATATATATATATTATATATATCATTTAAATTATTATATCAAGACAAAATATTAATGTTTCTTAAAATTATAATTTAATTCAATAATGATAATTCTTGTTATAATTAGTAAATTTCGAATATAACAGTACAATATTAAACCATAGATGAAAAGTAGTTCAAGTGAAGCTACGTGTTTGTCCATAATATTAATTTAAGTTATCTGATGAATTAACGAAATCTTCTGTTGGGCCAATTCCAGATTTACAAGATGAAAGTAAATAATAATGAGTAATTTAGCCAAAGGGAACTCCCTTCGATCGTAGAGTTTAACTTGCTGCTTCAAAGGGATAATAAGATCGCTTTGATCAGATTCTTAAGATACGGTACTAAAATTTTGTTACGTTAGTTCCTAAACCCTTTTTATATGACATTTACTATAATCAATGAAATACAAATGAAATTAATTTTATTGCATAACTAGTTTCCAGTTTAGACCAACAAATCCGGTATGGAAAGTGGAGATAAAGTAAACAATACTTAAAATTAATTATACGATTATTAATAAGAGATAAAGATGTTATGACGTTGGAAACCAGTGAGGAGACTAAATTAAACTACATTAAATTTAAATATCTTTATTTGAGGTAGAGTTGTTTTAGCCTCTTCCACTGAATGTCAAGATATCATGCACCCTCGTATGAACAATATTATTAAAATTTACTCACAAACGAAAGAACATACGCACCACAAATTAAGATACTCAATTTAATTTATAAGTTACGTTTACTATAGTTAAGAAAACTTTAAAAAAATTTAAATAATATATTAACATATTAAATCATAATTACTATAGTATATTATTTAAATTAATACACACTTCTACTTAGTTAAACTAAAAACTTTAATTAATTTACAAATACATCATCTTATATCATCTTTTATATAACCATATAATAAACTCTATATGGTTATCTTGTACGAGTGTCACTATTAAAAAATAATGTAAATTTAGAACTGCAATTAGAAGTTTGAGCATCCCATAGCTTATCCTTCCTTCCACTAAATTTAACGTATCTAAATATTTCCTTTAAAATATAGATTTTAGGCACCATATTCTATGTTACGTCGCTGCGTGTTACCGGTAAAGTATACAATCACGTGTTTGACCTTGATCCACTCTGCTGAACTCTAATATAAAATCTGTACGATAGGGGTTCGTAGAGGAGGAGAAGGACTTCGTGTTTTCGCCGTTGGGCTATTCCGTGGTGCTCGCAATCATGGCGGAAGGAGCGCGAGGCGAGACCCGCAATCAACTGGTGGCCGCATTGCGCCTGCCTGAGGACACATACGCCGTTCGCCAAAACTACAAAATGATCCTGGAGTCCATGAAGGTATTTGCTTAAGACAATGGACTGTTAATGCCATCAAGCTTCTTGTATTGAGTGTTGCCTGTGATGCGTTGTCGATGAAACCTCTATTTGTTAAACTAAAATAATCATACCACCGATCATTTGAATTATTTTATGTAAAACATTGATTTACTGTTTACGTAATATCTATGTTTCAGCATTTTAGAATAATGATAAATTAAAAGTTTTTTTAATTTAACTATGAATGAGAATGTGCATATTTAATTACCGGTATTGTCTTAAAATGCTGATATTTTAAATTGCCTCAGTAAATGTCAGACAATTATTTATTTTATGTCTTTATTCCTAATTTACTTATGAAGTCCACATATCTATTTTAGGATAGGTGGTCCATAAATAAACCAGAATTCAAGAACTGGTTTTATGTGTATAAGAACTACACCGTTGATGAAAAATATAAAACAATCCTGTTGGAAAACTACTTAACAGAAGTAAAACATGTTGAGAAGGTCAGTTACGATTTGGACTTTGACAGTGAAGAGAGTGTGGAAGAAAAAGTAGGTGTGACAGAGAAAGATGTGGAGAAGGAGACTGAAGTTGCCTCAGAAGAGTCAAGAGAGTTAGAAGTATCAAGAGTGGAGGAAGGTACTCCATCAGTGTTTGATGCCAGTAAGGATGTGGCGACAGCACTCACAGCTAATCGTATCCTGGATAGTGACAGCCCAGGTAAAAATTGTTACAGTGTTTTACAAATCCTTCTTAAATATTATAAAAATAATTATATCTTAAACCTAAAATCTTAAGTATAATTGTTGTACTAAATGAATAATATGTTTTTAAGTTCATATAAATAATTCTTCAAGAAAATTGTTAACCACCTCAGCAGCTCCATTAAAAAATTTAACCTGAATTGTGCAGCAAAGAGCATTTCATACTGTAAACATTTAAATTGAACATTTTGACTATATCTTTATCTTTTATCAATATTATTAGGATATTGGCTATTTTTTATAATGTAGGATTATTAAGATTATTGTTATTTGTTTAAAATCTACTTTAAAATCCAATTATACTAAAAAATTATTGTTATTTTAAAAAAAATATTTGTTTACTTTTAAATACCCATCACAAAGAATCAGTCATTACAACTAGACAAAAATAAAAGTTGTTTAGATCCTATGATAACTTGCAGGTTTCTTAGTCACTGGACCACTGAGATATCATTCAATAACTCTCCGATATTAACAAAAACACACAAACTATCCATACTCATTTTGAAGATCCATCATCGCCTACAAAGGGTTAGGATCAATATCTTAAAGTTTTGGAATATTTCTTTTCTACACATGACCCAAAGCTTCATAGTATGCATTAGGAACAATGAAACTCTCCTGCGTATTACAAAATTCTACTAATTAATGATAATATAAAATTATCTACACAGTGTAAAGAAAAAGTGCTATCTGAAATTTAGTTGCTTAAACCATTTTCTCGTTTATTTTAATATACGGTTACCTATATAGTGTAATAATACGTCTGAAAACATATACTTTGCTTTATGAAAAGTGTTAAAAGTGTCTTTTAGTTTAGAATCATTGAAATGTTAACATATATTTTTAGGAACAGAACTGGATTCTGAAACAAAAATGATTATCTTTAATGGATTCTACTTCCGAGGAAATTGGAAAACCCCTTTTACCTTGACCAAAGATGGTGAAAAGCAAAGATTTTACAAATCAGAATCAGAAAAGAAGCAAGTTTCCATGATGCAAACATCAGGCAACTTCGACATCGGAACTGTCCCAGAGTTGGATGCTGTGGCACTGGAACTACCTTATGAGGTCTGTTACTTGTTCAGTATTTTTCTTTTATAAGATTCTAGATGGTGGGTGTCTAAGAGAGATTACCTATATAATACTACATAATTTATGCAAGGACCATGTTTAACATTGATTATTTGCTTAATGTAATGCTTTTGTAAGCTAATCAGTTTTAATTTTTCCAATGCTAACATTAGGATCTTAGTACAAATACAATCCAAACATGTCGTTTGAACTTCAATTTACAATTTTTATTATAAAGAATCAACTTTAACTGACAAAACAAGCCTAAGCTATTGCTCTAAGACTTCAGCATATCGTTAATTAAGCTAAAGAATAGCTTAGTTTATTATATTGAAATAAACATTTAAGTAAGACATGTTTAGTTGTTTTTGTTTAGTAACTTTTAAATTTTCAATTTATTCATAGCAATGTAGCTGGTTATTAATGCAAAATGTGTACATAAAAGAAGGAAAATTTGAAACTTTCTGGATAGTTGTGAAGTTGAAAAGTATTTTCCTGTCAAAACATGAAATTTATAATTGTTAATAATATTACAAACCTCATCAAATTTCTTACTGGAATCACAAAATGATTATGTTCATACTCAAACTGGCATATTGAAGAATAAAGACAAATAAAGTCAAATAAAGAAATTATTATTTACGTTTCTATTTTATATACTTACATTTCCTTTTTGTTACAGGGCAACCAATATTCTATGCTGGTGCTGCTGCCAAACCAAAGAGATGGCCTCAGTAAGCTGACCTCTGATATCACAGGATTCTCCCTAAATCGAGTCTACAAACATCTTGTAAATAGGCCAGTGGAAATACTGCTACCAAAATATCAAATACAAACAATTAGTCATCCTGAAAAACTTTTACAAAAGGTAAGATCTCCTTTTATACTTATACATTGTAGTTCAAAATACTAATAGCATGTAATATAGATTAAATATACAAGGTTCAATACTTAAAGTTTTTTAAGAAAACGTAAAACTCCAAAATAAACCATTCTTATCAAAATCAGTTGAGTACAACAGTTCAATACTGTGGATAAACTATTTATTTACTTATTTGAAATTAAGTTGTACTTAAGAGACTGTTCTTAATGTTATTTTTATGTCTTATCCACTTGTATAAATTACTATGAATACTTGTATCTGGTATTTTTACAATTCAGAGCATTAACTAACATTCATCAACAGAAGTTTCTCTATCAATTTTGTCTGGTGGGAATGTGTGATAATATTGCCCGAACTAATTACGCAAGTGATATGTTGAACTTACAGTATGGAGTGTCAGACATCTTCACGAGTGACGCAGACTTGAGCGGTATAAGCTCAGACAAGCTGAAGATGGGAGCCCTGGTGCAGCTGGTCAACATCCAGATTGATGAAGGCTCTGCAGATGCAAATTTCCTAACAAGTAAGCTTTATCACTTCCTGATGAAATGTTTAAAAAAGTAAAAAATGCAAAAATAACCCATTAATGTTTTTAAGGCTTTAGTTATACAGAATTAGAATTTTATGTGTTGCTGTTTATATTTCAGCAAAAAAATATTTATAGCTTCCACTCATAACCAACCAAAAAATGTTATAAAACCTGATTGGTCGCTAGAAAAAAATAATTATACTCCTTAACAATTTTAATACAACCATTAATTTATAAACTAATATAAAGGTAACTCAATAATTACAGCTGCTCTTTGTTCCAAACTTTAGTCCAATTGAGTTGAGATTAATAGATTTGAGAGTAGCACATAATTTCTACAAATCAGATATTATATTACAACACTTTTTTTAATTTTACAAAAACATGTTTAGTAAAGGCGCCTACGATCTGAATAGAAAGTCTGTGAGAATATCATTAATTAAATGTAATAAAGTAAAATTTGTACAGTTGTTTGTCAACTTGTTTAACACTCCAAAGTGGTTAAAACGTTTGTTATTGTACAACACTTGCTTGAAATGAAGGAAGTCATTTTATTTTTCCAAGCATAGTCTTGTGTAGTGCAAACAAATTCCAAAAGTTGGCCATGACGTATTTAAGAGTGTATCACATATTGTAACAAGTTTCATTTTTATTCTGCTAAGGAAACCATGTAATAAATAATGCAAAATGTAACAAAATATGGGTATATGGAGCCCAAAATAAGACAAATTTAGATATGATATGATGTGATATTTAGAAATCCCTCAATATAAATGTCACTAAACGGTGTTTGTGATAGAACAGTAGAAAATATGATTTAATTCAGTTAACCCGTTGACCCATTCCTATGGGAAAGAGATGTCCATGCATGTTGTATCATAAAGAACAACATATGTGTTTTTACAGATTTTATCTTAGAATAGTCTATTATGAAAACACAAAATGTATTCATGAAATCTAAATTGAACTAACACATTCCTAAAAACTAGTGTACAAGTCATGCTTTATAAGTAGTCTAGTACCTAAAAACTACTGTTATGGGGTCAAAGGAAGGAAGTGTTATTAAGTCAGCCTGAGAGAGATGTTTGACGGCACATGATGAAGTTGAGGACAGTATATCGCTGGAGGGTGACATAAATAGACACATAATTTTCTTTCCATCTAAGATTTTAATAAATACAATTTATTACTCCATTACTCCATAAATTGCTCGGATTTTCACAATAATCCTCCTAATGGCTTAACAATGTTTGGTTTTGTTTATGTAGGGGTTTTTTGCAATGTTCTGGTAGTCAATAAACGTTTAAAGAGTAAAATAAACCTGTAATCGTTATTCTGAGACTATAATTACCTTCTTTGTGTAGCAAAAGGAAACACTTCCAAACCCATCCTTTAAAACAATTATCAAGTGCTGATCTTCTTTTCAAGATAAAAAAAGAAATTAGCCTCATATTTCAATGTGATAATATGTTCTTTAATACTTGTGTAATGTCTAACACTTACATTTATCACATTTGTAGAGTTAAATTTTAATGAGGTTCTGATATTTTTCAGCAACACTAGCTGCTGCCACAAGAAACAATGCTGAGAGATTTGTTGCTGATCATCCGTTCCTTTTCTTCATCAGAGATCAAACCAAGAATCTGATTGTAGCAGCAGGAAAAGTAGTTGATCCTGAGTTTAAAACCAGTGATGAGTTAGCTCCTTAATTGACTGATATTTGTTAATGCTATTGTATTTATTTATTTAAAAAGTTTCTTAATTTTGTTTGTTTTATTTTCACTAGAATAAACTACTATCAATTTATAAAAAATAGTACTGGAATTATGATTTTATTGGAGTATTAGCAATGAAGCACGAATACTGGGTGAATTCAATTTTCAAGGTCACTAAACTTAATATTTTTATCTATACTTTGTTTAGTATTTCTACTCCAGTAATCAGTTTTAGGATTTCCATCAATGTGTAAAAGAGGAAGAGATATTAAATTTAAAAAGAGAGAATAGATAAATCATTGATAGTCACAGAATCCTCTTCATCTAACATTCCATAGTAGTATCAGCATCAAAAAATAGTAACATTTCTTGACACTAAATTCATGTTCAATAATACGACACTTAATTTAATTATTGTTACAAAATCAAATCTGTGACCAATGTAATGAGTACATATTTAACCATATAATTGCAAAATAGATTACCTCTATTGAGGCCATTTTTTCCAGATTTTGCAAGGATAATTTATAAAAATTATAAAAAAATTATGGTTGCCTGTAAAGTCGGTTTTACGGGCGAAGATTTTACGTGACGTCTTTTTCTCGGTAGAATATTTATTGATATGAATATTATTAAATTGCACAATAGGAACAAGGAATTGAATGAAAATAAGAATTGCACAAATTTTAACTATAGAAATATATTTTGTTTACTAAAACATTGTACATAATTTGAAATTAATTAAAATTTGTTATTGTAAATGGTAAAGTTGAATAAAACATTTACTAAAATTGGAATTTGAAATTCTTGCTAAACACAGTTAAATTCTAACTCCGCGCGTGGTGATTGGTCGGTTTTAGTTCGTTTGTTTGGTCGCACTGTTATGACAGGTTAGAGGTTATAGTTTGTTATTTTAAATGTTTGACTAGCAATACGCGCTGTTTCTTCTCAATCGACTGAATTACGATTGATTGCAGAGTGATTTAAACTAATAATTTACTTAACACTATCAACATTTGTCAATAGTATGACATAACCTATAAACTCAGTTTCTCAACTTTTGTGTCAATCTAACAATTAATCAATCATAGTTTACGATAATGAAATATCAGTGTACAATTATTTACCTTTATTGTTGTAGTTGTTGTAAATGACGAATCTAAGCACTCCACATTTTCACGAATAAACATAGTTATCTGCTTTATCCCGTGCGGCGGACCCACAGTTATCTGCTTTATCCCGTGCGGATCCCGTGCGGCGGACCCACTGGACGGGCATCGTAACGTTACCGGGCGTTACACTTTTTCATGAGTGACTCCGAGCCGCAACCTAATTTAAGACCTTGTCACGTCAAAAACACTACAATTTATTTCATAACGCATTGCCAATTAATATAACACAATGAATGCGGTGGACAGTCGCTGATACTATCCTGGCTGTCCTAAGGTCTGCACATAATAGGAATCTATTAGATACAGAATATTTCTTTGTATATACATTCAAAGTACCTGTGACATTTAGTAGTACCTACCTGTAATACATAGTACCTGTGACAAATGCATCAGTTAGGAACCTTTGTAATACCAGAGATTTTCTTCAGATAATTTTTATATGTCAAAGCTGAGGTCAGCCAACTCCAAGATTGCAGTGACACTTCAAGAAAGAATAGTCCCATTTCACATGTAATCAAACCCCTGAAGGTTCAACAGGCCAAGTAAATATGATCATACAGCATTAAGTGGAATTATCTCTCATACCGTTAATCTTGCACCAGTCTTCAATATAATTCAAAATATGTACTTTGGAGTGACTCACATATAGTATGGTCACCTATTGATTGTACTTTGACATAATCAGCAAACCTGAAACAGTTAACATTTACAGAGTAAGCAAAGTCACTAACATATAATTTAAAGAGAAATAGACAGTCGTGATCCCTGTGGGACTTCAGATGTGGCAGTAAATGGCCTGGATGTAATACTAGTGAACATAACATGAAAGGTTATCACAAATAATATTCAAACGCGGAAAGCCGACTCTCACAAATTCCAAAACCTTTGAGCCAAAATATGTCAGTGACTGATCGTATCAAAAGCTTTGCTGAAGTCTATATATGGTGTTTGTGATAAAACAATAGAAAATATTATTTAAATCAGTTAAGACACATCTTGCAATATCAGCCTGCAAAATCCTGTGAGAATGCCATCAAGATGTAATCATCATAGATGAGCAAGTTGGTGGCAGCTGATTTTCCCTTAGAAAGCTGTGTTGCTGTGGAGCAATGACATTGTTAAAGAATAAACTAATCACATCAAGTACCAAACTGTCAAAGAGTACATGTTGTATAACGACTGGTCTGTGGTTACAGACATCAGCAGGTTTTGCACACTTATGAATCACTACAATGTAACAGAACTACAACCTGTCAAGAAAGATGCTGTCATCAAGTAGCATATTAATGATGATAAAAAGCTGAGGTACAAGAACAGATTGATAACAGGTCAGAGCCAGTACCTTTGAAAGGATCCAGTAATATTAGTAACTACTTCAACACTAAATCTACAAGACAAAGGATGCTTTAAATGCTGTACTCAAACTGTGGAGAGTGGCACAAAAGGCCTAAAGGCGGAGTTGAATTAGCCAGTAAAAAGGCTCGAAAAGTTCACAAGGTAATATTTATGATGATCACTGATGAAATATTAATCAGAATGAGTGGGCTCAGATATAGATATCAATCACAACCACTGGCACGACACCCATGGAACAAAAGTTAGCTGGATAATCAGAGTTAACTTTTTATCTGTTTTTTACCATCCTACTAACTAAAAGAGTGACTGGAAAAGACTAAAAACTATGTTCAATGAAATATAAAATGCTGGGGCTCCAATATTCAGTGTCTAAAAAGAATGACATTTAATCCAGATGTGAAGTGTATATGAGCAAGAGGTTTTAATTGCAGAACCTCTTCTTCACAGGTTTCCTGTATATCGGATTGACAGCACAAGGATAATATAAAGAAAAGATATGGTTTACCTTTAAATTAGAGTATTTATACAAGGTACAGTTATACATTAATCCATGGTATAAGAGCCATTAACTATTGTCACATCAAACATTCTTTCCCTTATTAGGAAGGTGCACAAATGTATCTCTTTTATATACACATTCCAGAAGGTATCACTTTCAAAAAATAAACATGGAATGAAATTTAAAATGTCAAACACTTTATACTTTTGTTCTTAAAATAAGAATTAATTTATTACAGTATTTTTCAAATATTCATATTGATTTCTTTTTGGTTTTTACTTGATTTACAACATTTCATTTCTTGGCTTTGTCTTTAAGGCTTTACAAAAATGTCTAACAAAGAGAGAAATACTGCAGCAAAAAGTTAGGCTCCCCATTTTGACAACTTAATGCATGTCCAGAAGCAGCACATCACTTAACACAGATACTGCAATAGTGTGAATAAAGTTGAAAGGACACTCACAAGGATGAGTGCTCACTACCAAAGCTGAGTTAGGTCCCCATTTGTTTATTAAGTTTGGTTCCCAGACATGAGTGCCTGCCCACGTAGTATTACAATGTCAAGTGGGCACTCACAAGGATAAGTGCTCACTACCAAAGCTGAGTTAGGTCCCCATTTGTTTATTAAGTTTGGTTCCCAGACATGAGTGCCTGCCCACGTAGTATTACAGATGTCAAGTGGGTACTCACAAGGATGAGTGCTCACTACCAAAGCTGAGTTAGGTCCCCATTTGTTAATTAAGTTCAGTTCCTAAACATGAGTGCCTGCCCACGTAGTATTACAGATGTCAAGTGGGTACTCACAAGGATGAGTGCTCACTACCAAAGCTGAGTTAGGTCCCCATTTGTTAATTAAGTTCAGTTCCTAAACATGAGTGCCTGCCCACGTAGTATTACAGATGTCAAGTGGGCACTCACAAGGATGAGCTCTCACTACTAAAATAAAGATAACTTTACTAAATTAATTTATTTTCTGATAGAAAGTCTAGCATTATTACATAATTGATGAATTCCCTGGCTTTAGTCACTTTTTTCAACTAATCACCTTACAGCTCAGTTTTCTCTACATAGGATGATTGTTGGAGTGTTTGGGGCTTGCTGAGTATTCAAAGTTTTTGCAAGCCTAAACAAGAGGGAGTACCACCCCTGCCCTCTTTAAATTGTACAGGCTGAAACAAAGATTGTCTCCCTTTTTTCTAAGGTGGCACAACTGGGACAGTATCCGCTATATCTCCTTGTGTGGCTGTACCAGAGGATCATCAAGGAAGTGGCCCCAGACTCCTTACCTATCCTGAATATCCTGTCACTACAGATGCTGTGCTTAGGTTCATATTGGATTAAAATGCAGTGAGAAGTTTCCCCAGCTTCTTGTACCAAGTGAACAAAAAAGTAGTTTGATATTTCACCTTGTCTGAAAGCCATGTTGCTTTCAGGCAAAACCAGTGGTGGTTCATGAGTGTGAACACTGAACTAGTTCCTCAACTGGGAATTACAACTGTTAGGGACCTAAAATACAGCAAGGAAGATCTGTTTACACCTTCATTGTGGCATGAAGGTGACCAGTGACTCATATTGCACTTATAGTTGATAATCCTACTGGATTTCATCAAAACTACTCTAATCTACGGAATATATATGTTTAGCAGTTTTTTTTTACCAATTTATTGGAAACTAAAGTGGACAGAAGTCTATTATTTTATAATTACTACAAAAATAGTATTATTAATAACATTTAGGTGAGAGTCATGGGTATTGATGGCACATATGAATTATTTTGTTCCCACAATTCTTCATGTAAGGAATTAGTCACATGTAACTCCATGCCTACTTCAGCTGCTCTTACTGTCTACTAAATTATTGTATCAGACTCCAAAGTACAGGGTAGATCTTTACATTATTTGTCATGTTTTGGAGCGTTATTGCAAATATAATGCATCAACAAGTCACTGTTGACTCACATCACAATATGACAAAGACTACCAGATTTATCATTGCAGTAACATGTTGATTAGTTATTAAAAGTTTTTAAAGACATTTAGGCATATATTAATTAACATTAACATGATGTTCACTAAATAACTATTATAAGATGATAAATATTAATAAATATAATAAGATGATCATATTTTGTCTTGTTAATGGTTAGAGTTTGAAAACAAATTCTCTATTTAAGCTTATTACTTTTATTCAAACCACAATTATTAAGGATACTTACATTATGACCAAACTATTATTTACTATTTAATTCAAAAATCTTTTTTTACTCGGAACAAATGATTTGCATGGTAAATAAGTTTAAAATATTGTATGAAGAAATTTACAAAATGGCTTGTCAATTTTTGTTCCTCTATTACATTATTTGTAGAGACCATAGGAATTAAATTAGATCCAGATAGTAAAACAATGATATATTTGTAACAAATCAAAAGTAACAAATAATATGACATATAACATATAAATATTTACTTAACTTAATAAATACAAATTAAATTCGAACGTTTCAAAAACTAATTTTACTTATAAACTTGATAATTATTCTTTAATTATGACAAAAATCCACAAGAGGTATTTGTTATTGAAATATTGCAATATCACTCTTGTCCATTGACAACACACATTTCAGTGGCAACACAATTACTAAAAGATAAACAGGAACAATATGTATTTATAAAAAGCAGAGATGTATAATATGGTATGGTAATAAAATGAGAATTCATTACTAATTATGCTAGCCAACCATGTGATACACATTCAGATTATAAGTTACATTGAGATACAAGCTTCCAAAACACATAGATTCTACCAAGCTACACACCACACTGCCAAAGAATATATTTCGTTATTCAGTGTAGAGCTAATTCTAAAACTTAAATAAATTCTATATTTTGTTAAATTTTATGTCAAGAATTTTGAATAAATTCAATTAATTTTAAATTACCATTTCATTTTTTGTTGGAAATTCTATATTTCATAAGATTTAGGCAAAGGTAACTAACCAATCATGCAGCGATAACATTTTTACTTGCCTTTATCTTTAAACACATTAGAAAAGAGATCTTGTGTTATAAAAGATTTTTATGTAGAACATTCTGCGATATAAAGAATCAATGATGGAATATTTTGCATTACTTAAATACTTCAAATTCCCTTACTAAAAAATTTTACTAATAAAAATAATTTTCGCTTGAGAGTTAATCCATTTAATGTGGGTCCTCAGACGTGATTGCTTGGCCATCTCAATAAGTATTGTTATATCTGGGAAAGGCTCTCTTTTAGTATGAGTAGTTAAAAAGAGCTGTTCTTACACTTTGATCTACCTCACAGTAGCTATTGTTATAAAATCAAATATGTTTAGTTTTTCATTATTTAGCTTCAATATAAGTGTAATTATCTCAGGTGAGGTTCAACTTAGGGGCTTTCAATAAAACACCAATTTCCGCATAACATACAGGTTATGTTTGTCCAAACAAACTTTTTTGTAATTGTCTTCCTTACATAGTAAATTAAATGACAGATTTTACCCTCAATGTTATTAAAATGTCACTCAATGTATGGAAACTTTTATACAAAGGAATTGAATTGGAGACTTGAATTTGGTTTTGTTCATCTAAAAATCACAATAAGTTTCATTACTTGCCAGAAAACAAATGTAACTGGTTTCATTCAGACTACAACAGTCATACAAAAGCCAATTTATACCTTAAAACTTTAAATAAAAATGTATTTACTCATAATCAAGTACAAGGATTCAAATATTACTTTACAATTTAATTTATTTCACTTAAAAAATCAATAATTACATGTTTTATATAGGAAGGTTATTATACAGGTATTAATGTTTTAATTCTTTTTATAAGCTTTCCTTCATTCATGAAACAGACAATGGGCCTAACACTGTGTACAGTACTATGTTGTTCTGCTACAGTGTCCATTGTGTGCTCCCGTTACGTCACAGAAATAGTTGATTTATTATTTCTTTTGGAAAATTTAGCATATTGAGGTTACTAACATAGAAACTTCTTCTCTAGTCATGGGTGTGTTTGTGTTTACATCGAGTCTTACATTGACAGAAAATTACAAAAATGCTTGCCACCAAGAAATGTACGCTATTGCAGTATCAGCTTTTAAGATTACACTGTATTACATTTTTTTCTCAGTACTAAAATATTCCTACATAGGAGAAGAAATTGAAAATTTGTACCATATCTAAATGTTGCTTAGTGTTTAAACATTGCCCAAATACTGGCGATTGGAAAATCGCTGAAACCAAGAATGTATGTTTGTAAAAGGATTAGCTTTGTTATCATTACTATCATGTTACAAGGACTCAAAAAGTGATCATGCAAAAGTGAACACTTAGAAAGTACTGACAATTACTTTCGAACAATCGTTTCAGAACTAGTTAGCTGAAAGCAAAATTTTTATTCCTCTCATATTATTGTAACTGATTCACAATTTTATTCAAACTTCCAAAAGGAACACTAAATTTTCATTGCATTTATTGATGTCCACAGATCTAAAGTTTATTAAATTATGATCATGTTTACCAACTAAGTTTCCAGTTCATACCACACTGAAAAATGGAGATTAAATTACTGTTATAGAATGTAAATGATTTATATTAGATGTTTATACTTATATAAATTATTATATTAAATTAACACGATTAAATTACTGAAATATTTACCTCTTTGTAGAGAGCAACTTCAGTCATAAGGTGTTGTACCAACCAATCAGGCAGATTGGGTTTAACATATGATGACTGAAGATGGCTGTCTACAGTGATAACGAAATATATCAAGAATTTCATTATCTACGCAATGGTTTGACACGGTGTGAACCGGAAAACATAGGTGATATTCATTACACTGGCCCCATAAGCCTATGAACTTAGAATGATGTTTATTTAACTACTGTAAAAAAACAAAAGGTTTTGTAAAAGTGCATGTACCCTGTGATATTGCCATAATTTGGAATATGATGTTATAGCTGGTTTATGGTTTGAATTTAACAAACTGAGTAATGTTGTTGCTGCTATGGTTAGATTTTATATGCATGTATGTATTTAGTTATGAAATAAACAAATATAGTACAAGTGAACAAATACTTTGTGTTTAGACTAATTGTAAATACAAACTTAAATTAAATAAATATGAATACAAAATTATACAAAATATAGTGATAAACTTCAATTATTCATAGAGTGTACAACCATTAAAATAATACTTTAATAACTCTAAGATGAAATCAACTATTTTAACTATCACTTTGACATTTACAATGAACGGATACTCAACGCTATTTAGAAACAAGATACAAACAAAATAACACATTAGATACATATACTTGCAATGCACATACAATTTCATTACCTAAATAGAATATACACAAGTTATTAGAACACTACCTAAAGAGATTTCAGATTTTGTATGCAAAAACTGCCTAGTTAGATAATAATTTAGTATACCGAGTACTATTCATTCAAACATATTGCATTTCATCTTTCAGTTGAAATATACCTAAAACATACATTTTTACCATAATATAACATTATAACTTTTTTAACAATGAGTTTTTACCGCCATTTCTAAATTTTAACTATCAATGTGTGTGCTTATAAGACATCATTAACAATAATGAAACAGTCAGAAATCATCTTAATATAAAGAGTATATCCACACAAAAATTAATTTCTAAAAGGAAGATCACCAGCATTCAGTCTCAACAGTTTATTCACTGGCAAGTTGTTTGACGAAACACCTACAAATAGATTTGCCAAGTGTTTTGTCAGAACTAAATATTTGTTACTATTCATGGAATGTGTAATTTTATCTTCCTCTATGTACCAAACTTTTCCATACATACATCCAGGGCCGTGCGCAGAATTTTATTTAGGGGGGGGTTCTATACTTATTTTATGAAATAAAAAAGAAGAAACTTAAATAAGTAATAGATTAAAAGTTAATAGGTATGGAAAATGAGTTTATTATAAAATTGTAAAACTACATACTTTTAATACATTCGTAACTCATTCTTTAAACAAAGTAAAAACTTTTTCAAATAAAAACATATGTGATCTACTCTTTCAATAAGTTGATGCGTCGAGGTACAGAAAAAATTCATCTAATACTGAGTTCACATCTACTTCAATGTCTCGATGAATGTTCAGTGATGCCAATCCGTTCAATCGATTTTCACTCATGGTAGAACGCAAATAATTTTTCGTGGCTGCAGGAGGACTGAGCGCTGCACGCTCCGTCGCTCTATCGCTCTGGTCCGCGCATGCACGCTCTGTTTTTGGTCCCGCGCGACCAATTGTGTAGCGCGTCGGAGCTCCAATTTTTAAACAGTATATAACACAAATCAGGCGGAAAGCGCGCGCAATCAAACGATTGGAAATATTTGCGCGCGCATGCGCGTAAACTGACGGCACAATAGAGCACAATTAAAACTGATATATGGAAACAATATGATATATATCCCAATCTTCAAGGGGGGGGGTTTGAACCCCCAAAACCCCCCCCCCCATGCGCACGGGCCTGCATACATCACAAATATGTTCCAACACATTTCTGTTCGTGTTATTAGAGGTAACAAGAGTGCTATCTGTGTTTGTATGAAATAAATATAAAATTACCATCAATAACCTACTACAGAGTTTATTTTTTACACTTGGTATACCAAACTTATGTGATGTCAAGTATTAATTTAAGATTTAATATTAATTAAATGTCTACTTAATTCAAGCAATGAAAACATAATAGCACTTACACAGCCTCACAAATGACACTGCATGGAAATTTATACACTTGCACTATACCATAATATCATCATCAAAACTGTATTTAGTCTAGTTGTTAGTTGAGATTTGTTTTCAAATGACAGAATCATTCATTAGACTAATCAAGTACAACAATCTATAAACCAATTCTTGAGATCTATCTTGCACAAAATCATGATTATTTATAGCCAAATAATCACAAAATTTTAAACTTAAAAGTTAGGGGTCAGCAATACAGAAATTAAGTGTCATACAGTTAAATTTGGTACTTACTTATCCACTCCACAGTTATTGGTACAAAATTATTACCACTAAAGTGCAAAAAACAAGATTCCAACAAAAATAGTAGGTATATTAATCAGATTAATCAGTAATACACACAAAATAGACATATAATTCAGGAGTAAAATCAATAACCTTAATAAAATTACTGTTATTAAAATGTAGCTTATATAGAGAGTAACAGTTTTAAATAATCATTTTTCCAAATGTAAGTTTCTTTTAGACTTTCTTGTTTTCACATGCATTAAGGAAAATAAACCAAATAGGGACACTGCTGCTACAATTGTTAGTAAACCTGGGTCAATATTAAAATTCCAAAAATATCTTACTATTACTAGTATATTGAGTGCACTGAACGCTTGTGTATGTTGTGTACAAGTACGAAATGTTCCCGCAATACATGAATGGGTTCTTCAATTTTTGTTCAAATGTTGTTATCAAAATATACAAATAAGTAAATGGTAATTTTATAGCATGTTCATATTATATGGAGAAACCTACTAATTTTTTTTCTCAATAAAAAGAGGAATTGCTGTACTATACATAAACACAGTACGAAACCAGAGATGATTGATTTGATGATAGCATCCAAACTGTCACAAACTGAAATATTTAAAATTGCTAAAAGTGACGTTGAACGATGAATTAATCAAACAATAAAATTAGTTTAAATAAGATTTCATGTACTTAAAAGAAGAAATCTTCGCTTTATTTCCAAACAAAATTCTTTTATCACATCCAATGCAAAATAATTTATGGTAAACATAACAATACACTTCTTACCAATAACACCACCACATGAGCTTTAGTGCCACACGTGTTGTAATAATATTTCTTTACTATTTATTAATATATTTACACTATTACAACAAAAGATGTTCATTTACACTCCTTAAAAATTGTTCTTCATTTTCCCAATATATTTATAATTGTTTATCTTGTTAATTTATTACTATTTATATAGAGACATATTTTGTAATACTATAATTACAATTATAGTTTTATATTTTTTTATTATTTGAATAAAATTTAAGATAAGTAGTTATTATTTACTTTGATAAAAAATGTACTTCAGTTCTATTATCTGCAAAATAAATATGATTCACACTGTGATGGCATCCCTGCACTGCTACAGTATCTATAAATAAAAACTAACTAGTTATATAAATTATTATTAATGGAAATTAATTAAATAAACAGTATTTTGCTCAAATATAAGATGTTTCAGTCAGCAAAGTGAGTTTGAGCCAAGTTGCTATAAGAAACAGCAGCGTTACAGTACGTTTTATATGTAAAAATCTATTCTAAAATTTTTTACATTTACCAGTATAAAATTTGGAACCACAAGTGCTGCAAAACCATTGTGAGTTCAAAGATGTATATAATTTCCAACAATAAAACATAAATTTTACTGTTAAGTTAATTATTTGTTGCTGTAATGCAATATTTGAGATTGATTGATTTTATAGTACACAAACACATTGATACACGCTTGATGATTAAATCACTAGAAATTGCCTCATTACCTATAAGTACAACAACTATTGACAAGAAGTGAATGAGAACACGCACGAACACGACTACAGTCTTAATAGCACTATAGGACTTCTAGAGCAGTATGAACTACATCAACTTTATCACAGTGCAAATCATTATGTTAAAACAAGAAAACGTAAATAATTTCTGTTATCAGCAAAACAACAGCATCAAAGTCAGTCTTTCATTTGCTCTTCCCCAAATGTAATTTTGTTTTTAACCCTTGACCAACACAATTAATAGGAACAACAATCTTACTTTGGTAACATCCTAGTTCAAGTTGTCATGGCCACAAATTGCATAGGTCACTCAAAACTTAGGATATGATGCATGGCTTTGCTGATAATTATTTCATAACAAAATTCTCATAACTATAAACTTGCTCTAAGAAAAATGTTAACTCTACATTAATCCCATATGAATTAAAGCTACATTAGATTTAACTTGGATATGCCTTCTTACAGTTCCTCTTCTTCTGCAAGTAACACTATAAATATTTACAACTTTGGAAAACGGTACAACAAGGATTAAAAGGCCTCAAATTTTAATGTCATAAAGTTAGATTGTTGAAAACTGATTTAACTACTGTATATTATCTTACAGAAGAAAAGTGACAGTACATGAGAACAAAATTATATTCTTACGCTCACAAACTGGAATGTCCAAAATTAGAAGGACCAAAATTAACAATATATATATATATATATGTTATAATATGTAATTATATATGTATATTTATTTACATTTTGTTGATAAGTAATAACATTTAGAATCTGAATACAAGATAACACTTTAATATTACACATGGTTCTTTAAGAAATCCCACTGGAATAAAATAACATAAATGTGAATTATATTGTCAAAAAGTTCCAGGAATTGTTGGTTATATTCAAGCAGAGATTTGCTGAAGGGAAAATTTCTCTTCCTATGGTGAAAGTACCTAAGTGTCTGGCATTCTTCCTGTTATTGCTGTATAAAGATGCGGGTATTTACTGACAACAGACAATGTTTAATCATCCGATTTTTAAATTGCCATCTTTAAAGCTAGAAGTTTGCCAACATGAAATTCTACATTTTGTTCAAGAAACCATTATCCAAGACTCTTAATGTGGTGAAGAAAGTATATGGAGGAGATATGGTAAAAACAACAGAAGTGCAAAGTTACATAGATTTATCATACAAAATCAGTGTATACATTAAAGATAACTTTCAGAGTGGTCACCTCTTTGCTTTCACACATATGGCAACAATGTTAATCTGAAGAAATGGTGCATATGAACATCTAATAACTATGGGTGCATTGCCTCTGAACATAAATTTAACATGGAAGAGTTGGTATATTTTTATGATGCTGTGAAAACCATCATATAGTTACAAAAATTTTAACTGCCAACAAAAAGAATTGAGAGTAAATATAAATGGTACAGCTGATGAAGATGGAATACATGAATAAGTCTTTTCATCAGGAAAAGTCAGTCCATATCCTTTCACATGTTCAACCCAAATAATAAAATAGATTAACGAAATTCAAATAGATGAACAAAATTCAATTATATAACTGAAAATAAAATTACACAAAAACAACAATTAATGTACAAATTAATGTTTAATTCTTTGTAATGCACAATAACAATACAATTAAATTAATCAAATAAAAGTATTAATAGTAAATTTACAACTTCTTGAAGAAAATTAAAACAGCTCAAACATGTTGCTTTCTTTGTAACCCTCATAATAAATGTTGAACATCTGTTTTAAAGAACAAATTTAATTTTAAAATCCAATGAGTAAGAGGCTCTTTGTCAGAACCACCAGCAGCTTCTGTCAACAGTAACAGACAAATACTAAATGACTTGACACTTTATCAGTATTGTTTCGAAATGCCAAAAGAGAAATTTTCATTTCACAGCATTCCTGCTTAAATAAGAGTCTAAAAACTTTTAACCTTGCATCAACTGCCTACATTACTTCAAATTGATACTTAAAATCTTAAACAAATAATTATAACAGATCATAATAATAAGGAAATACACTGTTCAACTGTAATTTCTTATCAGAATGTATTTGAAATCCTTTTAAAGGAAATTACTAAAAAATTATTATTAAACAACATAACATTTTTTAAATCTTGATTTTGATGGCATCAATTGCATAAATAATTTACAAAGAACGTCTTTTACTAGTGGTCTTTACTTTTGGTACTTACAATAGAACTGACACTCATGCTCTTGTAATCCCGATGTAATTAAAATTCATTAATCATTCTTCAGTATAATATTCAACACAGTATATTTTTAGTCTTAGATTGACTATTTTGCTTACGCTCTGAATCATTGCTACAGGAATATTAATTTTCAAAAACTCCAAATTACTAGAGCAATTTATTCACACATATGAAAATAGATATAAATAGAAAATAGAATTTAATTTCTATGTATTCAGATGATAATTATTTAAATTTTAAACACACAAATTATACTTTAGAGTTCTGATTAAAAACCATGACAGTAAATTAATTAAAACTACAGTCACAAAAGTCTAATGTTTCACAATCACCAGGTAAAGGCGAATGAATGTCAAAAACATCTTTTGTTGTTACAATTCAATATTGTTTGTGATATTTTACTAAATACTACAGTGCAGAATATGTATGAAATCTTGAATTCATCACTTACAAAAATATATTTGATCTGTTTTGAGTTATGGTGTATGCAACAAAAATAGACCACTGAGGAAGCTGAATGGAACCAAGAGCATGAGAGATTACGGATAAGATATAAAACATGATTATTTGACTTTAGGTGCTATGAGACCAGCCAACATGTCGAATGAGTTGCCGTCAGGCTGTACGGTGAACTCTGACCGGTCGGCTGCTTGCACACGCAGGAAGCCGTACTCATCGATGCCAACAATGGTGACATGTTGTACAGTCCCATCAGGTCCTGTTACGTCTACTTCAGCTCCTCTGCACAAGTTACACACATTCATAAAGAACATGTTAAATGTTTCATTCCTTTTAGTAAAAAATAAAAATACACACAAATATTGTTATAAATGATGACAGAATCCATCAGAGAGAGTAATAAATGAAAATTTAATCTGGAATCATTGTGGGCAACTCCAATTGTTGGAATATCAAGAGCTAAGTAAACCTGTTGAATAATAAATATGAGTATCCCCTTACAGTATCTTAACAAAATAAAAACATCAGGTTACATAAAAAACCTAGTGAATTTCTTAATACAATTTGGTTAATGTTTAGATGACCTTATAGAAGAAACTACTTAATCTTTTTGACGTGACAACATCTTAAATTAGGTTGCGGCTCGGAGTCACTCATGAAAAAGTGTAACGCCCGGTAACGTTACGATGCCCGTCCAGTGGGTCCGCCGCACGGGATCCGCACGGGATAAAGCAGATAACTGTGGGTCCGCCGCACGGGATAAAGCAGATAACTATGTTTATTCGTGAAAATGTGGAGTGCTTAGATTCGTCATTTACAACAACTACAACAATAAAGGTAAATAATTGTACACTGATATTTCATTATCGTAAACTATGATTGATTGATTAATTGTTAGATTGACACAAAAGTTGAGTAACTGAGTTTATAGGTTATGTCATACTATTGACAAATGTTGATAGTGTTAAGTAAATTATTAGTTTAAATCACTCTGCAATCAATCGTAATTCAGTCGATTGAGAAGAAACAGCGCGTATTGCTAGTCAAACATTTAAAATAACAAATTATAACCTCTAACCTGTCATAACAGTGCGACCAAACAAACGAACTAAACCGACCAATCACCATGCGCGGAGTTAGAATTTAACTGTGTTTAGCAAGAATTTCAAATTCCAATTTTAGTAAATGTTTTATTCAACTTTACCATTTACAATAACAAATTTTAATTAATTTCAAATTATGTACAATTTTTTAGTAAACAAAATATATTTCTATAGTTAAAATTTGTGCAATTCTTATTTTCATTCAATTCCTTGTTCCTATTGTGCAATTTAATAATATTCATATCAATAAATATTCTACCGAGAAAAAGACGTTGTCACGTAAAATCTTCGCCCGTAAAACCGACTTTACAGGCAACCATAATTTTTTGATTGTATTTCTGAAATCAGCTGGGCAGTGAGCAGCTTACGCATTTTAGGAATTGCTAAGAAGTTGAAATTTCCGCTTCTAAAAGTAATGTTCAAGTAAACTACAATAGGAATAAACAACGGGTTGGTAAATAGCCCAAGGCTATAAAAACTAAAATACCTTATGATGAAACTAGCATAAATCAATCAATACTTACAAATAAAATTGAGATTAAGTAACAATATTCTTAAAACATTTCTAAAGATGAGAGTCAGATGAAGAATTATATTTAAAAGGAAAGACAAAAAATTGTGTAAAAAAAGTTGCATTACTGAACAAATTTTAACTACATTTCATATGACAACTGAACTTACCCGTGCAACCAATATTTGTAATACATTTCAAGCACTTTGTCTTGTTCTCCTAACTCGATCATCAGTAACAACTTCTCCAGTTGGTTGAACACAATGGCAAAGAACTTCTCTTTGGTCAGCAGAGGCAGCTTCTGTCCTGAGGCTTTGTTCAATTGGGTTATCATGTCGTTTATACACACTGTCGGGAACTTGTTATCCAGATTAAAGCCACAGCCTGAAAATATTATGAGTATTATTTAAAATTTTAAAACTATTTGAGAGAGTAGGTTTGGTGCTAAACCTAAGATTTACCTAGAACTATTTATAAAATGGAAAAATTCATTAACAAATCATATTAACATTTTTGTTGAGATTTTAAGTTCTTCAGGAAAATTGCTTTCATTTAAATAGAGATTAAAACATATTGTAAAAGGGACAACCATACCAGGAACTATTTTTTTCAAGATGTTATTTGACAGATTGTATATGTTACTGCTGTCAGAGTTTCTTAGGTTTTTAACAAATTCGATTATGTCCTCGTATTGATGATTTACGACCATTCAAGGGTACCTGGTGGTAAATTAATGTTGGTTTAACAAAATCAGGATTTTCTGTACAAACAATCAAGAACTACAAGTATTATTAAGTTAAACTTACCTACATTACAAATTGCACATGCGTTAGAAATCACACTTGTTACAATCAGACCTCCTACTTTTAAAGCACCAGCATAAATATCATTTGGCCACTTCAAACCCAACTCCAACACCTAGAAACAAAAATTCAAAATTAATGAATATTCTTTTATTGAATAATAGACAATAGACAACAATCTTTATTCACGTTTGCACATTCTGTACATTGAATAGTGTCAATTGATTGAAATAAGTAATTAACTATTAAAATTGTAAAACTCTACAAAAAATACATTAAGATAAAATACTAAAATATTATTGACAACAAAGTTCCTCCAAGGATTACAAAGCCTTACAAACAATATAGTCCTTCAAAACTTTTCTAAACCTGTTTCTATCCTGTATGTCAGTAATGCTCTTAGGAACATGTTTTAAAAAATTTACTCCTGAGTACGTGGTCTTTTTCTTAAAAAGTTCCAGTTTGTGTTGAGGCAATACTGTATAATTGTATTCCCTGTATTGTATGGATGTGGCTTACCATATAATTTGGAACAATTGTATTTTTGTGTAACATACAGAATAGTTTCTAAAATATATAGGCCATACATTTTTAAAATTTTGAGGTATGAAAAATGCTGTTTTACAGAGTTGTTCTGTTTTAAATTTAACCTTATTCTTATGGTTTTTTTTGTAAAATGAGAGTTCTATTAAGATTTTGAAAAGAAGTAGCTCCTGCAATTTTATATTTTTCTCAAATGAATCTATAAGAAACTTTGTCACTAAAGATTTGTTTTTCTGGAACCCATGCTGTTGCTCATCAAAAAGGTTATGGTGCTCTAAATGTGCAACTCATCGATTATACATAGACTTTTCAAAATTGTTGATATCAATGGCAGAAGAGCAATAGGACGATAAATAGACATATTTGTGGTTTCTACTTTTTTAAATATAGGAATTACTCTAGAAATTTTTGTTTTTGGGAAAATTACATGATACAAAGGAAGACTTTACAAGATAGACTAATGGTTTAATCAATATTTCTTTTGAATATTTAATGGAAATCTCATCATAACCACTGGATGACTTGTTTTTAAGAGAATCAATGATCATACACAATTCTGTTTCAGTTATTGGAGGACAGCTAAATGTTATTTTACCAGAACCATGTATATCAGAGGTTGTCTCCTTGCGTTATTACTTCATTTAATTAATTCATAATCAATTCAAATAAGTATTGTATTGTTTTACATTAAAGAGTACAGTAAAGCATCGATTAACCGAAACAATTGGTGCAGGGGAGTTTTCGGATAATCGATTTTTCGGGTAATCAAACATCTCTTAAAAAAACCTCTATTTTTTTGTTGAGGGTGGGGGAATGGGAATGGGTGGGACAGCAAAAAACACATTTTTGGTCTAGAACACACAATAGCACCTTTTAATATCATAAGAAAGTATAAAATATTGTTTGAAAGTAACACGTAAAGTAGGGATTGCACATACAGTAAATACAATTTTGGCTCAGTGGCTTAGATATATTAAAAACCATTACAAAATTTACTTAAAATAAGATAGAATAGGAACAGTAAAAATCAACCCAAAATTAGATATATATGATAAAACGGTATAAAATTAACCTAAAAGAAAAAGTTGAAACTGTTTGTTTGCTTAAGCTTTGACAACCGTTTTTTGCCGCTAAGTCTCGTAGGTGTTTTAAAGACAGTAGCTGCAGTAGCACTGGAAGGCTTCTTCATTGGTCAGACCTTTTTCAACTGAGACGTCATCATCTTGATCATCGCCATCATGATCATTGTCATCTTTAGACCCTTTTACATGCGCTATTACATCGTCATCTGTCAACAGTTCAAATCCTGAAGACTCTTTCAACAGCTCAATCACTTCTGAAACAAAGGTGTTATTTCTTTGTTCTTCAGGTGTAGGCCTAGTTTCAGAGTCAAATGTTGGGAAAGCTTGTTCCAGGTTTTTTTAGGGTAGTTTCTTTGACATTAGCCTTTTCTGTAGTAACACTTGAAGGCCTCAATCACTCCCTGGTCCATGAGTTGAAGGACTGAGGTAACATTCGGTAGCAAAAAAATCACCTAAAACATTCCATTTTCTCTCTCAAGTGAAAGGTTTGAGAGATGACTCGGAGCGTTGTCAATTTCCAATAGCACATTTCCAGTAACCCCAGTTTTCATCTGATATTTTTAACCTCTGGAATGAATACACTGTCAAACCAATCAATAAAATGTTAGTACCCAACCACGAGTTTTTTTTTTTTTTTTTTTTTTTTTGGTTTTGGTAAATAACCGGAAGTAGTTTTATTTCTTTAAAGCATCGTGAATTCATAGATTTTCCAATGAGCAGCAAAGGTAGCCTATGCGCACCCGTGTTGTTTCCGCATACCATAACACTATTATGCGGGACTTGCTGGCTTTAAATCCAGTTGCTGCCATTTCTTTTTTAGAAAAAAATTATTTGGTCTGCATTTTCTTCCATTATAACCCAGTTTTGTGTGCATTGTAGACATTACTGTCCTTATACCTTTCATCGATAAGCAAACTTTCAAAAAAAAAAAAGCTGCTGAAAGCATCAGTCTCAGCTGACAGTTTTCCCCCTGAATGTCTATCTCTCTAATCCCATACCTAGATTAAAATCGCTTCAGCCAACCAGTGGAAGCTTTAAAATCGTCACTGCCCCATAGTTTTTTGTTCACTTCCAATGCTTTTTCGCAAATCAAAAGACCACTTATGGGTTGGCCTTGGCCTCTTACCTACATGAACTGCAGTGTCCAAGTCCGGATTTTCTGCTGTTTTCATAGTTATCCTATGTAAGCTATGTGGTCTGATGGTGACCAACAAACCCATTTAAATCCAAATATAATCAATAACTTTTTTGTTAACGTCCCCATTGATCTGTCCCGTGCTCGTGATTATGTCATAGAGCTAGAGGCTTCTCCACTTGACAGACCTGTTCATCAGTTTTCTTTCACTCTGGTGACTGAGGCTGAGGTGTTCAGGGCGGTCATGAGGATGTCTAGCAATGCAGTCGGGGCCGACAACATTCCAATCAAGTTCATTAAGAGCACTCTGCCAGTCACCCTCCCAGTTATTACTGCAATATTTAATAAATCTTTAATGTCCTCAACTTTTCCAGATATATGGAAGCGTGCTCAAATCCGTCCCTTATATAAAGTGTTTCTTCCCCTAAAGCTCCATCTGATTTAAGACCTATTAGTATACTGCCGGCACTATCCCAAGTGTTTTAGAAAGAATAGTCCACCAACAATTTCTCCCGTTTTATTGACAGTGGCAATATTTTGTCGGTATTTCAATCTGGGTTTCGCCCTCACCACAGTACTGCCACAGCCCTTTTAAAAATCACAGAAGATATAAGACTTGCTATGGACAAGCGACAAGCTACAATTTTGACTCTATTCGATTTTTCCAAGGCCTTTCGGACTGTGTGTTTCACCCTCTTTTACTGATCAAATTGAAGAGGTAGGGTTTCTCTGATGGTTGTGTCAGGTGGGTGGGGTCATATCTCTCCGAGCGACAGCAGCGTGTCAAGACAGACAACGGGTGCTCCGAGTGGAAACCTGTCACCCGAGAGGAGCCTCAGGGTTCTGTACTTGGACCAACTTCTTTTTTACACTCTACATTAATGACATAACTACTAGCATCCGACACTCAAAGTTCCATATGTACGCTGACGATTTACAAATTTACAGCCACTTTTCACCTAATGAGATGGACACTTGTGTACAAGTAATGAACTCTGATATTGATTCAATAGCTTACTGGACTTGCAGACATGGACTGAAACTTAATGAAATCAAGACTAACTGTATTTTAATAGGCTATCAAAGGCTTATTACTAAAATCTACATTAATACTGCTCCAAGACTGATACTGAACAACAAAGAAATAGTTTACAATGCAAAAGTAATAAACCTGGGAATAACTATCAACAAAAACCTGGGATGGGCTGATCAGGTGTCACTAATGTGTATAATAGGGTTTTTGCCTGTATACATGGCCTCAAGCGATTTGCACAATACTTGCCGTTGGATGTTAGAGTGATGTTGGTGAAAACTCTAGTTTTACCTCACTTCAATTACTGTGATGTGGTGATCAATGACATGACTGTTTGACCTTTCTAATAAAATTCAGCGTGCACAGAATTATTGTATTCGGTTCATTTTCAACTTACGACGTGATGATCACGTATCTCCTTATTTAGAGCAATTACCCCTATTAAAATCCAAAGAACTTAGAGATCTTCATGTACTTAGTCTGTTGCACGCAGTAATCCACAATGGTTGTCCAAAAGTTATTTGGCCCAAAGTTTCGTTTTTATGTCTGATATTAGTGCACGTAGAACTCGTAGGGGTGCATCTTTATTTATTATCAATTCCAATTCATAGGACAGCCTTATATAGTAAATCTTTCACTGTTTCCGCATTTCGATTGTGGAAACGCTCTCCCAGACAACATCAGAAAGTATTGACAAGCGCGATCACTTTGGGACGGAGGTTAGGGCCTTTCTGCTGCGGACTCGGCGGGAGTGACGGTTGGTGGTTCTTGTGGTCACACTTGGAGTAGTAACTGTATGTAAGTTGCGTGGATGGGGAATGAAATGCTGATTAGGATAGGATAGTTTTATTAGTTGCCTGTTGCGTTTTTAAAGAGATTTATGTTAGAGTTTAATTGAAATGGTTAATTTTAATTGTAATTGGTATATATACATTATTATGTTAAATCCAATATGTAATTAATTATTTAAAGTGATTTAGTTACGTGTCAGTTACAATGTTGTAATAGGTATGATCATATTTTACTTTGTTTGTTTTGTTTGGAGGTTAAGTGGTAGAGAGGACTTTTAAGTCCTAACTTCGCCTCTGTAAATAAAGGACATTTTTCATTTCATTTCATTTTTAAGCTGCCATCTTTACTGTCTAGTACACACACAAACTTTTAGATTCACTGTTCTTTTCTATGTTAGTTGTTAAATTCCGACGCCAAACTCCCGAGCTAAGCTTAATCCACTTGAACCCTTTTTAATTGATCTAGAATTTAAAGTTTATCGGATAATCTGAGAACAACACGTTTTGCCGACATTGCTAGAAATCATGAAGCACAACGAACAATAGCACAAAGGTTAAAACAAAACTGACTTCAGTGACACAAAGTGAAGTTAGATGGACGTGGAACAGTACTGTACGTAACAGTATTCTGTAAAGTAATAGCAGATCGTATAGATCGCGCACAGCACTACGCCACATGCACTCCTGCTGGCCAGTTCCATTATTAATGTGTTTTCTGTTTGACCAATCCAGCCTTATTTTACTCCCTCACTCTTGCTGGTTTTTAATGTCGCCAAAGGAACTAATCCATGAGTGGTACTGTGTGTTCAGTGGTATGGCATGGTAATGTAATTTAATTTAATTTCCGGTGGAAATATAATTAATTTAAACCAGTGGTTCCCAACCTTTTGTGTTTGGCGACCCACTTCCAAATGTTTTATCACATTCACGACCCATCCCTCACCCATGATTTTATATATACATATGTATATTATGTATATATAACATTAATATAAAATACACATGATTTATATATGTGTATAGAAAATGTAAAATGTAAATAAATATGTACACAGCTTAGTATTGAAAACATAGAAAGAGTTTATTGATTATTCAAGATTACAAATAATTTTTCTATAATACTAGTGTGACTTCTGGCATTGTTTTGACTGAACAAGTAATTCAATGTCAGGATTAAAATTAGATATTTTGAGGCGTAAATCACTTTCAACGTCCACCAGTCTGTTTCTGTACTTATTCTTGATGTGAACCAAGGTTGAAAAGGCACGCTCACAAAGATATGTTGTTGAAAAAACCATTAGGAATCTCATTGAAAATTTTGACATCTTGAGAGTGGGATACTAGGAGAAAAAGGCAAAATTGGGAACACTGGAAGTAAGAAGAGCAAGAAGGAAGCTAAGAATTGAAAAAGAACAAAAAGACAAGGAAAGAGAAGGTGTTATGCTGCTGGTTAGATATGCTAAATTAAAATTTTAAACAATTTTAATGTAAATATTAGTGTTAAAAAAACTTTGACAGCGATTTTCCGAAACCTGTGTTTTACATTACCGTCAAAACTCAAAAACTATTTGTGCTACAGCTACAAAGTTTTTACGAGTTACTCAGGACACATATAGCTGCAATGTGAACTACAATCATAAGGGTGAGTAACGACATTTTATTGTGTACTGAGCTTCCACCCTCCTAGAAATACGTGGCGTTGGCCGCGGACGCGGATGCGTGTCTGGTAGTTTGACGGGATTCGAGACCGTCGCGGCATACGCGGACGTTCATACTATGGATGGACGGATGCGACGCCACGGCAGTGTGACATGGCCTTACGAGTGACGGTCGCGACCCACCGTTTGGGAAACGCTGATTTAAACTAAAAGTGCAAAACCAAAATTAAGGATTATTCACAATTTTTCTTAACCTCTTGTCCTCTTAATCATGAACACTGAAAATGGGTACTAGATAACCATTTCTAATGATGTATGACTAATTCCATTTTTTAAATATCATAGGACTCTATTGTATTACATCACAAGTACTCACTAAGAAAGCTATGAACTTCGACTTTGGAGTTGCTCTATATTGGTCTAAAATAGTCCAAGTTACTGAAATCGTGGGAGCTATTATAATATAAACTGACAAATATAACTGAAATTTTTTTTATGTACATCCATTAAACTTATGAGTACTGAAGAAGTTAAAAATACTTTTTTTTCTTTGCAATAAATAGTAATTTGATACAACAAAATAGTTTATGAAGCACAGAAAATAGTTATCAATTCAGATTTCAATCTGAAATATATTGAGTTTGAAAAACTTATACAATTATTTCACACTGTAAAGATAAATATAATTATATTTGTAAATGAAAATTAACAACAAATTGATTTTTATAATGTCAATATGATGTGCTGTAGCTAAAGAGGGTGTGACACAGTGTAAGCTAGATAGCACAAACCTCCAGACCAGGCTGGGAGCAGACACTAGAGACAATAGCAAGTGCCACAGTGTGCTGCAGGAATGGTAGAAGTCGGCCCAGCTCTGACTTGAGGGGGATATGCAGTTGGAAGGCAAACATGGCACAACCCTCAGGACTCAACCACATGTTCCCGCCTCGACCTGTTTATATCACAAACAATTTTTTTATTTTTCGAAAAATTGAACTCTGTTTATGGTGTCAAAATTTTGTTCCTTTTAACCCTCCAAGTGATAGCGGCTCAGACCGAGCCGTTAGGGACCCCGTCTCAATCGATAACGGCTCGGTCCGAGCCGTTCATGAAAAACGACGTAAAATAATAACTAGTATCGGAATTCAGCTATATTTTATACTAAACGGTTTAGAAAGAGTTCCTTTACTTGATACTCTATGTCGTATATTTTCAAGCAGATACAAATAAACATTATATGGAACTTGTTGATGAAAAGTACATTTTTTGGCAGTTTTCGATTTGTTTATGCTGGTGAAAAACATATTCAAAATCAATTTTCATGTAAATATAAACTACAAGTGTTATACATCTTTGTGGTCAAACTTAAATTGTGAATCTTTTGTATATAATGAATTTCAAATATGTTACTATGGAAATTGTGAAAAATAGCCTCAAAAATATAATTTTTATTGGAAAAATTTGTTTTTTTCAAGGTCATTAGTAAATAATACAATGAAAAAATTTGCTTGGTAAGTTTTTCTGTATCATTACCATTTAGTACATATTATAGTGAACATTTTAATATATAATATGTTATATTTCAGGTATATTTGATATGTTTTATGAATTAAAACAAAAAACACTGCGCATCATCATAAAAAGGCCTATCACTGTAGAGTAATATGAGTATCACTTGGAGGGTTAATGCATACAAGTACTATTATATAAGGTTAAATTCCATAAATTGAATTACAATTACTTTAGTACAAAGAGAGTAGTTTAAAGGTACTAACCCACACCAGAGGTCTGCTGGCTGGGAATGACAGCCAGACCATGAGCAAGAGGAGGTCCAGTCAGCACTGCCATGGCTGTAGTCATCACAGAGGAGAAGATCACCAGTCGTCCCAGTGTCTTAGATTCCAAGTTCTTCAAAACAATAGAAGACTCACAACCAAGTTTTAAAATTATAAATAAGATCTATAAAGTAAGTTGTCTGGCTAGTTCTGGTTCTTATTCAATCAACAAATAATAGTAGCAAAAAGTAAATAATACCTTAGTTTTTGAGATTTGTATTTTATGTACAGCTGGTTACAGCTTAGTAACATTTGTACTTCTTACAGTTCAATAATCAAGAACTGACAGCTGTAGAAGGTGCAGAAATAGGCTGCCATAGCAAGTGGAGTTATCGTGCACACTATCTCTTGAACAATTAAAGAATAATAATTGTACAGTACCTAAGTAAATAAATGCAGAGAAACGACTCTTTCACAACAAGTCAAAAACATATACGAGACAGAAGAACAATAAAAGTTTAGACAATTTTGACAAATGGGTTACTGTAAATTGTAAATAAGTTTTGTAAAACGATTACCAGAACAAAAAATTATTTCTGAATTCACTAACAGAAAATCTATTTCACAAGCAGTAAAAAAAAGTGTTTATTGATTTTTCATTCAGGATTTTGATGTAAACAGACTGCATTAATCGAATCAAAAACTCAAAAAATACAGAATGAAAAAACAGTTCACTTGTCACTTAAATGAAAATCATACCGATTGTCATATACTGATTGGTATCTTAATGATGAAAATAAATCACAAACGACAAAAATAAATTGGAAAGACTCTTGTATCCTTTGGTAAAAAAATTTTAAATGATTAAATGATTGAGCTTAAGAGTACACAATGCACCTAAGTGTAGTGGGTACATCATTCAACTAAGAAGATAAAAAACAAGAGTTTTAAACAGGGAAAATCATAACTTCTAGTGGATACACTTTCAAAAAAATAAGATTATCTTAGAGGAGGATAGTCTATCTGAAGTTTGTACTAAATGGTATAAAAATCTCTGCAATTAAAAATACTCATTCTAAAAATACTGCTCCACAATTTTACTTAAATAAATTCATTAAAAGTGGAAACTTATGACCAACAACTTATTTATAGACATTTTTAATGAGGCTGAAGTCAATTTTCTCCTTTCTCATCAGAGAAACTTTACTTTAAAAAAAAAAAAAAAAAAAAAACAAAACAAAAGATCAATTTAAAAATTAAACTTCAACTTGATTCTCTTTCATAACTTACGTCAAAGTAGCTGACAGTAGAGAAAGAATCTGGGCAAGCATACATGAGCACAGGCAGCAAACTGGAGGAGGCTTCAGGGGGAGAGACACCCTTTCCACAGAACTTGAGAGTTAAATCTGGCAACTTGAGTGTGTTTCCTCCTTCCAAGCGAGTCTTTATTTTGTTCATAAATTCTTGCTTTAGCTATAAAAAATCATAAAAATAATAAAGAGTTACAGTTTTTGTTCATAGCATACAGTGTATGTTTAAATGTTTCTTCTTATTAATTTATAAGGTAGGAGTACACCACATGTTATGTAACAGGCTTTGCTGAGGTTGCATGCATGCATATTTGTTATTATAAAGAAGTACAAACAAATTATGTAATTAAATAAAAAACATTTGAAAATAAAAGAAGGTAAATTTTAAGACCCAAACTATGAGAGTATATTTAATGTTTATACAAGATTTTAAAATTTACATTTAACTACGACAAAAATAATAACAGTGACTTTTAGGTCCAGATTCATTATTCATTAGTTCATTTTAGTTTACTTCATGAAACATGGTTCATGAGCATCAAATTTTTTTAATTTCTTGTAATAATTTGGAAAACTGTGTCCAGTTTGTAATGCATGTTTTGCTATAACCACTTGTATCTTGTAAACTACCTAGTATGTTTCATTATAGTGTTTATAAACTACACTGTTTTAGGGTTTTAAATTATTGTCAGCCATGATTTTTTTTTATATTCCCCATTACCTAAGATATTAAATTATCCAATCAAATAAAAAATTATTTTATTTACATAGTCTTCAAGACCAGTAGTGGCGTCAGTAAGATACAATTATTGTAAATTAAATAATACAATAACAAATTTAATGTCTGTTTTTTCATTAAAACTGTCTCCAATTGTAAAACTCAAGAGAGTAAAATGGTCGTTCTTGAATTCATCCTCTTAGACGTCTTCTGAAATGAGCTTTGAAATCAGTTGTCTTCAGTTTATCTGGTAGTGAGTTCTACATTTTTGCTGTATAACTTGGTCTCTTTTCAATAAATGTTAGTTTGTGTACTGGAAGGCAGAATTTTCTTGTGTTGTACTGATGATATTGTACTCCTGTAAGGTCAGGGAGTCTTGTCAGTTCTCCTCATGTTTTCCCAGTATTAGTTGCTTGCTTTTGTTTTGATTAGCCACTAGGTTGTTACACTGATTGTACTGCATTGCTATGAACGCAATGATTGTTTAACGCTATGAAACTTTCTACCTCTAGTTATTCCGAGTTAGTTTGGATTAGCAATATACTGCTGTATCATCAGCATACATGACCACCTTGCTGTAATCTTGCATAAAGAGGGAGATCGTTCGTAATAAGAATAAAGAGAACAGGGCCCAAGACTGACTCCTGTGGTACTCCTCTGGTGATTGGTCTTGAGTTAGAGTGTCGTAGCTATTTTTCCATTATTGGTTTGTAAATTTATTACTTATGAATTCATGATGATGTAGGGTTAAGAGGTGGTTTCGACTGAGATGATTAAACATTGTTTTCAGAACTAGTTTTCTCATGACTTTAGAAAATGTTGGAATTAAGGAGATTGGTCGATAATTATTTGCCTCTGTTGAAGGGCTTTTTTTAGTTTTGGATAGATTTTAGCTACTTTTAGTGCCCATGGGAAACTCCTGAGGCAAATCTATTGTTAATGTCTAAAGAGGTTATATTTGAGCAGCTCTCCTGCACAAATCTTAACTAGTTTACCAGATATATCATCATATCCTGTGAATGGTTATGGTTTCAGGGATTGTATGAGATCACTCATTTCTTGGCAGCTAGTAGCTTCTACAATGAGTGTAGGAATGTTTTGGAGCCGCAGGAGAATAATTCTTGTTCTTGTTTGTGTGTATTATTTTTTGTAGTTTGATCTACAACAGTAGTAAAGAAGTGATTCGTATGGTTAGCAACTTCTCGTGAGTTTGTTAGTTCATGCAATTGAAAAATGAGTTTGTTTAGTAGTTAATTTTCTTTCGCTTTGTTCTTGATTACCTTGTTCATTCAGAATTTATTATGTCCCAGATTGTCTTGGGTTTGTTGCTTGATTCTATGATTTTTGCACCATTATTCTGTTATGTCATTTGTCTAAATGAAGGTCATACTCCTTTTTCAGGAGCAGAGTCCTCATTTTGTATTCTTCCCCACCAGTTGCAAGGTATAAGTTTTGGACAGACAAGAAGATTTGTCTCTCCTGTAGAAGTGAGGAGTTGTAGAAGACTATTTTTGTTCTTCCTCTTGTGTGACATGGTGAGTGCGAAAGCTTGATCGAGTGCTTGTTGAAGTGTGTTGTGGAAGACATTATATGCAGTTGTTCACATCACCAGAATTGAAGACTTCTGCCACTCTTCATTTTTGAGTATTTTTTTTCATTTTCTGAATGTTTCTGTAGCTCATATTTCTTTTCCTTACAACAATTTGTGGAGTGTCTGAGTTTTATTTTGTTAGTATAGCGCAAATCTTTTGAATATTCTGAAATTGAAAAGTATAAAGTTTGATAAAGTCTTAATGGCATGTGAGATATTTAGTTTGGGAAATACCTTCTATAAATAAACATATTATGTGGAATTAACTTTACTCAACAAATAATTTATGTCAAAGTCAATTAATACTTATGTAAATTAATAAATTCATATATCTTTTAGTACAGAAACTAATCTATGATGATGGTACCTCATGAGAGCCAAGGAAATAGGCAGCACTGTACTTTGTGTCTGTCTTGTCTCTACTGCAGTCAAGGCCAAGATGTGTGGATAACAAGTCTGAGAATATTTCTATTCTGGCTGGATTACTTTCTTTCAGAGCTTTTGCCTTATCTTCATCGCTCTCATATTGAGAAGGGTCAGCCTCCAAATGTACCTGAAAAACCAAAATACTTATATTAAAAAATTTGAAGGTCAAGAGATTTTATTTTTTAGTTCCATTTATTTTCAGTTCTGGATTTACTTATCATTTAATTTCAAAATATAACGACATATCAACTTTTTTGAAGTAACATATTTACATCTGAATGTTAACATCTTTGTACCAGTCTAAAATAGTTACAAAAAGTGTTTAATCATAATAAAAAATTGTTTATTAAAATTTATTAATCGTGTTTTTTTTTTTTTTTTTTTAACATAAAAAATTACATCTAAAAATTTGTTCATGGTAAAGCAGAATTCGCCAAGTTTTGGATTGTCTTATATATACCAATAAAAGAGACATGAGCATCCCTAGAAGTGATCTATAAATTTCTGTTTTAACCAACGGGAGTCATACACTGAGGTAATCATATGAACAATCTGCTTGTAGACGTCTGATCCATGTATAGTGTTGGAGAAGAGGGGGTCAAAAATGGCCCTTTCAGACTGGAGCCTATGCGGTAAGTGGGACGAATCCAATATAGGGATGAGTTTGGTGTGCTATAGTAGACAACCTAGGTTTTCCGCCAGTTATGGGTCACTAGCTCCTTTCATTCTCCATTCAAGATAGCGGATCAAGCCTAGTGTGAACCTAAGAGGTGTTGAGCGAGGCATAAAATTTTCACATTGGACACTGTGGAACGGAAAGACTTGCGTTTAAAAATTGGTATGTGCCACTTCTTGTGACCTTGGGGTGTTGATGGTTAAAGTACTGAAAAAGCATAATTTGCAGGGATTCTAAATGGCTTAATATTGTCCCCAAGTAAAGGGCTTATTTGATACCTCTTAGGAGATTAAGGTGACTGGCCTTTACAAACAACCAGTACCTCTTCAGGGGTCTGTACAATTCAAGATGGTGGAACTGGATAAAAAAAATTACATAACAATCTCTGGATCTCTAGCTTTTAGACGTAGTACATGTTGGAGAAAATTTTCTGTTTGGACATTGTTGTAAATCCAGAGTTGGCAACAAAAGTGCCATGGGCCATACATACTCTAATGTCATAAGGGGGTGTAGAGGACTATATAAAATTTGGAGCACAAACTACAGCCTAGGTGAAGTTAGCTGAGCTGGGTTGGTTGGCCTTATATATCATGGCTCTAACATATAAAATATGGTTGCAGTGAAGAAATTGGAGGTTAGAAAAATTATCCGGCGCTCAGGACCCAAGAAAGACTATTCTCATGATTAGCGGTTTTTACCACAGCTTGGAAACCCCACTGGAACCCCTTAGTAGACGAGATAATGTACAAATATGTGTTTTTGATTTTACGCCCAATCACAAGGTCAGAGGGTGCATGCGTATTTGGATGTCCAAACTAGAGGCCAGTTTATGACACTAGTCCGTATTTTTGGGCATAAAAATTGTAAAAAATTGTTAATTGGGGTTCCATTTAATAAATTTGCCCAATGGCCAATTATCAGGCATTTAAGAACACAAAAAGTTACTTTTTTATTTATGTATTTTTTTGTTTTTCAATTTGAATTTCTTACGAAGTTGACGGACGGACAAACATACGATTTTTAGGTTTTTAGTGACAATACCGGGGTTAAGGGGAAGTCCAAATTTGGGTGGTAAAATTGGAGTCCAGGATTTTTTGGGCTTAAAAATACTTAAATAATTTAAAAACAAGATTCCAGTCATAAAGTCGGTCTTTTATTAAATTATGTAGCACAGCAGACCAAAATAGTAATTAAGATTTTCAAGATTAATGTACTTTTGGGGGGTTTTCAATTGGAATGCCTTAAGCAGGTTGGATGATGGAGAAGAATGCCATTTTTAGGTTTTTTTTTTCAATACCGCGGTCAGGGGATACATGGTAATTAAGGTGCCCAAACTGGAGTTAAAGGTATAATATTATGTAAGTCGGTTTTTTCCTAAATGTCATTAAAAATATTAAAAAATGGGATTCCGTTCATAGAATTGGCCATTGTTTTTAATTATCTGGCACTAAGGCCCCAACAATTCGGTTTTCATCTTTAATACTTTTTGAGAGGTTTTTCAATTGGAATACCTTAAACAGGTCAGATGGTGGAGAAAAATATATCATATTTAGATTTTTTTTGGTTTCGATACTGCAGTCAAGGCATGCGTGGGAATTAGGGTATCCACACTGGAGTTAAAGGTATAATATAGGTCAGGTTTTTTGGGCCTAAAATTCGTCAAAATATTTGAAAAGGGGTTCCATTTTTTTAAAGTGGCCACTTTTAAGAATATCTGGCGGCACTGAAGACCAAACAATACAATTTTATTTATTTAAGAATTTTTGAACTTTTTTCTCACGGAATTCACAAAAGGAAGGGGTTTATGTGTGAAAATAATTTTTGAAATGATTAACATTACAGCAGGTGTAGATTGAAGTTAGGTGTCTCAACTGGCTATATGACATATCAGATGTTTAATAAACAGCAGGATCATAAACAATACAGGAGGTACAGTCTGTAAATCTTTTTCTATAAATCAGAAATCATCTTGATACAGGAAATGGACAATCAAGTGTTAGGTCTGTAACGGTTAAACAATTGGTTTTTCAATGTAAAATTATAATGCAATTATAAGAGTAGTGTAATTTGACTAAATTAGGGTAATCATAAATGCCAAATCAAATCAAAATCAAATCAAAACATCCTTTAATAACATGTTCATTGAGAACAGAAATGGTGTCAATTATACATAGTCATAATTCAAATCACATAGAGAAACAAATTATACATTTGTAAATAAGACAGTGAAATGTTTTAACAGATAAAGCGTTCTTTGGAATCGTTTTAGTCATGTTGAAGGAACTCGTTGATGGAGTAAAATGGACGTTCGGCCAACCAGCTGTGAAGTCTTGATTTCAGCTTGCTTCCACTTCCTGTTCTTATGTCTCTTGGTAGACGGTTGAAGAATTTAGCACCTTTATATGTGGTTTTTTTCTCATATTGAGTGAGGCGATGTGCTGGGAGGTTGTAGAGGTTGGCATTACGTGTGCAGTAGGTGTGTAGATCCGATCCTCTCAAGAGATCTTCTCCATCCACGTACATCACAACTTCTTTGATGTAGAGTCCAACAACCGTTAAGATATTTAATGATTTAAATGCTTCCCTGCAGCTGTCAAGTCGTTGCAGTCCGGCTAAAGTTCTGACTGCCTTTTTTTGAATGACCAGGATTTTCTCCAACTAGCTTCCGAGGCAGTCAAGTCGAGATGCTCATTAGAACTAATAGAGCATACATAAAAACCAACAAGGTCATCACTCCAAATAGACCATACGAGACTTCCAACTAGTTTAATCACCAAAAGGGAACATGACCTAGGTTTAGACTATTATCAGACAGGTTAGTTTTACTCTACTGATAACGAGTCGTTGCAATAGTAATCCTGCTCAGTACGACAGGAATTGCAGGTTCAGAAATTTGGATCATGCACTCGGTCAAGTGGCTGATGGTGCAAAGCAACCATCTGTAGGATTATGCCTAAACGTCTCTAAGACCAAATTCTTCATCCATTAAGAGGACATCCACTTGGAGCCCCATGAGCGAAGGCTCAAAAGAATGTGACTTTATTAGGTGGTGTAGTCCTATTGGCGGCCATACATAAGCCATGTACCATAAATTGACAGATTGGTTGATTTTGATCATGTCCATACTGGTCCACGGCTTAACTCGTTTTCAATCCTCCTGAGTTCGATGTTGGGACTCAAAATCGTCCGACTTTGGTTTCTAAAAATATATACATCCCTATAAATTTCCACAAAAGTTGAATTTATAAACACTTGTAAACTTGCTCGCAATTATCCCACAAATGTCAGTTAATGCTCAATGACTGGACACGTAAGAGGAACATTAAGCATTCTATACTCTCAAAGCACATTCATTACATTCAATTTATTTTTAGTTGCATACCCACTGAATCACAATTTTTCGTTTTTAATGGGGATCAATTAGATTTTTCAAATTTTAGCATAAGATTTTTTTTTATAAATGTAAAACAAAGAAAATTCAAATATATCAATTGTGTAGGTCATATAGTTTTATCAACATATTCCTACACTAAAGTTCTCTCATATTCAAATTAACTCAAACAATCTTGTAGGATTAATCACAAACTACTTTTAAATTTAATAATAATTGTAAATCTATCAATTGGTAATTCAAATATCATTAAATATTTGAGTTAACTTAAGTGCAAATAATCCATAATAAGTACAATAGAAGCCATATAACGTTTTTAGATAGTTTAAAATCATTACTGAATGTTCAAAGGTCACAATAAAAGATCAATTTAAAAATTGTTTTATTTACCTACTTTACATAAACATGCACTACTTTACATAAAGGTCACAATAAAAGATCAATTTAAAAACTGTTTTATTTACATAATAAAATATGTATGTCACTAATTTTAGTAAAATTAACTTTTCTCCAGGCAGCCCATATCTATATTTACAAATCTACTGAAAGATTCATCAATGAGGTACCTGAGAGAAAACTACTCTGCCACCGGATTGGTTTTCAGTGCCTAACAGAAGGCTTGGGGTTTGCCATGTCTCCTCTGCCCCGAGCACCTTCACTGAGAGCGTGTGCAGCTTGTTGTCATCATCCAGCACTTCCACTGACTTTGGAATGTTTATACTGCAATCATATTTAAATCATCTCAAAAAAATAAGAAATGCTAAAGTAAAAATTACCTTATCCAGACAAATCTTTAGAAGACATTCCAATCACTTTAAACAAAATTTATCATAAAATACTGAAATCATCACAAACACAAGTTTGAAGAATATGATGGAGCCTAGATTCAGAAAATTTCAAACTACGAGTAATTAGAGTAACCTATTATATGCAATTCCATTTTGAGTATTAACTACTTAAATACCCAGGAGTCAATGTTACGCACAGAAATCAATTAAACCACATGACCTGACATGGTTATAGAGCAGGTACCTTACTCCTACTAGGTTAAGCTAAAGTTATTTGAGTGTGGATACCATGTTATATACACACTAATAGACACGTGTTCAATATAACCAGTTGAGTTAAGTAAAAAAACAGTCCTTAAACTGGTTGTAAATTTAGAGAACCAATTTTATTAACAACTACATTTAATGTTAAATCTAACAAAATTGCAAAAATTGAAATTAAGAAAGCTCAGATAACTTTTAAAAAGTTGTCTAATCATCTGACTTGAGAAGTAAAAGTAAATATAGTATTCTTATTTTAATGTATAAATCAACTACGAGGGGTATCCAAAATTAAGTTTCCATTAATTATGAAAAAGTTAAAAAGACTCAAAAAATAACTGAAACACATTTATTCAACTTTTTACATCATACCTTATTTTTCTACATAGTTACCATCTCTTTCTAAGCACTCTTGGTATCTAGGAAGTAGTTTTTTTATTCCAGCATCACAAAATTCACCGGGCAAATTTTTAAGCCAAGTATCCACCTCATTTTGAAGGTCATCACTGTTGGCAAATCGCCGACCGCCAAGGTGTCTTTTCAGCTCCGGAAACAGATGAAAATCGCTAGGCGCAAGATCTGGTGAGTATGGAGGATGACCAAAAACATCCCACTTAAATTTCCTCAAAAGTTCCATTGTTGCACGAGCAGCGTGTGGTCGGGCGTTATCTTAAATAAGCAGAACCATGCGCGACAAAAGTCCGCGCCGTTTATTCTGTATTGCCCGCCGAAGTCTGGTGAGAACTTCACAATACCTTTCTGCATTTATGGTTTCGCCACGAGGAAGATAGTCAATCAATAACACTCCACGGCAGTCCCAAAAAACTGTAGCCATTACCTTTCCTGCCGACTCAAAAACTTTGGCTTTTTGAGGAGCTGCCTCTCCTTTTTTTTGCCACACCATACTCTGGCGTTTGGTCTCTGGAGTTGAGTGGTGAATCCATGTTTCATCACCAGTGACTATTCTACTGAAAAGGTTTTCATCTTCATCGTCAAACAATCGCAAGAAAGGCTGGGCAGCAGCCATTCGTTGTTGTTTATGGGCATTGCTCAATAAGCGAGGCACCCATCTTGCACACACTTTTGCAAGCTGAAGATCTTCTGTCATGATATTGTGCACAGATGACCGGCTAACTTCAACACTTGATGGCAGTTTATCCATAATTTCATCGAGAGTCACTCGCTTATCATTGTCAATAACTGCTCGTACAGCATTAATGACGTCATGTTACCGAGAATTGGCCGGTCGGCCACTACGCTACGCTCATCGTCATGAACATTTTCTCTTCCTTCCAAAAACATTGCACGCCAACGACAGACCATCTGAATGGACATAACATGTTCACCATACACTTGACACAACTGACGATGAATTTCAACGGCAGTTTCGTTTTTGGCGGTCAAGAAACGAATAACACTACGGACTTCGCAACTGGCGGCAGAACGCAGTGGAGTCTCCATGATGTTTGGGCAGCAACTGACTGAGAAGCGTGACAATGGGCCAGTGACCGGCGCACCTGTTGCCAACCAAACCGCGCTATATATCCCCGCCCACAGCTGCACGCTGTGTTACGTACGCGTCTTTTTACAGAACAGGGAAACTTACTTTTTGGATACCCCTCGTATATCATTTTATTTAAGAACTACCATTGAAAATTTGAGGCAAAAATTTAATTTAATCCTTTATTAACTTATTTGGCCTTTATAATTTAATTCTACATAGGTTCTTGGTTCTTGAGAGCTGGTGTAGCTCATGTATCTACATCTACTGCAGTACTGCAGCTACAAAATGTCAGCAATAGGAATAGGACTGTATTTAAAGCAATTTGTGTTTTCTATTCAATCAATCAATAGAATAAACAATTTTTCCTCATCAGGGTATACAAAATAATTGGCAGATACGAAAAGTGATTTTGTATTATATTACAAATTGCATAAATTATAAATTGATAAATTACTCAGCTCTGGAACTGATATAAGTCATACATTAGACTCATTCACATGCCTCTTTACTGATGAAGTCGTAATTTACTACTCATTTTTTGTACTGACGTTGCTCGCAATGGTTCAGTACATTTCTGTGAAATAAGCATGAATCAATTCTTTGAATCATTGGCTACAAGAACAATAAAACAGAATATATAGAGTACTGTTGTTGCACAATCACAAGTAAAAAATAAAAACCAAGTGCCTCGCTGCCTAGCCAGCTGACTGCTCTATTTCATTGCTACTTTTCAGCTGGGGCTGCAGTGGCACAACCAGACATTTTTTTCCGGCTGGTTTGCAGGACAATGAGTGGTTGGAGGTATGGAAAACCTCTTAGATCAGTAGAGGAATTATTGAAATATTAGGTCTGAAAACTGTTATTTTAAAGTACTTCTGAACTAATAAAAAGGAGGGCAAAGATCAGGTCAGAGGATATAAAGTTTACAGTAAAACCACTCTACCACCAATCACCAGGAAGCTTAAACAGGGATAATTAAAATCTTCTGCAACAAATACATGAAGTGTATTTAACTACAAAAAAATTTAATCATAACTTTAAAAAAATAGTTAAGTTTAAATCATAAACCAAAAACACAGCTAAATCTTGATGTCTACTCTAGGTTCAAAAAGTATAGATATCCGGATTTTGTAAGTTAACCACAAACTAACTAACAGAGCTACAATAACAGGAGTTATATAAAAATGTTGCATGTTTATTGCTGTGTTTCTACAGATAACACTGTTTCCTTACAATAAATTCCAGTTTTATATTGATAACTACAAAAAATACTGGTTTTTAGTGGTTTTAACCAAACTACAACTATGAATATTCATAAAACGGAAACTTGTGATCAAATTAAGAACAAATGTTTATACAAGATAGATACAAGTGTACTGCAATTTAATATGTAATTTTAGAATAGTATGAGATAAATTTGTTAATGAACTACCATCTTAACTTTTATTTTTGACCGGGTGGTCCACAAAATTTGGCATTGGTTACATTATAGAATTAGATGTTAAGATGTTTAATTTAATTACACAGATTAAATTGAGCAGGTTTTCTTAATTTACCGTAACCGGCAATTGTTCGTTTCAATGCCTAAACCACCAGAGAGCCTAGGGCGGTGTTGCCTTGTTCTCACAATAAATGGTAACAAACTAACACAATACAGAACTGCTCAGAGCTCCGCATCTCACTCACTACTGTGACAACTGATCACATTGAGACTACTGTAACAGATACTTTGAAACTGGTACCCAACTATCCCGAGAATATCTGTTACCACAAACCAAAAGTAGCCAGTACAAGTTACTGTTACAGGTACTTTACAAGGCAAGGTTACCACCGTTCATGGTACAAAGTACACAAACTCGTTTAGCAGTAACAGTAAATGAAACATGTACCAGTACCATTTCAGGAGTACTTTGTAACGTATTATTCTAAATCAGTACGAGTACATTTTGTTGTCGGTTTTTGAAAGTACCAGGTACAGGAAGAAGCCACAAGAAATAGTAAGAACTAACCTCACTTTCATAGTTGCTGTGTGATGGTGAAATTCAAATATTTAGTGTTTTGAATTAAATTAAATTATTATATGTGCAGTGCCATGTATTTAGTACATTAAAATCATTAACAAGTTTGGATTTATATATTTAATTATGATTGATCAAAGTTCAACATAAATTGATTAAGTTCCAACATAAATGTTACTTTTAGTTGAAATAGACTATTATGCAATTGATTATTTTGAAATAAAATACTCTTGGGGGGTATTTTTCGTTATCTCATCAACCTCCCCCTCTCCTCCCAGGCATTGCGCCCCTTTCTGCTGCGATGGATATTTTATTGTGGTCATAGTCATTGTTTATTGTGGTTATAATAATAATTTATTATAGCTGATCCATGTTGTTCAAGTGACATTAGAGATATTTTCGGGCGAAAAACACCTGAAAGTGATTCAGGCTAAGGAAACATGCTGGTAGAAGGATTGTACATAGTTTTGTTTTTATGTATATCTTTTTATCTACAGATTAAGTGAACTTATGCATATCAAACATTTTGTTCCAAATAAAACTGTAAACATTTCATACATTTTAAGTTTGATGTTAACTCTCATGATATTATTGTGCTATTTGCTTTGAAAAATATATTTTTCTGTTCCTTTTATTTCTTCTGTACAACACACATTTTGTCAGGTATGTACCATGTTTTCTTACAGTAAAATATTCTCTAGTTCATACTGATTAAAATGATATGCTATACCGTTTGATTTATGTTCAACATATATAACAGTTTTATATGTTTATCAACAAAACTGTGAGAATCACTACCATTCTAGGTACCTGACCATATCACTTCCAGGGTTAACTATCAATGTTAGTTCAGGTATCCCACAAAACAAACCTGTTGGTTTCATCCGACGAAGAAAACTTGGCAGAACTGGCAGGCTGGTAGCAGAATATATGATGCATCATGCGGACATGTTTCCAGCTGGAGTAAGAGAAGGTGACAAGCTGGTCAGGGCGCACTTCGGCTGTGCGGAAGATCGGTAGGAACACACCGAGAAGGTCTGAGCAGAGACATAGCAGTGAGCCACCCTTCACCAGTACGTACTGCAGCAGTATGGGGGCAAGGGTAGTAGGGACACTGCCACACACCACCACTAGGGTCGCCTGTCCCACCCATGCTGATGACATCATTTGTGACAGGCTTAGACTGTAGATTGTGTACCTACAATTAAAAATACAGTCACTTTTCTGGATGTAGGAATTTAATAAAGTTCTATAATCTAGCTTACTTGTTTTCTCATATAATAAGAAATGTAATAACAATTTCACTCTAGTTGGACATTTGAACAATAAATGAAGTTTTCGTAAAACTTTGAGCATCCAAAAATAAGAATCCAAACACCTCACACTCATACTCGCATAGCCAGATTGAAGCCAAAACTTGTGTCTCCAAAAGACATATGCATTCTTCTGGTATCCCTCTTCAATCTCAGTTACCTTTGTCATTTTCTCAATGATAATCATTTACTCAGTTTTTAACCAAATAATACTTAACTGTAGATGTTATGGAGGTTTCAATAATGTTGCAATATGGTGAAGTTTCTAAAACTACTCAAATTAAATTATAGACTATGTTAACTCCCAACTTGTTTATCTCCATCTAGTCTTAAGTGCATATGTTTTTTTTCTGCATCAATGTATAATAATACATTTCCTTGTTACACCAGGAATCAAACTTCTGATTCACATTTCACGAAATGTATCTATTCATACAATCTAACAATAACTTGAAATTTTACAAGCTATAACTAAAATAATACACACTACACATACACAATAGCAGAAAGCTTGTCAGTACTAACCATCAGCAAGCTGATTGGCAGAGTTCAAAAAGTGAGCATTGTTAAATCAGTTATTGAGTATTTTTCAGTTTAAATATCTACTTTTTAATTTTGACAGATGTTACATTAATATTTGTTTTATCGTAATAGAAATATTACTTTCAGCCTGTAAATTCATTTACCAAGGATATTTAATACACAATTAACTGAAAATAAAATCTGTTTATTAATAAACTCAAAAATAACATTAAATTGTTACCATGAAAATCTAACAAAATGTAACGATTGCTTCAAAAAAGGTGTATACTTCATATTTTTTGTAAATACAAAATTACTAAAAATAGTTCTACAGATCATGGAAATCCACACTGTTGGAAAGATTGTGGCTAAGCTGTCTCAAATATCCTTTGCAGCTGCAACAATCCTACCAATCAATACCTGCGTGTTTGGCCCCGGGGATTTGTATTCTTTTTTTATAACACAATAAAAAAAGAAGTTGTGAAAAGCTGGGTGAGATTACCCACCATGTCTAATGCAATGACCCTTTGTCAAAGTAGTCACGAACTACCTGTGAGAAATGCACATTATCAAGCTAAATGCACATTTCCTCCTAAAGATGTATCCTGGGCCCCAGGGAATTAGACCCTCAAGGAGAACTGGCAGGACATCTCATAAAAAGATTAAGTAATTATAACAATTTAGGTAAAATGGAGAATGTATAACTCAATTAATTATGAACTATATTAGCTCAATCATTTATGGAGAACGTTTCCTCAAAATTAAGAACATTTAAACCTTTGTTTGAAGTTTATTTTTGACGATGAAGGGATTGTGAAGGAAACAGGATTTTTCCGGACATTTGCCATCGTTCATTTTTGTTTCACTAAACAATGGCAAATGTCCGGACAAATCCTGTTTCCTTCACTTTTAAACCTTTGGGATTTCCATCCATCTGAATGTGGCTATTTCTAGAATTAAGAAAATAAGTTTTTGAAGGATAGTGTGTGGCTTATCATGCTTATCTGTTCTTTATTATTGTGAGCATCCATTCACGATCTTATTGCATGCTCATTGAATTCAAAGTTTTATTTCACTGTGAATATTCACACAAATAAATGACAATGCGTTGCACTGATTTTCCTTTTATTATATAAGATGAGGGGTCTTTCTCAAAGAATTCTTTTCTCTCTCATATTGTTATTATACACATACAACTCATGGTTCCTATCTCAGAAATTATGCTTGAGGTATCATCTACAATCACACAAAACTTTGCATTTTATACTGAAACACTATGTATATATGTACTGTAATTGTATATCTTATACTCCTGTACTTGACAAATAACCAACTACAGAAGAACCAACAGCAGATACTTTTCATGTATGGCTATAGTGGGATCTGTATAGTCACGAATATATAAGTTGCTTTATCTAAGACACTCAGTTTTTTTATCAAAACATCAAATTGTTTAATTTTGATGGATAAGAGTAAGATTTTTAAAGTTTAGTAAGGAGTTGACTTTATTAAATGTATTATTAAGTAGTTAAATGGTTTGAGTTAATTTAGAGCAAGATGAATTAAATGATATTTTGGAATCAGCGTATTTTAACCCTCCAGCTGCTATGAAACGAATTTTCGTCGCCAAAGGCCCGTCCGATTTGGCAACGACGAATATTCGTCGCCAAAGTAGACATGTACAGTTATTGAAATTTTAGGCAATTAAGGTCATATAAATGATTTTTATTTGATATATTCTGGAACGGCATTAACTATAGTACCGATTTACCGTTCTTACTTCGATTATTGTCTTCTTTGTTTACCGTAAAACATCGTTTTCTACGGACAGCTGACAAGAACGTAAGTACGGGATCAACCTCATTTTGTGAAACTGTAAACAAGTGCCGGGTTTTGTGTTTGAGGTTACGAATCCAATAGTATTTAAGGAAATTGTATTTTATAGTGTTTTAGTGTTGTTATTATTGTTTTTAGCTTTCTTAGGTTATAGTTTTAGTATGGGTGAAAACTTTAGAGACCGTAAATCTAGTGACGCTGAGTTTATAGTTTATAGGTTCATATAATATAATATAATATAAGTAAAAATGCAGTCACGAGGTTATGTTTACCCACGAAAAATAATATTTATTTAGAAATCCACGCATTTTTGAAAATAAGTAAATACACGTGATTTTTCATACAAAGCCCTGTAACACATACGTTTTGAGGTAAAAGTTACAATAATTATATATTTTTGGAATCAGGACAAAATTTTGAATAAGTTATACATTTACAGTTTTAATGTAAAGCTTATTGCTAAGCAGTTACACAACGGAATATTTAACAAAAATAATGTCCAAAAAAAATGTTTTCTTACATTTTGTAAAAAAAACAAAAATATGTTTCCATGGAAACAATAAGATATTGTTATTATAATGCTCTCCATATAATTGTGAATACATTGAAATATAATAGTTTATATTTGGACTAACAGTTATGAAATGTGATACATTATAAGAAACGTCTGCGAGGCTGTTAAAATAGAGCCGCCAGTACAGAGTGACACCATTGCCAGTTCTAGGGTTAAAGAAACAAACCAGTTCAAACTATGTCGAAATTAACACTATTATTGTATTTATTTTAGTTTAGCTCATTGGGTGTCTGTGTCATATTACACATTTTAGTAACCACAGAACCTAGAATTTACTTAGTATTCTGTAACACAACTTTCGGTACCTTAATTATGTCTGGAGATTATTTCTCCAACTATAAATAAAACTATGCCACTACACTAATTTCCTGTACTGACATCTGGAAAAAACACAAATTACTGAACAAGCCTGTTTTACTGTTGCCAGTAAGAGACATATGTGTCTAGAAGCAGACTCACCTGTGCTTATGGAGGATAGACCAGAGGGTATTCTTTACACTCTCAGCAGATACAGAACTTTCAGAGAAAACAATTACATTGGGAGGTTTCCCCGAGGTGTCAGCATTGTGTGGTACAGTCACTCTAATGTGCTTGGGAGTGTTGGTGATGGAACGTAGAGAGCTCATAGAGCCACTGCTGCCATTCACCATACCTGTCCTGCAAACATATATCGATGCTGTTATGGCTAATATGTACAGAGAGCTCTCCAAGCACAATTACATTTGCACTGACAATTTTTAGTACTGTAACTGTAATGTGTTTCGAAGTATTAGTGATGTAATGTCAGCCATAATATTAAAATATATTATGTTGATACACACAGTTTCAACAAAACTAGAATATACAGTACTACTATACAAAGGTATACAACACCTTATTGTGTGAATAGTTTAAATTCAATATTTATAACTGCCTATATATTATTACAATTCTATCTATATACAGTATAAATACAGGGTGTCCCAGAACTCACTAACAATATTTACAGGTATCATTCCTGGACTATAGACAAATCAAAATAGGCCCCTATCATATTAAAAGTTTTAGTACGATATTTTGGTTTGCCTTTGGACTAGGAATAATACCTCAAAATATTGGTAGAGAGTTCTGGGACACTTTGTATATATGTATATATACTCACCTTAACCTGCATGCTCCAGACTCCTAAGTGGGGTGTTGGCTAAATTTAGGGATAAGCAGAAGTCAGTAATAGGTTAAGTCTGGAGATAGGTTAGTCAGGGAGTTAAAAGTAGGCTGTGGTTTGTACAACTGTCTGGATTTAACCAAAGTTTGAACTTTAAGAGCGTTTTGTGGCTTAACTGTTAAAGGTTTGACAAAAAGTGACTGTGAGGGATTTGGGGGAGGGGGAATAAAATTCTGAGATTGAAAATCAATGGAATTTCACATATGTGAGCATTTGGTGCCATAACCATTACAGATAGGACAAAAATCCAAAGGTTTTCTTTCGTAAATCACATCATTTCCAAATTCCAAAAAATATTTAGATATGAGCTTCAGCCAACGGTTTGGCCGCAATCAGGGCCGGGAAACCACATTCTCAAGTAAAAATTATTAAATGTTTTCATTTAAACGCGTTTTGCGGCTAAAAACAATAGAGATAGGGCAAAAAGTTACTGGACCTTTTTTTTATTTCCATGGAAAACTAGAACCAACTGTTTGGCCACTATCAGCCTCAAATCATTATGTTTAACGTGAAAACCTTTGGAATTTCAACACTGCGAGCTTTTTGTTGCTTAACAACAAGAGATAGGATAAAAAGCCACTCAACCTTTTTTGTAGTTCACTTCATTCCTCACTAGTGATTCTTCATCAGATTCGAGCTAGCTCTAATTGTTCACACCCACTATCGGGCATACAAAACAGGCCGGCAAGGAAGAAAAATGTGAGAATTTTCTCAATGTTTAGAGGTTTATAAGTTAAAATGCCTTGTTTTCAGATTTGTTCTGTTGATTATATGGCAAAAGGCACCTGCATGCCAAATTTAAAGTTTCTAACACTTCTAGAAGTATGTTAGAATTTGTATCTATATATCGGTCAGTGAGTGAGTAAGTGAGTCAGTCAGTTTCACATGCGGCTGTATAAGTATTTAGAAATATTTACATTACAAGAAATAAAACCATACTCAACAATCATATTAATCGAAAAATCTCAAACTACAAACATACACTTACAGATAAAATAATTAAGTATTTTGTAATATTTTATGTGAATTAAGAAAAACGAATAACATCAACTTACAACTACACTTTAAAACATATCACAAAATTTAATATTGTTGGTTTAAAACATAATAAAAGAAACATAAGACTTTACATTGCAAATTATTAGCCCTCAAACAGACAAAATCCAATAACTGAGGGAGCTATTGACAAAATTAAAAACGAATAAATACCAATCCATTTTGTTATAAAAAAAGACGAGTGTATGTATGTTTATTTTTTTCAGGTTATTAATCCTGGACCACATACAAATCAAAATTTATTATTCAAACTTTAAAAAACTTAATAATTACCCAACTAGCCGCCATTTTAGTTTTAACAGGAATTATACCAGAGAATATTGGTAGAGTTCTGGGACACCCTGTACAATTATCATAAATTCTGTTTCCTTCTTGAAAAATGTATGTGAAGTATACAAGTATAAATGTATACATTTTTGCTTTCTATATTAGTTCAGTTTTACAAATATACACTATACAAATAAAGAAACATTTATTACAGTTTAGTTAGACAATTTATTTACAAATCTAATGATACAAAGTTTAAGAAAATCGGTTGATAAATAAGGAAGATAATAGACTTATTAAAAACCGAGTACTAAATAATATCCACTGATATTTTGTGACAGCACTGTTTGTGAGCAACTCAGCTGTTTTAATTGTAGCTGTCCTAGTCAGCTGATTATAGGATTAAATTGCTAAACTGTGGTTATAATATCCTTACATTTGCAGCATTTAGGTTTCTTTTGATTAAAATTATGAAAATACAAATGTTTACAATTTACAAAAATAAAGAGTAGGTTTTACAATACTATACAAATAATTCATTACATTTAAAAACCCAAATTCAAATTTAAACTTTAATTCTATTCACTCCTTTTATATCCTTGTATTTCAATCTGCTGATTTTCTAGTTGTTAACTTAGCTATGATTCAGTTGATGTGTGGACTGAGAATCAGTCATACCTTGAGTGTACCGAGGCTGCCAGTAAAGTATCGGTGCTGACACGGGACAGAGAGCCAAAGCTAGAACCTGTGCTGCCAGGCTGGGCGCTGAGACTGGTCATGGACATGGAACGCTCCTCAGGCTCCAGAGGTGGCAACTCCTCCACTGTGGGAGTGGCTACAGTGAGAGGATCGCTGATCTCAAGCGGCTGAGGTTCGGACTCCGCGGGAAACGGCTTCACTTCCTCCATTGGTGTGTAACCAGCACCGGACCCTGGCACCACCATGGCCGATCTGGGCACGTTATCACTGGATTAATTAATAAGGAAGAATTTTATGTACATCTTATCCTCTGATTCTTTATTTTGATTTTAATGAACTTTGTAAACAAATCAAGTGTATGGATTCTGAATTTCTTTAAGAAATACATTTTAATAATCAATAATTTGCTTACTGTTGTGTACTCAAACATAAACATACAAATTTTAAGTTAAATATTTCACAAATTCACAATATTTCCCTAGTTATTTGATTACAGTTTTTCATGCAACTTCCAATACACTGAAAGTCCGAAGAAATTGTAAATAATTTTTTTATATTTAACAAAAATATTTAAAACTGTTAAGTATACAAAGCAAGCAATAACTTTTTTTTAATATCGACTACAAATAATAACGTCCGACTGCTCACTACTAGCAAGATGACAACAACGTTCACACAATAAAGAAATCCCCTCAGCTTGGTCACTTCTGTTTTCCTTTGTGACTGACTCATCAATTGACCATCACAAATTCAAAGACATTACATAAAACTAGTTTTACCATTTGAAATGATTCTTTATTTTTTATTACCATAAGAAAAATTTCACTTGCTCATATTACCAGATTGGTCTCTGTATTGCTGATATTTCAAATACTTGTGGATTTAATACATATTTCTGACAAAGTGTTTACTCAGTTCAAAATACAAATCATGTGAAATATCTTAATTGTATACAAGTTAAAGATCTGTACTGATTTGAATATTGAATTATTTTATAGGTGGTATGTTCTTTGTCGCCAATTTAAAAGGACCCTATGCAATAGGCAGGAGGAGGGTGACAACTTCTCGAGCAAGCTTTTAAAGAGTTACTATTCATGCAGGCCAGTGACCTGCTTGTTATTGATTTACAAACTCTTCTAGGAATGATGGGACATGAGCATCTGAGCATCATAATTAGTAATCTCTCTAATAATTAGTAACAGGGGGAATCTTGTCAATGGATTCTCAAATCTAAATCTCTTTTTAATAGTCAATTGAAGTATTGGCTTTAATACATCAGAACTCCGTAGCATTTGTTACGCTTTAACGATTAAAAAATAGCAATGTTAGTACTGTTATTTCTTTACACTGTATGTATAAATATACAGGGTGTCCCAGAACTCTCTACCAAAATGTTCAGGTATTATTCCTGGACCAAAGACAAACCAAAATTTCATATTCAAACTTTTGAAAACTTAATAATTACCCGAAAAGCCGCCATTTTGTTTTTATCAAGAATAATACCAGAAAATATTGGTAAAGTTCAGGGACAACCTGTATAATTAGCATAAATTCTGTTTCCTTTTTGAAAAATGTATGTGAATTATACAAGTATAAATGTATATACTCGTACTTCCTATATTAGTTCAGTTTTAAGAAACGCTAAGGTAAAAACACAGAAATCTAATTTTTTAAAGAATAGTATCAAAACAAAAACTCTTAACTTTAAGAATAATATGATGTTTACAGATGAATCTATACTATTCTATATTACAAAAAAAGTATTTGGTTAGTCATTGACCTGTGACCCTCAATAGGGGCAGGAGACTTCAAGAGAGCCGCTTGTGCTGCGGCCCGGCTGAACGTCTGCAGCAGACTGACGTGAGACTGCCATTGACTAGCTGCTACGGCCCGCTTGCGTACACCTGTTTAAACATCATAAGACATAACTAAACAAGCATCAGCCTTTCATATAATTGGAGTATAAAAATGTGAAATTTCAGATCAAATCATCTCCGACATATAACTCATTTCAAATATAACATTCATCTCAAAATATGAAAGTTCCCATTGAATTACTAACATATTAACCCTAAAAGAGATGATCTCATTTTTCTTGTGCTGACAGACCTGTTTTGGTTGACTTGAAAAGATTTTAAAACTGCTTTGAGGCATGTTGTTTTACTTTTATACTTGGTTTCGTTCATCATAAATGAAGAGTTTGGTTATGCTAGAATATAAAAGAAATGTCACCCATTGCTCAGAATTGTAAAACTTAAGGAAACGGATGAAGTTAAGTTGAAACCTGGATAATCCAAACTTAAAAGTACCAATGAAATAATTTTAATTATCTAAGAAATGGAACTAAACAAGTGTTATAAAAGGGATTAAGAAACATCATTGAAATATTTTAACATTTACTTAAAAATAAAAACCTTTACTTTGGATTTTGGAACTACACCAAAATTGCTGCCTGACAAATCTCCTGTGAAAGTGATCCAGTAATAGTATAATTTTAAGTGGCATAAGTGATTACAGAACTACATTTTTAACTTACCAACAATTACTGTCAGTCACGTTACAATTTAGAAACACATAAAACTAAATGAGATCCGAAAACTTTTAATAAAACCAAAATCACAGAGATGGTTTTAGGGACAGTATATACCTGTTTAAGTTCTTAGAATGATACTCTCTCTCACTACATAAAAATTCATAACAATTTACAAAAATTAGACAAATATTTTAAGCAACTAAGATAGACAAGCTTAAATCATTTTAAGGAAACTGCTGGGAAAAAACTTTTAGCGACATCATAAACCTGTCAAAACACAAATGATTTAATACACATCATTGATATTTCCCAACCTAAAACAATCGTACTATATTATATGTGGCACTAGATATTGTATCCACAGTACTGATCCAACTCAACACATCTCAACTGACTGCTGTACGATTCAGTATTGTTATCATATCATTGCCACTAAATCAAGCACATTACATTACACAGTCATTGACTAGTACACTGACTACTCCTCTTTAATTAACAGACTATTTTAATTCCATGAATCATCTGTTATTGTTCTAACAGGAGCAATTAGCTAAATCTCAAAAATCAGAAAATTCAGGCATTCAACACTGTTCAATTTTTAATTTGTGATTGGTGTAGTGAAAGTTCACAAAAATGTGATTGAAATAACTGAGACCTCCTCAACAGCAACCTGTCTAAAAACCAAATCAATCCCTGAAAATATCCATAGGGTGCCTTTGTTACTGTAATAAAATATTCTGCCATAAATGTACCAGTCCATACCTACTGATATCTAGAGGCTGTGTTAATATTTCAGATTTAGTACTTTAAAAATGGAAAAACAGAAAATTAACTTCTGGGCTTGTTCATACTGCTAGGCTGCATCAAAATCACCTATAACATCCTATATCCATAAGATAATAAATAATACACAGGCAAAAATATTAAGCACTTACGATATTAACATTGAGACATCAATTACAGTAGCTACAGCAGAGGCTGGAAATACATTATTATTTAGCCTAATAACTAGAATTGAAACTCTAACTGTAAGCCATTGGGAAAACAGAATAAAATAAACAAAAACTTAAGAGATGAGCTAACTTAGACTTTTGAAAACTGTGACAAAACTAAAACTAAAACAACAATAAAATGTGAAAAAAATAAATTAACAATCCAATTTCATAGCCTCTCTAAACACTTACAAAACAAATAAACAAATTACAACTTTGGAAAACATTAAAACTGTGGAATCCAAACTGACATTCAAGCTGAACCAAACCCTCTTAATATCAAATCTTTAATACCACAATTATCTCTAGATTCGTATCTGTTGACTGAGCTGATCCAATTAATGTTAAAACAAATTAAAATAGAATGTCTGATTGAGAACATGGAAATTCGACCAAAAGAACTAATGTACATGTAATCTTAAAACCAATCAGAATACTCACCATCCACCCTAAAGCAAAACAATATTAGAAAAGTAAGAGAAACATAATAAACTTCTTCTAAATCACCAAAATAGAGGGAAAATGATAAAATTAACCTTTCTTGATCAGTATTTTGAGCTCGCAACACCAAGAAATGAAAACAAACTCAATCTCGCTAAACAAAAAATAAAGTTCAGGATAGTGACTGTAAAAGAAAACTGTGTTGTAAACCAAAAAGGATGACCACTAACATTTTGAGGCAAGAAGCCATCCTCTGAATGCTGGAAAGGGGTCCAAGATCAAAATCTTGATGACTTTTATGAAAAATACATAAAACGTTTTACTACCTTAAACAGTCTAGTAAATACAAATATTCTGTTTTTTAGGATAGAGGTGTGCTACTCTATTTTTCACACTCATTGTATCCAGTAACCTGGAATGTTTGCCAAAGGCCCCAAGGAGTGACCACAGGTTAAAAGGGTTAACTCTGTACATTATAGAAATGTCCAGACACCAAAAGATAGGTTCGAATGATTTGTGTTCCACTGTTCTAAAACTTTAGAGCCAGTAGTGAATTGCAGTATTTTCTGGGAATAGTTATGCGATGAATAAAAATTGACAAAATGTTATAGATTCTTTTTTTATTGAAAAAAAGGTGTAAAACAACGAAAACCAATAAATAAAACTTTATAATACAAGCAGCAACACCTTTAAATAAGATATCAAATGACTAAGCAATAGAATAGTATGTAAAAAGGAAGATTCTTACTTGATTATGTTTGCTTACTTGTGCCTCTTCGAGATGATGGGTTGAATGCAGGAATTGAATCAGCATTAAGGAGTAAACAAGGCTTCCCCTTCACTTCAACAGCTGAAATTAAATGTTTCTTAAACAGTTGCTAACTGACCCATTGACCTTAACCTCAGAAGTGGCAGTATATCTTTTGGTGTTATGCATGTGTACTTAAACCCTTGAACTGGCAATCGCTGATCAAAATGTGTTTTTTTTTTTTATGCATCTTACTATATCTAAAAATTGCTCGATTTACATAACCCTTTTACTAAAAATTAAAATTGTTGTTATTAAATATTTTTATAGCACTGTTCCCCATACAAAGAGTATAAGAGGTTTGCGTGAAAAGTATTCAACCTGTGTTCATATCTTCGCATTGGTAGTATTCTTCATCATTCAGGCCATGACATCCTTCAAAGTAATCCCTATTTGAGTGAACCACGGCCTTCAGCTTGCATGTCGCATTACTTTGAATCGTGTCGATGTCATCAAACCACTTTTCCTTGAGCATCATTTTCAACTTTGGTAACATCCAAGAGTCGCAGGGAGCTATTTCAGTATTGTACGGAGACTGGTGAAGGTGTGCAATCTTGTGTTTGGCCAAAAATTGCTGCACCAGATTTAATGAATGTGATGGCGCGTTATCGTGGCGAAGAAGTCAGTCACCTAAAACACAAGCATTGTCTTCTAACGGCATCACGCAATCTTTTCAAGACTGCAACGTAATATTCTTTGTTGATTCGTCTGTCCTTTAGGAGTAAATTCATAGTGCATAACACCCTCATGATCGAAAAAAATAATCAGCATTGACTTAACATGGCTCCGACTTTGAAATGCTTTTTCACCCGTGGCTCGCCTGGACTCTTCTTCCACTGTGAAGATTGTTGTTTAGTTTCAGGATTGTAACCGTTAACCCATGACTGATTACCAGTTATAATCTTCTTAAGGCCATTTTCATCATTACTTACAGTGAAAGTTTTTCTGCTTAGTCATGAGCAATTTCGCGCACACACACACAAGTCATTCCCAAAATCTTATTCAAAATTTCCCAAATAGTTTTTGGTATTCCAAGATCATTTTCTAGTTCACAAAGAGTCAATCGATGACCAACTTCAATCGCAAGTAGCACATGCTCGATGTTTTCCGGTGTTGTTGTCGGTGAAGGTCGGCCAGAACGAGAGTCACTTCAACAGATGTGCAGCCATTTTTAAACCGCCTGTACCATTCTTTTGATTTGTGTTGTGCCCATACTTTCATTCCCAATGGCCTTCTGCAACATTTCAATCGTCTCCGTAGAACTCTTGCCGAGATTGAAGCAAAACTTGATGGAAATTTCTTGATGAGTTCTTTCTGTCATTTTCAACAGTATACAAATGCGATGAACAGAAAAAACAAGTGAAACCTAAACACATGCTGTAAGCAACCCAAGGTGTTCAGCCAGAAACTACAACATTCAAGTAGTTTGTGAGGGACTGCTAGTTGCGCTCATACTCCGAAGAGGCCGCTCGGGCGCTCTGACACGAAGATATAAACACAGGTCAGATACTTTTCGGATAGACCACAAATACCAAAATCTTAAAAGGAGTGACTAAAACACAGTAAAGTAAGCACTGTGCCAGCTGATTAGCTTTAGTTTGCTACCAATCGCAACTGGATGTTGTTTAGTTGTATTATGTTTACCATTTGAATACTATTCAAATAAGCTAACAACAAAGCATGTTAGCATAAAGATATTTCAAAATGAATAAAAAATAACAATTTCTTAAATTTGTAGCTCATTAACGGTTTTTGCCGACTAAGTTTAATTATGGTGAGAATTATTAAATGGTATAATTATTAAGTGTGAGACATGTTGATGGAAAAAAACTTAAATGAAATATTGATTGTTTGTTGTATTGGTTGTTTGTTTTTTTACAGTATTGCACAAATGCGTTGTTCCAATGGTTTATTTTGCTAAAAACTGGGGGGAGGAGAGATGTATAAATATTTACAAAACTCATAATACACACAATAAAATCACACAACAAAAATCACATGTAAATTAAATGGACTCTAAATGACAAAGAGTATTTAAATTATTTTGCATTTTAAATGGAAAAAAAATAATTTAGTATGCTAATATATGTGTCACTCTGAAATATATGTGTAAGAACGACAAAATTATATAAAATAAGGTACAATTAGTCTAGAATAAAATATTTCATAAATTCTTTAATTAAGCTTTCAAAATAAAAATTGAGTTGCTAATTAGAGGAATATCGACTGCCAATTCGAGGGTTTTAAAATTATTATAAAATACAATTTTGTATAAATTGATATGTATTAAGCACATTTTGTCATTAGAGTTTTTAGATCATTATGATGAATAAACACAACAATAAAATAGTTAATAGATCTTCTGCTCGTGAAGGTTAATTTAATTAGGCAGCATTATTTGGTCCCTTTGTATGTAGTAACTCCTGGATTTTTGTCTAGATTATAGGCACACAAATAATGTAACAAATTTAAACGAGATGACATAACAAGCATGAAACACACCCTGACTGTGTCGGAGTAACTACTACTACGCTTGTGACACATTAATGGTGGGCATTGAATGGAAATAATCAGAATTACTTTGAAATTCAGAGTCCCTATATTTTGATGATTTTGTAATACATATTGATAGCTCCAACATAGTAGATCAAGAGTATATGAAAACATCTGTAATAGTGTTGAGCTGCCTAAACAGAATAGCAACTTGGCGTTATTTATCTTTAATACCTGTGATGGCTTTTGACCAAATCAATTACTTTCACTGTACAGCTAAACTGTGGAGTTATTTGTAAACTACTAAAATGGATCAAGGACTACTTTTGTAACGACAGATTATTTTAATTATTTTCTGCTCTCTTTTATTCATATTTTCTCAGTGTTGTTTATTTAGTTAGTCATTTATAAAACACTTTGTGTAACAATTATTTTTCTGTATCATCCTCAACCAGCAAAAAATTTAAAATGTATTAGATGAATAAATATTACTATAATCAGCCCAGTCCAACCCCTAAGTAATCCAGAGCTCGTTTTTTTTTGTCTCCGGCTAAGTTACACGGCAACTTATATAAATCATACCTTGGATAACAAGATCATTGATACCTACACTTATTCTATACACTATTAGAAAGATAGAAAATTACTCTATGATTCCAGGGAACTGAAACACTATTCTTTAAACTCTACGTCCAATTATTCTAAAATGGATCGAGAGAATGGATCCCAGTCACCATTGATTATCTTATGTTTAGTATATCATTTAAAATTGTTATTAAGCAGGAAATGGTGTGTAAGAAACAGTTACAGAGTAACTGCTAGTTATAATATAAAACTAATGATGAATAAAAGGCAGATTAAGCGTAATAGATGGCCATGTAGTCTTAACTTTCCCTGCTTAAATAAATAGTTTTTTATTCTATCACTAATATTTCATTATCACCTTCGAATTGAGTTAGGATAGACATGAATAGTTAGGGTTGACATAAATACAAACTTATTTTACAAAAAATACTGCACAGCAGACAATTTTATACTGAGAATTAATTTTTACAGTAACATTTTTATTTAGACCACTAGCTGTTACCTGCTGCTTCACACGCAATCTTTAGAACCTTATATTACTTAGTAAAAGCAATTATGATGTAATATGATGGGAGTCCTATAACATTTTTAAGATGTAAGTAGGCATACATCAGGTAGATATTATTTAAGTTCATAGTAAATAATATCAGAGTTTAACTTAATTATTATATCATGTTTGGTACGTGTAGGAGCATTTCTGGTTCTAATTAGTTATATACATAACGTCATAGCCTTCTTGAATTTGCCTTGTCATCCCGATCAAGAAAACACAAATCTCGGATCACACAGGTCTCGGAAACTTACTTCGGTCAAAAAGCGTATATTTCCAGTCCTTGTCATATATTTCAGGTCTAAGATAGTTCCAGTACCATAGTAGAGTTTGCCTTGATGTTCTGACGAAGAAAAAATATATATACTTACATAGGACCGAGATGCCTACTTCGGTTAAAAAGTGCCTACTTAAGACCGTTTAAATTCACTTACCTACTATGTCACAGTTTAGATTGCCATATTGCCTCGATCAAAATACGTTCAAAATATACGTTCGGTTATCTAGTTCTCAGAAATCTATTTTGGTCAAAATCGTGTTGACATAGTTGAGTTTGCCTTGTCCTGATGAAGAAAATACACAAATAAGTAGGACTGAAAAGCCTATTACGACCTCGGGGGAAGTCCTACCTACTTCTAATGTACTTTCGTTATAAGAGGAAAATCCTCATTAACCCTTTCCGGGCCAGGTGGCAATATATAGTCGCCTTGATATTCGTCGTTTTCTTAAATAAATACGACGTCAAATGATTAAAGTTTTATGTTTTTTTATTCCCTGGTATATTTGTAGATAATTAATATGAACATCATTTTTATTTTGGAGGTCTATGCATTTTTATTTCGTAATTGTCACGTGACATTATCAGCTGACTCGATCTATTGTTGTTAATTCATTATGCTTTAGTGTAATCGTACTATTGTATGCTGGATTCTTCTTCATTATTTTATTTTGTGGTTGTAAATATTAGTAGTGTTAGTAGTTACGTGCTTAGCTATTGTGTGCAGTAGTTACAATGATTGACAATTTGCGATTTCACGGGAGTGAAATTGTAAGTAGCATATTTTGTAAATAGAAAAAGTGTAAATAAATTTCAAATAAAATTGTGTAAACAGTGTTTTTAACTGTATTGAAACTGTTTATGGATCCTACAATCATCTGTTTACCGGTACATCCATAATGTGAATATTTATTTTAAGTTTCTTGCAGTGTAAGAGTCAGTTGCTTTATCACTTGTTGCAAAGTACAATTATGCGTATTTATACAAAATGTGTCATAAAAATTTATTTATGAGAGAAATAACACAAAATTTTGTATGGTTGTTCCTTTCTAAATGTACAATATAATAAAATAGCTTCCCACAAAAAAATTATTTTTCCTTTTTTAGTTATATACAAAAAAATATAATTTTTTGAATGTAATATATTAAAACATTATTTTCTTTTTATTTAAAATTACTTAAAACTACATCTACATTTTTTTTGTTGATAGCATATATCTATACGAGTAATTTGGAGCAACTTTTTAGGTCATTCTCTAATTTTGATGAAAAGTTATAAATTTTAATCTAAGAGATTGCAAAATCACCAATTTTAGCCTGGCACTTTTGACTAGTCATAAGCAGATATGATATGTGAAAAAATTTTGCAACATCTCATATTTGGTCCTGGCCCTGAAAGGGTTAAGGTTATGCAACATTCCAAAATAATCGTTATTAAAGTTTTGCGTTACACTTGTTTTTTGGACTGTAGCCAGGGAAAGAATGAATCGTTGAGGCATGTTAGTATTCATTTCTCTGTTTTTCCATAAGCCATTGTTAAAATGTAATATCATAATGTCAAGGAAGCCCACCAGTGTAAAGTAACTTATGTGAAAACATTCATAACTTTGTTTATTAAGGTTAGTTTTATAACAGTATTTAATGCATTAGATGACTTTAATTCGTCAATGGCGCAATCTGGAGTAAAATTTATATATTAATGTTTTATTTATTATCTGCATTACACTACCGATCAAGCATTGTTTACTTATTATTGATAAAATTTAAATGTAAACAGATGTTTCTGAAAGTTTATCGAACTATAGCTGTCAACAGCTGTTTAGTGCCAGTTTAATTTGAATTATGAAACGTAAAAACTACAATTTTTTCTGAACTCAAAAATATTCCAGGTAACTATTCTTAACTTTTCTTCATAGAAACCTTCCTCGAATTTCAATGGACATTTTACAAAAACAATGAACCGAATTAGTCCAGCCGTTCTCGAGATTAGAGCTTACCAACACATTTGGCGATTCATTTTTATTTATAAGATTAATACATCATTAATGTGTATTATAGATACTTACATAAAATCTTTAGCAGCTCTAGACCTGGTCCTATACTGATGGTATTTCCCATGTATGAGGCAATCAATTTGGATAACTGTTCCTCATTGCTCTCCAAGAGAAGAAGCAAAGCCTCATGTGCAAGCCATGCACGAGCTACACCAAACTCCTCAATCTGTAAACAGGTTGTTGTTGGTCTTAAATATCACATAAAAACAACAATATTTCAAATAGTTATATTTTTATTTTGTCAATATTGTGTTTTTCATACACACAAACACACGTGCATGCATGCATTTGTGTGCGCATACATATTACTTCCAGAAGGAATGTAGTTTTGGTGTCCGGAGTCAGAGAAGATACACTCTTTATATGAAAATGCTGAATGTTGACACGATCACAATAGCCAGCAACGTTATATGAAATCAAAATGTGATGCTTGTTTAAAAAAACTTTTGGTTCATAACATTAGAAAAGGCTTTACAAAAATTATTAAAATATAATTGTATGGTTTAATTTACAAAATTTCACCTAGACAGTGTCCACTTCCTTGGGGATAATCCTTATCCTCCAATTATTCTAAAACTATATTTCTACTCTGGACCAAAATTTTACCTATGTCTAGGGTATGGCTGATTATTTCTTTCTTATATTACTGGAGCGCTCTATGAGCTGCAGAGCCAAGCTGCACCAGGGTTTTGTCCGGGGTCTGCAGGTGCTCTAAGTGGGCCATATGACAGGCATAAGTGATCTCATAGCACTTTAATTCGCATTGTAAACTTAATAATATTGTTATATTCCACAATTTATTTATTACTACAAATTTTAGTAGCTGCTTTTTAACCATGATTTTTTTATTTTGATAAATAAAAACAGAATATTGCTACAATATCAAAACAACTAAGATGTTAACTTGGTATTTTTCTTATAACATCAGTGATGATGACTACAGATATTAAAATGTGTATCAGGTGAAAAACAGCTTTTTATTGACTGTTTTTTTATTTTAAGGTAAGCTGCATAAAATGTACAAACATGGCACACTTAATCTACGTGTAAGAAAATAACATTATTTTGGTTACTTTTTGCCTTATGTTTTGCAATGTTGTGAGATATTATCTTTTTTTAATAGTTTAGTTATCGTTTTAATAAAAAATAACTCGTGGCTTCCAGTGGATTCTACTTAAATGCCACTTGAAAACACTATTTCTAAATTGGTTAGAAACTCTCATGTCAATTTAAAAATGGTTGCATTTGTTTTAGATAATTGTAGCTCATAACAATATTTTACAATTTTCAATACATCATCACTGAATTCTAATTTATTTATCCTTAGATTTAAAATCAGTAAAAAGTGAATGTATTCTAAGATCAGAATCATTGACATGGAGTACAGAATTACAATCGTTACATTTAATACTTTTTTAATACATCTTAAAATGATGCCACAGATACAATATAAAATTTCATCCTTAAAACTAGAACTGTCATGATTTTCTATAACATACACAGCACTCTCAATTTCACTATTACCACTATTACCATCTAAAGATAAAACTAAATCATAAATATCATGACCTAACTCAAGAAGGCCAAGGTATGAATTAGGATCAAATTCAAGACAGCGTTCTCAGAAGTTCTGACTTTATTTTAAAACATCAGTTGCTTCAACCTATTGCGGATCGTATTGTTTTGGCGCACGGGCATGAATTAATTTACGGTCAGCAGCTGCAAGAACAGCAATGGTGCGCCACATCGTATCGCTCGCTGTTGTATACTAGAAAATTCAGCTGTGAAGGTATTTGTTCAGATGGAACATGGGCTTACTAGGGTATCCGTGATGTAGAAACGATAACACGCGAGCAAGGTTCCGGGGTGGCAGGGATGATTTCTGAATCATAGTCTAAATAAAGCGGCTCGGGCAAAGCGATTACAACATCTGGGCCATTGTCTAGACTAAACCCGCCAACATGTACGTCTGCGTCGTTTAGTTCTATGTCACTAACCTCAAAAGTATTATAATAACAACTGAGGAAAACACCCAATCAGAAGCGCTAAAAAGCAGAGAGTAAACTCATATGAATGATTTTTCAACTTCGACATACAACTGCGATCTGTAGGATATTTATAAAACTTTTGAAAACTCTAAACATAGACCGTTGTTAAACACTCTTAGTTGACAAGTGAAGACGATCGCCCGATCTATCAGACATTAATAGAACTATTTGGAGGGAAACTTAAAAGCAGACCGCTTTTGCGACCTGAGCTCGTCTTCGTGCCATTAGGCCCGACCGCTGCGTGATGAGCCCAGCTCGTCAGTGATCCGTAATGGGTTAATACTGAAGTGTATTTGGATTATCATTGTTTCCACCACTACTTCGAACACAGAAGAGAAATTATTCTAAATGGTTTTGACTAAACTTATGGGCTAGCAAATAGTTTAAATCATCTAAAACTAACAATCTGTCTCTTAAAATACAAATACTCTTGATATTATTTAAAAACTCTAAAGCAAACGATTTCCTTGCATGGTCCAAAACTGATTGTTCTCCGAGGATAAATAGTTTCCTGCTTTATTGAACAATTCATCATCTTTCTCCTTGTTTTCTAATTTTATGGGACCATTTTAGCCTCTTCCAAAAGGATCCCTACTGTTCAAATAATCAAAATGATCAATTATTCTTATAAATTCAACGGTTGGTAAACAGTTTATGAACTGTGTATGTTGTTTTAAATACAAATATTCTAAAGCGTCCGCTACGATGGAGCTTAGAGTCTCTGCTGCAACCAGTTTTTCATTAAGATGTTCTTAACTAATGTAAAGAAGTATGTTAAGTACGTTCTTCTATATATTTAAAACACATACTGCCTGACGTATTTATTACATTAGCATTTTGTACAAGTTTTAACATGTGTGGAGGATCCAAAAAAGCACAAATATATATAATGGGTGAAGTTTAAAAAATGGCGTTTCAGAGGATTTACAACCTAAATGTTTTAACACACTGAGGTTAGTTGTTCCATGAAAGGTCACGATTCGAACATTCACACCTACTTTACTCAGTTTTAGTATAGCCACTTTAATCAGCTGTGACAGTAAAATTGATGGTTTCATTTAAAAAAAAGTATAATACATTTTAAATGGCCTATCAATTAAACCATTTAAAAAAAACTGCAGCTTCTGTTTCAATTTCCTCTTCATTTTCTACTTTAAATTCTCCAAGATCTACATATCTTATGCTTCTCCTCAACTGCTCGTCATATACTATCTGCTTCACAATACTCATTGCATAGAGTACTATAAACTTACATTTCTGAAGTGATTTTGTTCTTTCGCATTGCGATGCAAAGACATACTTCTTTTGCATTATCTAGACGTACTGAACACGAAGAGTAGCCAACAATGAAAAATCCTGCATTAAACAATGATTTGTGTTTCAACATGAAAAGGCGGGATGCCGTATCATCCCGTTGATCGTCGTACAACGCGGCAAGTTCTTGCCCACTTAGACTGCCTACGAAGCCATGGATACACCTGCAACACACGGTTGTATACAACCAGAAGACACAGCATGCGGCTTAAGGACAGCACGTGTTCCAGTAATATAATTTCTTGGATTTAGCGCAGGAGTTTAAACACTTAACAATATATTTAAAAGTAGACTGAATGGTTTATGTTAACTAATACATGAATTTGATTATACCTGTATGGTAAAAAACTTATCTGCAAGAATGAGGATCTTACCTGGCAGTGAGAGGCATAGCTTTGTTTGCTGAAAGTACTGAAATCAGCTTCAATAACAACATGGATGGTATTCTCCTGGGACAGATCTTCTATTGTAGATCCTGACAGTTCGATTGGGAATAAAGTCTTTTTATCTGGCACTCCAATCCAATTGGATGTGTCCAATATTAGCTGGAATGGTAAATTAATTGCAATAATGTGTTATATTATTATTCATCTGACTACAACCTTATGAATTACCACATATATATTAATAATAATTTACAGAAAAAATACTACAATACAAACAGCATTTATTATGATCATGTGTTAACATCAAATTATTAGTGTAAGCAAAATTTTATTAAAAGTCTATACTTAATTAATCGTTTTTACAAAGGGTCTTTCTTTCACCAAGACCACTTATTGACACTTTGAATGCTGAAAAATGAGTATATACAATCCTATGGTTAAAAATATTTTGTCTATGTAGTTTAGTTTGTCTAAAGCTGATATTTATCGAAGTGTGTTGCTCGGTAGCGATGGTGACAATGACTAAAAACTGTGCGAGTGCTCAATGCATAAGGAATTAGATTAATCATATTTTGGATGATATATCTGAACTCAACATTTCTTAACTTTTTAATTAGATTAACGTCTAATAAATGCTTTGAGCTTTGCTCATGACACTTTTTATTTGGATTGAAGATCCAATATCAACACTATAGAATGTACTGTATTATATATGCTTAACATCATTGGTTTGAAAATACATCTGATTAAAAAAATATTGTACATATATTTAAAAGATTACTTGAATCTGACATTTTTACACATACATGTGGTGGAACCAAATTTCTTATATTTAAGGAACAGTATTTATATGTTGATAATAGAGAAATTACAGATACTTGTTTAAAAATACTCCAAATGTATAGATATAATTTCAGACTTGCAAGCTATGCTCGTGTAACGTAGGTACTCAGCTTGTTTTTAGAAAGGCCTTATTTTCTCAGGTATTGCATGCTTATGCCTCAAGGCTGTTTACAACACTTAATTTTGTCAAGAGTTCTACTGGTCAGTTGCCATTGGCCATTGAGAAAATTGGTGGTATACAGGTGTGAGGGACAGACAAAAAATTATTCAACCAAAATAAAAGCAGATCTGATGGTTTTTGCTTTTATACGTGTTTTGATTCTACATTTTAGTTTCAGATTTTTGTTTGGAACAAAATATTTGGCCACTACTTCAGTTTAATTACAAATTTACAGAGTTGAGCACACCACTAAGTACATTATACTGTATATGTGGCATACTAATGATGGCCTGAGGTTGCCTCTATGCCTCCTATAATTATGCAGCACAATATTGGACTAAGGTGTCTGTAATGTACCTGAGGGAAAAGTGAGACTCCATGCTTGTTGCCAGAATAGCACAACAGATCTCCAATTCGAGCATCACGACTGTTAGAACAGTATGTAGAATTTACAGCTTGAATCTGTAAACCTGCTAAAAAACAACAAAATATTATAATGTAGATGATTTGGTACTATTTTATTTTATTTTTACACTACACATTGTATACCTTGTAAAATGAAAAAAAATTCATTTTCCAGACTATATCATTGGTAATGGCCTTGCGATACCCTCAAAACACATTTAATTTCTAGAGAATCTGATCAAGAATTATTAATACGTTAAGGATTGAAATTTCTATGGTAAACACTGAAAGGGTTGTTCTTCCTGTATTTTGATTATTATTCTTCTCATATTTAGATGACAAAAACTCCTTAGTATTCTTTAAATATTTTAGTTATGACTATTTCATAATGGCATATACACAATTTTACCACAAAAGAACAATTTTAAACATCAACACACTTTTACACCTTTAATTTTGGTTGTACAAGGGTCGTCCATAAAGTAACCGCCGTTTGGGTGTGGCACGATAAGTAGTGGGGGTAGCGCCGACATTCTCACATCGGTGTGCGCAGCCGTTCAGTAAGCTTGTAGCTGTGCAAGAGAGAGGATCGTGCGATCGCGCGTTCTTTTGTTACAACGTAAAAACATGAGCGCCGTGATAGAAAATCCCGCCAAGTGTGAAGTGCGTGGTGTAATAAGATTTCTGTGGTCGAAAAGTTACACAGCAGCTGAAATTCATTGTGAATTGAGTGCGGTTTATGGCCCAAACATTATGAGCGAAGGTGTAGTCCGTCAATGGGTTCGTTTTTTAAAAATGGAAGAACGAACGTTCACGATGAATACCGGAGTGGTAGGCCATCTCTCGTCAGTGATGACTTGGTGAACAAAGTGGGATGCTAAGGGCAACTTGCTCGTTAAATTTATGGAGCGTGGTACGACCATTACAGCAGCAGCTTACTGTGGTCCTTAAAACCTTAAAACGGCCACGACGAGCGATTCAAAACAAGTGTCGTGGTCTTCTGACATCTGGTGGTGTGTTTGTCCATGACAACGCCCGCCCTCATACAGCTCAAAGAACAACAGAACTTGTGGAAAAATTCAAATGGGACGTTTTTGACCATCCCCCCTACAGCCTGGTCTTGGCTCCCAGTGATTTCCATCTTTTCCCGTACATGAAGCGGTGGCTTGCATCTCAGAGGTTTGCGAGTGATGAAGAGCTTCAAAACGCTGTGACAGGTTGGCTACGTTCTCAGGCGGCAGATTTTTATAAAGACGGGATTTAAAAAACTGTTAAAAGATATGATAATTGCTTGAATTTGTATGGTGAATATGTAAAAAAGTAGAGAAAAGCTGTAGTTTTAACATTTATATAATAAACTTTTTGTATCTCAACTGGTTTATTTTTTATTTCAAAACGGAGGTTACTTTGTGGACGACCCTCGTATGATTACTAAAGATATCTCGTTTTCACGATATGATTAATATGCATCTAAACACTTTTTAGTCTTTCTTGTAAAATATATACTTCTTAAATAATTAAATGATAAAGTACAACAGTTTTGAGACTTTTCTTCTGAATAACCAATAAAAATATAGAAAAAACTTAAAGCTTTTTATTTTTAATACATAATAATAATAATTATACCAAAAATAAGGGTGAAAAGGAGTTTGAATTTTAACATTGTTTTTATGAAGATAAAATCAATATGGCAATGAGCATAGTAGGAGCTAATTCTTTCTATTTGATAAGCCTTTCCTTCTAATGTTTATATTGACCCATTTCACTCCTAGCAGATAACATAAGGCACAGTGCTTTTAAGAACTGTTGATGCTTCATACATATTAATTTTCTATTGGAATATTTCTAGCAAATGTTAAAATTATTATTTATATATTGTTTTAAACTTTATAAAAAATTCTTTAATTAATAAAGTAAGAGGAATTGTATCCAATGTTAAAATACATACTATTGTTCAATTAATTATATTAAAAATTATTATTCTAACAGAAAATGTTTAATCTATATGTTGTTTTGGTATTGCTAAAATACCAATTATATGCTTAAGATATTACTTGTTAAATAGTGTTTACTATATACATGTAATATATCTAAAACACTAATAATAAAATAATATATACAAAGTAAATATATCATAAAAACTAATCAAATTAATACAATATTTTTCATGAAAATCATTGCCTGAAATGTATAAATAATGTGTCTAAAGTAATGTGCAAATAATAAAAAAAATCCAATCAGTAGCATTGTAGTACAGGGAAAACGACAATAAAGACATCTTCGCATAGACTGATTTTGGCCACTGAAACGGGCGGGTTGAGAAATAATTAACCCACTATACAGGTCTGAAGGTGTCCTTGCTAAATAATAGCATGGGTGTGTGTAGCTGGCCACTTTTTGTTATCAGTGCAAGAGAGGGTCAGTTCACCTAATTACCACTTTTTGAATCAGTGAACGGAGATGGAATGGTATGAAAATGGGTTATGCATTTTATTAATCGTCGGAAAAATGTCCATGACAAAACATGAGGTGAGAAGCCTTCCGTTGTGAATGATGACTTAGCGTATTTAAGAGAATAAATGTAAAAAAAAATCAAAAGATTCACAGTAAAAATGCTCACAGATAAAATTCCACAAGTATTTAAAACGTTAATGTAGTGTTTTAAAATATAACAGTTTTTATAGGATAGGAAGAGTAGGCTTCTTACCAGACTTAAAAGCTTACCTTTATCATATCAGAAAGATATTCCCCTTCTTCTTTTTCTTAAGAGATATCAAACAGATCATTTATATTATTTGCTGATATAAATCTTACATTATGTAATTACAGTTTGAAGCAGTCCATAAAATTCTAACATGTGATACAGTTTGCACGACAATCCATAATTGTGCAAAACACGTCACACATAACGATTTATTAATGGATTGTTTCAAGCCGTAAGTACGTAATATAAAATTAAAAAGAACACACAAAAATTGAATATTTCATACCCACTAGGCACTTTGTTAACCACAAATAGATTCAATCTCAAGTGTCCAGTGTTCAGGAACAAAGAGGTGGGCTGTTGCATGGACTTACCATCCTGTTGAGATGCCGATTCTTGACTTTTAAACAACAGAAGTGAACCTCTATCTTTACGTAGCTGAACAATTTTGGTTCGCATGGAACTCAAACGCCAAGACTGCAACCAGGTGGCTGCCATGTAGTACACGGTTAAAAGCATCTTGGTACCTACAAACAGTTATCAAATCAGAGTAATAATTTTTTAAATATCTAAAAATTAGCATTAAAACTCATATCTAACATCCCTGATTGTGTTGGTGGGAGACAACCACTTAGTTCAAACTTAGTTAAAACAAATTTGGAAGAAAAACCAGTCAAACCTAAAATGCAGCCACAATATTATAACAGTATTTTAAATAACAAGTATTCTGCATTATAAACAGCTTCTTTAGGGAAGCCCTATGGATCAATAAGAGTAGTTACATTGCACATGTGATTAAAAATATTTGCCGATTGGTTTTTTTACATCTTCCCCATTTTTTCATCTATCACTCAATTGTCTACACTGAAGAAAATTATTTACTGTATGTTAGTAACACTATATAACTCAATAAACAATATAATTTTTTTTATTAGAAACTTAGTGAAAATTAGATTTTTAAAACAAGTTAAGGAATTCTTTTACAGCTAAACTCAAAGGCTGTATTTAGAGGTTTCTGGACCTAATAAATTGTGATTGTAGTACCAACACTGTATCCGGTAAGCTTTCTCAGTTAATTTTATTGCAAACTAACCAGTTACTAATTAAAATTCTGAATCACTTTTCTATAAAATTTGAAGCTCAAGAATAACCTTTCCTTTTATTTTATTTATAAAACAATTACTTCTAAAACTGTGATCATCTTAACAAAACTTTTAAATTGTTGTCAAAGTCTTGTGCAACTTCAAAACACTGCTCCTTTTGATCTTCAGTGTGCAATTTTAGGACTAATTTAAAACCCACTTTTTTAAAATCCAAGTACCTTATTAATACCAAGGTACTCCTACATAAATTAGTCAACAATCATTTTTTTGTATGTCCAAATCTTCCTCCAACCCACGCATTATTAACACATTCAACATTTTCAGGAGTTCGTGTTGATGAAAGCCGACCAAAACGTAGATCACACCAACCGAATCATGACCATTTTGAACCACATGTTGAACCACAAATCCAGAGTAATCGGGGAAATGGCTTTTCCCTAAATGGCTTGCTGGATCATCTGATTTGTCTCTGCACACGTTTTCCAGAATTTGAAACAAAACTTTATTTAAATTCGTTCATCTTCGTAATTTGGATGTGGGGGGAGGGAGAGAATAATCCGACAAAGGTTTGAAAAATGAACACTGACTGACAGGTGATATGAATGAGAGCTATTTTCTAATTGAATACTGGATACTTTCCAGACAAACCCTCCATAAATATAAAAATTACTGACCACCATGCCCTTTAATTTGGCAAAGTATTAACTTATATGATATTTCAGTATCTGACTCACCTTTGTTGTTCTTGAATATTACTAAATTATGCTTAGCATTCCCAAATCTACAAAGTTGATAAATTAGAACTATCAAAGGCACTTCAAATTATAGATAGTTCATTATAATCTATTCTCTTTAAATCCAGTATGTAAATGTAACTCTTCCATTGAACAAAAAAAGATAATCCTTTTCAAACATACTCAATGGCTCTCATCAAGACAAAACCTGAAACAATTAAATTTAATTAACAGATATAATGATCAAATAACAGTTCGCTGACCCTAATAATAGTATCAAAATCTTAAAAATTCTCTATCCTTACTATATATTACATTTTGTTGTTTCCACAATATCAGATAATTCAAAAAGGTGTAGGTTGAGGGAGTTTTCATGGTATTAATTTTATTTTATACAAAACGAAAATCAAATCTCTTAAATATAATTTTTATAAAGATGCAGTTTGAATGTTATTTCTAGCAATTTCATGGGTTATAAATTGTAAAACTTGTAAATTGTAAAATCAGATTCGTTACAGACCTTATTTTTAAGACCATAAATTTGATTCTTATGTACAGTAACGATTTTTTATATTTAAAGAAAAAAATGAGACCTATCAAACGAAAAGAGATAATTTACCCATCAAATATAAACTCTATTTATCCATACTTACCCTTACGTATTTTATGATAACATTACTAAAATATTTAAAAAAACTTACTTATAGCCTCAAAGCTTGAAATTGGTTAATTTAATTTACATGTTCCGATTTCGAACATTAAGGTTTATGTGTTACTTATTGCTATACAAAGTGTGTAAATATATAACTTAAAATTACATCAATTTTGTATTTTTCAAATTTATTTTATTTTAAAGTGTTTTGTTTACAAAAATATTTAGAATATAAAGTGGGGATTACTTGAATACTCTACTTGAATACAACCATAAATTCATCACACAGCTAAACAAAGAAGTTTTTTTTTATTTTTAATAATCAATAAAAAAAATACAATTACTAATGGAAATGTATTTTTTACATTGTTTACATAGGCTCTGTAATTCTGTTAATTCTTTTTACTAGGTTCAGTAGTCAGTTTTGTTTGTTACTTATCTAATAAGGTGTAAAAATGTTTATATGGTTCATAATTGAGTGATTTTGTTATACTGGACCAGTATCTGCATCAGCCTGTATCAGTGAGTGATATGGTAGATTGCAAGGTCATGACATAAGGTATTGCCAAGGTCAAAAGTTATACACCGGAGCCTGCTTCTGCTTCACTCAAAACTTTAGATTCTAAACATAACTTGGTTTTAGGAATAGTTAAAAAATTCTGACATTTGTAAATATAAAAAAGCCAGCATTGGTGCATTTGTATATATGCACCATTGAAATTGTAACAAACTTTTATTAATGACATTAACATATATTAATCCTACTGGTACTTATACAGAATGCCTCATTATGGAGTATTAACTGTCTTTAGTCATTAGTCAATACTCTATCAGCAGATCTGAGTTAAACATAGATTAACTGGTCAAGAAGAGAAAATTATCTAGTTTAAAAATATATGGCAAGCGAACTTTGTGTTACTCAATACTATTCTTAAAAAACCTAATTAATTTCCACTAGAATACCAGCAAGCTAAAAGGGAGAATGCTAACCATGTTGTGCATGGATTGGAAACTTTACTGCAGTTTCCAGACGGTCATCTAAAATGACTAATACCATTCGTCTTATTGTAACACAAACTAAATAGGAAAAACTGTAGCCTCAAAAGTAATAAATACAACCATAAATTCATCACACAGCTAAACAAAGAAGTTTTTTTTTATTTTTAATAATCAATAAAAAAAATACTTTAAATGTTTGGAATGAGTTGGCTTACTATCAGAAAATGCAAGAAGTAAAAAAAATCTAAAATAGCTTAAAAACATAAACAAATTTACAACTTAGTTTTACCTCTACCGAATTTTCATGACAATTATAATGTATTTTGGTGTGACAGAAATTTGTCAACTATGGCATGCATACTAAAAGAGGGGTAAAATAAAACTAAACGAAATATGTCTTTATTTATTTGAGGCGGAGTTAGGGTTGTTTTAGCCCCCTCTACCACTCAACATCAAAGGAAGAGCGTTATTGGGAATGATTTGTTATGTAGGAAACAGGATTTTTCCGGACATTTGCCATCGTTCAGTGAAACAAGAAATCAGTAACACTACGTTTCGAGATCTGAAATCTGATCTCTTCTTCAGGTGATTTGTTATGTAGTGAACATTAATATTAATACAATAGTACATGAGTGTATATGGGTTTGGGTCAATAATCTCAGGATATGAAAAAGTACAAGTGTAATAAATGTGGCTATCAAAATAATTATACCAGGTATCAAAATTAAATTGTATGTTTGAAGGTACAAGGTGGATTTATACAATATTTTTATATTGGTCTAACTGAATATAACGAGTTAGCAGCATATAATATAATATCATATATGTCACAGGTGATATAAAACACAATCTGGCAGTTTCACAAATTTCACCTAGATTTAACAGTGATCTACACAAAACTGTCAGACACTAAAGTCCACCATCTTCAAAAGCCACATGTGACTCATACCACACAATGTAATATGAGAAAGATGACCAAATTTAACAATGTAACAAATGCATTAAACAATAATTTTACATGATCAACTTATTCTTCCAATTTTTTTCAAATAACTTCCATTCAAACAAAAGCAAATCAAAAATATAATTACCGTATGCATATCAACTTTTTGAATTGTAAAATGGTCTTACATTCATATAAAATAATTTTTTTTAAAGAAAATCATTTTTCGCATATCCAAAACTACCTATATCATACTTCTCAAATAATTTCTTTCCATAAAAGCCAAATTTTGAATTGAGTAACTATGGGACTTACGATTGGTTGGATAAGGAAATAGTCAATTATAAAGTAAGTATAGTTCACCATAATAACATCACTAAGTTATAAAATATCTTAGTACTTCGGTAGTATCCAGAGGCCACTATTTTTGGAAGTATTCTTCTTACTCAGGACCTAAAAAAACTACATTATAAAAAACAGACTATGTTTAACTTACTGTGAAAAATACAATGTCATTATGACAATTGGTTCTTGTGTTCTGCCTACCAAAAGGAAGCAATGTTGGCGAGAAGTAGGCCACTATGTCTCTATCTACTATTTGTTATTAGGCTACATAAGTAGGTAAATATATCAGTACGTGTTATAAATATCTGACATCGGAAAAGTTGGACAATCTGGAACGAGATCTGAGGTCGAAAACTACTGATGGGAAATGCCTCTGGCCATCAGTGCATGCTTTGATGGCACTTTTGGCCAGTCTGATCTTTGCAGTTTTTTATTGTCCTCAGTAAGAAAAAGTCTTCCAAAAACAGTAACTTAGCCTCCGAATAATAACAAAGTACCAATTTCAAAATAATATAATATCATAATTAGCCTAATGGTACTTATAATCATTATTGTTTGTTTCTTCTCTCTAACATTTCACTCCGCTTATTGTTTGAATTAACTGTTAAAAACACAAAACACTATAATCACAAAATGATTTTCAACAAACTGTAAGTACTTAATACTGTACACAATTGTTTTCCCAGGAAATAATTCCCAGAACTAAGAAAGGAGACCATCGACTTGAAGTAACTTATTCATTGTTACTGAACTGAGAAGAGCTAAAAATATATGTGACTTCCTGAAATGACAATGATTAAGGCAATGGGTGACTGATCCAAGGGCAGTTAAGAGGACACCTACTGAGCTAAAAACTTTTAAAGAAAAACCAAACTGATCCAGCCTTTTTAAGTGTTGCACTTGCCAACAAATAGTATTTATTTTTCATACATTGGAGTAAGTAATCTGCAATAAATAGATTAACAGTTATCACATAAACCACATTATTTAACTCAAACTAATCTAATTAAAGAAAAGTAATTAATTAATATGTTGTTCTACATTAAAAAGTAAATCACAATTATAACACACCTAAGTAATAAAATATCAGGTACATTGGTTCTGAGAGACTTTTTCTTTTTGGGAACATAAAAAAACTGCATTATTAGAAAGGACAGATGTTTGACTGTGAAAATTACATTTATTCTGAAAGTTGGTTCTTGTTTTCTTAATTACTTAATATGTTGTTATACATTATTCAAAACAATATCAAACTTGACAATATTTGAGAAATGATTATTTTCTATTATGAACGTTTGTAAAATTGCTTGTAAATGAGATGGTACTATCAGCAGATGGAGGTTAGGTAAAACAGATTTGATAGATTTCGGCCTACTTTGACAGTGTAGTATAAAAAATATATTGAACAATTCATATTCTTTTACTCCATTACAAAATTAACAAAAGCAAGTCTATTTGGCCTCACACTCTACTAAAATTTATATTACGAGTAAATTAAAGTTTGAGGGTCATAATCTCCTTCATAATATCGAATATCATACGTAAAAAGAGTATTGAATAAAAATTGATTGCAATGCTATCTTTAAACAGACTAGGCATGACGTGCATTAAAATCTAAATGCAACAAATTAATTACAAAATTATTGATATAGCTGTATAGTACATATGTATTCTGCACAAAGTAGCGTAAATCCATGTGAATACATAAACACAACGATAACTTTCATTTATCTACAACAAAAATTACTTCACCGATGATTATTATGTTTTATCAATTTTTATGTTTACCTTTCTGTAGGCAACCGACTATTATAGCAGAAGACAAAGACGATACTGCAGAAGCAGAAGACTCGTTGGTTCGTTTCATAGATTAACCAGTAGCTTTTTGGTTGCTCGAGGTGTACACAACAGCTGTTAATATCTCAAACCTTACTACAACAATAATAGTGAATATCTCAATGCACAGGTTTTAGAATGTCTTTGATCTAGACCGTTATAGTTAAATATTTTAAACGGTATTATCTTTATTTCATAACTTCAAGCAACTCCAAATATAGTAAATTTGAATTGTATATATGTTAATACTATTATTGATGTGTGTTTATTACTTTATGTATATAGGTAAGATTCTGTGACGCTCTGTGGCGAGCCTTGTGATATCCATCAAGAAACAGTGGATCGGCGTAATATACTGAATCGCTTCATCAAATGGCTCAAGTTGACTTTAGCAATTGTAGAAGCTATTTCACTTTTGTTTTCATACTTGTGCTTGTTGGATATGTATAATAAACCAGTACAACGGAGTATCAAAGGCTGCCCTTTTACTTTTTGATCATAAATCAATAGAGTTAAAGGTCTTTGCTGGACCAAGAGCAAGTCCTCGTCTTAATCCAAGTTTCAAGTCTCTAAGATTTTTTTTTATCAAGAGTTATCGCACGGACTAGTAGACGGACAGACAGGTGGATTGTCTTTTGAACTTTTGACTTCAAAATAAAAAGGAGTTTTCCATGAACCAAAAAGAACCGAAGTACCAACTGTTAAGTCTCTGTGATCTTTCTATCAACACCATTTCAACAAAGTCCTGCTGGAACCTTAATACATTTCAAACAGCCAGACATGATACAATTCGAGGATGAAAATCTCTTAAATGATTTTGTCTGACCTTGCTATTCATTCTAAAGTTATTTCAAATTATGCCTCTTTCGGGGCCCACATTAAACTTATGCTTCAACGACGAGACATGATAGTATTGTGGAGAGGAAAGACGTTCTTATCACACTGTACCGATGGTTGTATTTTTGACAATAGTTGTGAGTACCATAGTTATTTTTGTAATTGAACAGTATAAATGTTAAACCATTATAAAATTTATATTTGCTTTACTTTCGTGACAAATATTACGATGCAATCGTTTTCATACTTGAATTATTATTATTAGTAGTATTATTTTTGTTAGTATTATTATTCTTTACAGTGTGATAAAAGCATCTGTTTAGTACTCGAACCTAAAATATTTTTCTATTCTTTTATCTAATTTTCGATAGCACGATCGCGTCAAGGTAAAGGCTGCTGTTGGTACTAGCCATAAAACATCTTGAATCTTGTTTAAGCCGGATTATAGAACCTTCTGAGGTTTATTAATGAAGGATTTAAGCCAATATAGTTGGCATATATAGTGCGTCCCGTAACTCTCAGGACAAAAGTATACCACGATATTGCTCAGGTCAATACAAAATATTTCACCATATAAACATAGGTCTCTGATGCTTACTTTCCGATCTGTCTGTCTGTATGTGTGTTTGAAATACACACTAGAGAGCATAAATTTGCTACATAGAAAACAGAAACAGAAAACTATTTAAAACATGTCATATTCAGTAAGCTCTGATAATACTCAAAATTTTAAATTATTTTCAAAAAATTAGGTAATCGCTATAACATTAAAATCCTGAACAAATTATGTAGTGTAGTAGAGCTATTTATGTTTTAAACAACATAACTAGCTTTACCGAACAAAATTTCTGCTACAAAATCCCCATATGGATGCAATATCTATTCTGTGGAAAATCAACGGTATTGTTCACCACACGAACACGCATTGGCATATTTGCTATCATTGTAAAATTTGTTAAACCATCTTTGTTCAAAATTGATCCCAGACATCCTGTGGTTTTCAAAATGACTGCAAATGAAACTGCAAACAGATAACTATTGGTACTGATACATCACTGTTATAAGTGAGTGATCTAAGAGTTAAGGCAAAAGTTGTAGTGGGTGTGTTATGAGTTTCCAGGGAAAAGAAATCCAGTTGCCCCTCAACAATTTTTAATTACTAAGTTATAAATATCTGTTGATTTTAACTGTGAGTTTGTATTTTATTATCTTTTGTTCAGTGTTACGAGTATGTGCCTAGTGTTTACCAATGTTACGTATAATAATTTATAGTTCTTATTTTGGTTTAGTTACTTTTTAAGATTTTTTAAGTCATTCATTTTTTTTTATGTCACCCCTTTATATTCTGGTGCAAAATGATGGAAAAGTCCTCCCAGTTCCTTCTTTATCCCCCACGTCTTCTAGATCAGAGAGCAGCATACCTAATACATCGTCGCTCTCCTCAATGGATACTAATCCTGTTAAAAATTCCCACATACCCCACTTTATACCCCGAGTTGGTACCCAAGGATCAAATCATAGTAAAAACCGGGTCTGTCGAAAATTTCCAGCCATCTAAAGCAACCTTAGTGATCATAAGGTCAACTTAAGTGTTCATTTTCGGCCTACCGCCCTTCACTACGACGCGCAGAAACTAAAGCTTACTCGTTGGTAGTACTTAAGTTCTCCATGGGAGATGTCATCAGACTTACAAAGATATCGACATATCTGTGTTAAACCTCTATTAAACGAACTAATTCATATTTTAATATGAAAACTTGATGATAACTCATATAAATCCTATGTATCCTACACATATCCTAGTGATTCGAGTATGTGCAAAGATACAACTTTTGTGACCTCCAACGATCAAACTATCGATTTTACGAAGCGGTTTGATACTTGAGAGTAATATACAGAGGTGCAATGATTTTTTGATCACTTTTGATAAACGTTCATTCCTACTGGGGTAGCTGACATACAAACTAACGGAAACGTTGCCGTATTTCTGAATAAAACTGGTGTTAAGCATCCTATATAATATACATTACCATCTGAAATAAAGAGTTTCATTCAGATGCTCTCAAACAAAGAGACATGATTTATATATAATTTGATCCGAATTTAATTTTAAAGAATTTAACATACACAGCGCTCTTAATACTGGCATCAAATTACAATGCGTGTATTTCACTGGGGTATTTTCCAAAGTTTGGAAGCATGATGAAATTACTGTACTCCACAAGCGTAAACATCGAAATAACTACCACACGATCTGTCTCGTTTCATCAATATTAAAGTTCCTCAAGAAAGTTATCTAGAAGAGAATGTTGAAGTATTTACTTAGACTAATCCAATATTATCCCTCCTCACCAATTTATATTTCGGTCGAAACATTCTATGACTCATCAAAACTCAAGAATAAATTAAACCATTAATCATGACTTTGAAAGAAGACTTTAATTTACTGCAGCATTTCTAGATATCTAGCCAGCATTTGACAAAGATTGACATGGTGGTTTACGTTATAGATACGAGTATATTATACCAATTTTGGCTTCTTTCGTACATAAGTTCTGTTACAATCTTTGTTAGGCTGATCGCTTTTCCGTTAAGCTTCCGTTCGCCCAATAAGAGCAGGGGTTCCTCGAGGCTCGATATTGGAGTCTATGTTTTGTAATATTTTCCTGGGTTTAAGACTTGTAATATAACTGCCTATTTAATTATATATCTAATCTTCCCCAAACTAATCTCGCTTTCTACGTTGGAGACACAATCATTATAACTTAAGATTATGGCATAAATGAAGCAGCAACATTATTAAAAACCGGTTTTAAAACTTTGACAAATTGGTTTAAGACTAGAAGACTCATTCTCAATCCAATAAAAAGTAGATTAAGATATTATATTTTAGAAAATACGTAACGCCACTGGAAATTGTGATAGAAGAAACCTTAATTTCATTGAATGTGTATGATCGAGTCATCAAGTACGTAGGTACGTATCTTGATCAGAAATGAACATGGAACTTACATATGAATACAAAATCAACACAAGTTTATGCGCGTTTTTATCCCTTCCATTCCCGTTATTTAGGATCTCTACTTTAGAGCCGACCTGCATACTAATGATTTATAAAACTATACAGAAACCCCTAATATTGTATCCCTTTCCAGTTTTTGGTCAACAAGTTTCTTCTGGTATGAAAAACAACATTCAGTTTCTTTATTTTCAAAAATAAACTACTGAAGATTGCCGTTAATTGTCCATGGTACATTCGTCCAAATTACAATAATTCTAACAACAAAAAACGCTCTAAAAATGGGGAGGAGTTTTCATTCACGTGCGATTCAAAAACTTGAGAACTCTTCTCTTAAAACTAATGACACTCATGTCTTCAAAGAAGTCCTAATTAGAGGAAAGTCCCCCCCAGTTAGTTAGTTAGTTTGGTCGCCTGCGACCAAAGATGTCTCTAGAGCAAGTTACAGCAGGAATGCGAAAATCAATCGGACCGAGGAGATGAAGAGAGTCAATAAAAAGGTTAAGAAGCTTGAACAGAAATGTGGCGTTCTAAAATCGTCTTCAATTGTATAAGGACATGAGTCTAATATGATTAGCATGGTCTTCAAATGACACTTACAAATAGGAGAACTCCATTCTCATTCCAACAAGGCACAAAAACTTCTTTGTATCCTCTATAAGATCGAAATTTGTTCATTATATTGAGAAGACAAGACTAATCAACAGTATTCAAGAATTTGCAAAATAAAGGTGACATACAGCATTTTGATAGTCTTTATACTGAATGCATTTGAAGGAAGTCTATAAAGGAAGCTGAGCTCTGGAATACCCACCCTCAAAGTGCCTCTGTGGACAGAAAGAGGTATCAAGAACAGTACCTACCTGAGGTGACACTAAAACTGAAGAAGTTGATTAGGGTGTTTATTGTGAGAACGTCTAGAAAATTCTTTACTAATTTATACCGTATTCCTGGACCAGTTACATTCCATATCGGAGAGCCAACTTTATGATGACGTCTGAAACCAGACTTCCTCATGACGTGCTGGACTTATTGGAGGACAATCCTTAATATCATTTTTACTTACATTTTCAATGAAAGTACGATGTTTAAATCTTATACTTAAGAAACGGGTGTCTTAGAACGAAGCGACCTCTATAATGTCTTTTCCTACATGTCAATTTACTTCATACCTGTTAGTTGTTCTGTGTATAATGTAATTGAATTGACTCAGAATAAAGATTGTTACATGTACAGTTCCTATTCAAAAAATGTATACATGTGTGCTCCTCAGTGGTGTATTTAGGGTACACTAAAGCTGTAGCCCAGGAGAGTAAAATTTTGAGAGTGGCAAAGATTTTAATAAACATATGGAAACAATTCAATTGAGAATATCTTTAAATTAAAGGCTTGTATGTTAATGCCGGTGTACTGCATTGTTCTATACAAAATATTAGGAAGTTAGACTCTCAACTTTAGTCTGTACAGTATGGGGCGGCAGAATTGTGTATTTCCGTTGATACGTGGATACACCATAACTAACTCACGACGACTTCTCTTGATCCCAAAAATTAAAATTAGTCTCGTGCGACTCAGGGAGGGATGTTGGAAGGGGGGAGAGGACATTCGCTGCCAACAAGGCTACCCACACGCCCTCACGTCTGGAGGTTCTCTCGCTGTATGACGCGTCGCGCCTTTTTAGACGCTGGCTAGTGCATGGTAGATTATTTAGAGGTGAAACGGATCGTGCATGAAGTGATGAGGGGTTCGAGGGAAATTGTGGTAAGGTACAGCCAGTAGACCACTAGCACTATTGCAGATATCAGTCTGATACTCGTCTATTTTTTCCTTGTGGTTCATAACATAACATAACACTCAGGAGTACTATTTCTCCGCATATTTATAAACGTTGTATATTATTTCATCAGTTTTTGTGCAGTTTTCTAAACCGAAGCACTTTCGGTGTCCATTTTAAGCACTGATATTTATGTTTTGGTCACGTTAATACATCATCTGACAACATATTTTTAATATAAGGGGTTTCTAAAGATTGTATAAAACCCATTAGAGTATTAAAACCAACTTGTATTATACATAATTTTGTCCACTCAAATACAATGGTCAGTAAGTGCCGACAGTAATATATATTCCTTGCAGTACTCATTCACGGAATCTAGTAGGCGAGCACTCATCCAGTAGTTGCAGAGAAAGTCGTGATTTTTTCATGCTGTTAATCAATCTGTATAGCTGTAACTCTGCCTCAACCAAAAGGTGGGAAAGGCTCACTAGTTACAAAACTTTACCTAACCTAAAAACAACTTAAACCTTAAAAGTCTATCAAACACACATTGGTCAACACATGACACTTGCAAGGCATTGAATGAAGATTGGAAAGAAATAATAGAAGCACTCAAAATTATTTTCCAATAACGAAAAAGAAAAGTCAACCACACGAATGGAATCCTGTAGCTATCTTTGCAAGCCTCAAAGATTGGAAACTGCTTTTTGTCAATTATGTGGAAAGATCTAATCAACATATTTAATATTACTAGTAAAATGCTGCAATCATCTGATACCGACTTATCAACAGTAGCACTAATGTATAGATCATTATCAGAGTATATTAGTAGCATAAGAAGTACGATATTTATGAAAATGGAGCTCTGATAAAGTCGGAAGTATGTATATATGAAGATGAAGTCAGACAAAATTGGCCACAAAAGATCCAACCTGATGAGCCTGGAGAGAGTGAAATAAAACTTCTTGGCAGAGAGAACTTAAAATATACACTTCTTATGTCATATTAGACACCATATCTAATGAAATGGAAAAGAGAACAGCTTTATACGAAGAGCTGAGCTCGAATTTTGATTTCTCATTTTAAGCGAAAAAGAAGAACCGGACAAAGACACGTTAACTGATCACTGTGCAGTTTTTATAAGAAAGATCTCCCTTCACCAGAAAATTTTGCTATAGAATGTCTACAATTATTTTGTTTTTTTCAAGGAACTTAAAGGGCAAGAGTGTCAAAAAAGTATTCTAATCTCTATAAATTGTTACATGGCTACGTAGTTCAAGACCTATAACCCTATGTTGACATAACATTGAAATTTTTTAACGATTCCTGAATCAAACTGTTTAGCAGAGAGATCATTTTCGGTATTTACAGACCCATCAAAGACTGATACAGGTATAGGCATCAGGGCCGGATCTATCATTTCTTCTAGGGGGGGCAAGCTTGACTTTTGGCGCCCCCCCCCCCGATACCAAACTATTTACCATAGGTTTTAATACTATATGCTTTGTATATGGGGTTGAAATAAAATAAAACTTAGGTTGAATAAGAAAGTGTTATTTTAATGAAATAGAAATGTCTATTTTACAATTTTACATGAATCCAAAACAATACAATTGTTTTAGAAAAAAAACAATACTAACAATTATAGAATCTTTATCTTCCGAGCCTTCTTTGCTGCAAATGTGTTAATTATCTGATCAAAATAAATCAAAGAAGCCCTTTCATGTTCACTTGATACAATGCTTAAATTAGTTAGTCTTTGCTGTTTCATAGAATTTCTTAAATAGGTCTTTATAAGCTTCAATTTGCTGAAACTTCTCTCTCCAGATGCTACAGAGACTGGAAGCGTTAGAAAGATTTTAAGAGCTACATATATGTTTGGATAACCCTCTTTCAACTTGCTCTTATGCAATATTTTGAGCAAAGATGCTGCTGTTGCGTCTTCCAATCCATCTTCCATATTTAAGGCATGAAATTTAAAACTCTCTATTTCATTCACAAGCTCTTCTTCATTTAAGTCACTGGCATATGTTGTAGCTAATTCTTTTGCTTTACTTTTCAAAGTTTTAACATCCATTTTTTTTTTATTTGATCCCCACACAAAAAATTAAACTTATCAGCAACGATTTTTAACGCATCTTATCTGTTAGTTAGCTCACTAATAATTCTATCACATATTTGAAAAAGTGATCTTTTGAAAAGCTCTTCTTCTTCTTCAGTAAAATTTGGCCCATCATCTTCATGTGTGTCTCCTGTCATTTTCTTTTTCTTTCTCTTTCTTGATTCCTTGTACTCTGCTGTTATGCCCATATTATTAGCTAAAAATGTTGCCTCATCAATTGCCTCTGAAACAGTTAAATCCCTAGTTGAAGATAATACATTTAGAAGACCTTGTATGTTTCTTGCAGCATTGTCTACTGTTGTGTCCTCTCTTTGTAGAAACTTGCTAACTCTATCAATTTTCTTGAGGACTGAATACCAAAAGCATGTCATAATAACATATTCAAACCTTTTCATGTTTTTAAGTAGCGATTTAGCTTCAGCTCTTGTTTCAGGAGATGAGAACTCATGGGTAGTTAAGTCTTCAAGAGAAGAGAGCACTTTGTCCATATGTTTATAAATAACCTCCACAGAATCAATCCTTGCTGACCATCTTGTTTTACTTTCTGATTTTAACGAAAGGGGAACATGTTGTTTTAAAACTTCCCACCTTGATGTAGAGCCATGAAAGAAGTTGTAGAGGCTGTTTATAATACCAAAATACGATTGTGCTTCAACACAGGCCTCTGCTGAATGAACCCCAACTAAATTTAAGGAATGGGCTGAGCATGGGACAAAGTAGGCCAGTTTGTTCTCTTGCACAATCCTTGACTGGACACCCTTGTATTTCCCAGCCATGTTTGCTCCGTTGTCATACGACTGGCCCCTGCAAAACATCAAGTCTAGACCATCTTCTTTGAGCTTTTTAGCAATGCTTTCAAAAAGCCCCTCGCCTGTTTTTTCACTCACAGTAAAAAAATCTAAAAAGCTTTCACATACCTCTGGCCCTTCGTCAGTATGTTTAATGTAACGAATGACTTCAGTCATTTGTTCATTTTTACTTACATCAGGGGTACAGTCGAAAATCAATGAAAAATATTTAGCTTTTTTATGTCCTGAATTATGTCTTCTCTAATTGCATCTGCAATGAGATCAAGAAACTCATCTTGTACTGTGTGAGAAAAATAGCTGAGCTGCCCTTTCTTATGGCGACCAATATGCTCACGCAAGGTCTCATTATAGTGGGAAATTAAATCTATAGTGTTGAGAAATTTTCCACTATTTGGATCTGCAAAGTTACAAGTTTCGTTTGTCCCTCTGAATGCACTACCCTGGTTAGCCAAAAATAAGACAGCATCTAGTATACAGCGTAGTACTTCTCTCCAGTGGGATTCCTCCTTTTTTATCTGATCCTGCAACTCCTTGTCGATCCCTCCTTTACCAAGTGACGTTTCTAATGCTTTCCATGAAACAAAGGTTTTCTTGTGGTACTGGGAGTTTTCATGTTCTGACAATTTGTCACTGAGTTTTTTCCAATTTGTGAATCCCTCCTTTCTTGCTAAAAACGAAATTGTTGATTCATGTTCTGTGTTCAAATGACGAAAAAGCCTGCATGGAACACAGTACAAAGCATTTATTGTCTCGCTGTAAGCCAAATAAGACCTTTTGACCTTTGAACCATTTTTCAAAATTGTGTAAAACCAATCTTTTGTAAGGTTTCGGCCCTCCCTACCGCTTTTACTCAAATCAGGATTATGATCATCGTTTTCACATCTCCTTTGTATGATGTAACATCTTTGTTTGTCACTAAGCTGAGTTGGCCAAGTTCCAGGGTCATTAAAATTAAAATTGTACTCACATTCACTCTCCTGTTCTTCATGGTTAGGCCCTTTTGAGTCTGAAACTGAAACGGCATCTTGAAATGACGTAGAAGAGGCCCAAATTCAGTAGCATGCGAAGTATGTGGTTTTTCACAAATAAAGTCATTGTTTTCTTCCTCTGCACAAACGTCCATGAGATCTTCTCCTCCAGCGTTTTCTTCTCCCACCGCATCCTCTTGAACATACGGTTTATTTCTCGTTGCTTCAGGTTCGGCTTCGTCTGTAAGCAACAGACATAAATGCAAACATGACCAAACATTTTAATTTTTTAAGTAGGTTACATGTACAACATAAACAAATTATTACATTGTGTAACGTTTTATAAATCATGTAGGCCTAACTAGAAAACGTTACAAAAATATAATGTTGTTAAATAGTGCCAATAATGCTAAAAAACATGCTATCTTAATTGGGATACTATTACAGTACTAGCCTACAGCCTATTCGATATATTAATTGTTTTAGTAGTAAGGGCCAAGGGGATATTATTACAATCAATGTATTGTTAACATTTTAGTACGTATGTTACCGTATTAAAACTATCGTTAATAATAGCATAGAAAGTAAGTGAAAGAAGCATTTTATGTATATGTTTTTTAATGTATTTAGTTCTGAATATTTAAATGTGTTTATGCTACGCAAGGTGTGGTGGGCGTCGGCCGACGAATGTGAACGGGAGAGGATTTTCATTCAGGCAACGAATCTATAAAATATCTATAAACTAAAACTATATTTACAATTAATGATCTATAACCACTATTTTTAACATTAAAACTGAAGTTTGTTGTTATTATGCCGCTATAGCCTATAACTGTTTTGTACTAAAAATGAATCTTAACAAATTAAAATACAACAAAAATTAGTTACCTTGGTCCTTGATATTTTGCAACCATGATGACATTAAAGTTGACGATTTCGCGGCCTCTTGTTGTCTTGCTTTAGCTTTCTTTCTGTGGAAAACACCCTGATGGTTTTTTCGACATGTTGATCTATGTTAGTCACAGGTAGAATATTCATACAACTGCGACATGAAATCTAACCTAAAACTCATCAAAAGTTCACGCTCAGTCAGGGGCGGGAGCGGGAGACTTGCGATTGCGCTTTCTAGTCCTAGTCAAGCCGTAGACAATGTTGCCAACCCACAGCCTTAGTTATGAAAATACCCTGCCGCTTTAAAGATATTTCTTACTAGGCCTATGTTCTTTTGGTTTGCGCAAATATAGTTTACTGAAGTAAGACATTGTATGTACGTAAACTATATTGTGCTATTGACACTTGACAGTAGAAATGGTAAATGTTTTTTTTATGGTGGCCTCATCCCATCATTTGGCGCCCGGCGCGGCGCCCCCCCTAACTCGGCGCCCGGGTCACATGCCCCCCCCTGCCCCTCCCTGGATCCGGCCCTGATAGGCATTACCCTCAATATCCCAAAACTTGATACAGTCAGAACATACAAAGTAAACAGCATTTCTCTTCTTACAATGCTGAAATCTTAGCAATATATAAAGCTATTCAATATGTAAATGATATAGTAACCAATGATGTAGTGTTGTGCACTGACACTATCTTCTGTTGAAGCAATTGACTCAGTTAGTAGGGAACGGAGAGCAAATGGCATGGTATTTAATATTTTCTAAGCCATATTATCCTGTGAAAACAACATAAATATCCTCTGGATTCCAGGCCACAATGACATTACTCATAATGAACACGTGGATAGATTGGGAAAACAAGCAACAACGGAAGGAACTGAATTGGTTCACATTAATATATAGCTTATGAACACTTTAAAATGTACAGAAAACGATTTTACTAAAACAAAGACAACAATCTACTTGTGTCAATAGACAACGTTCGTTGGTACAAGCAAATTGTAGACGTCACCGAACCTCAACCATGGTTTAAACATATTAGGTGGAAGAGAAATTACACAATAAACATCATCAGAATGAGATTCGGACATGCTAAGGTTATTTGTAAATTATACTTAATAAAGAAATACTTCACCCCTTTGTCGTGTTGTTATGTTGTTGTTCACCCCCGCGTCAAAACAACCCATTGCGGATCGTGGTGGACGCGCGGGCACCAGCGGGCACGAATTAATTTACGGTCAGCGGCCGCACGAACAGCAATGGTGCGCCACATCGTATCGCTCGCTATTGTATACTACAAAATTCAGCTGTGAAGGTATTCGTTCAGATGGAACATGGGCCTGCTGGGGTATCCGTGATGTAGGAGCGATAACGCGCGAGCAAGGTTCCAGGGTGGCAGGGATGATGTCTAAATAAAGCGGCTCGGGCGAAGCGATTACAACATCCGGGCCATTGTCTAGACTAAACCCGCCAACATGTACATCTGCGTCTTTTCGTTGTGTCACTAACCTCAAAAGTATTATAATAACAACTGAGGAAAACACCCAATCAGATGCGCTAAAAAGCAGAAAATAAACTCATATGAATGATTTTTCAACTTCGACATACAACTGCGATCTGTAGGATATTTATAAAACTTTTGAAAACTATAAACGTAGACCGTTGTTAAACACTCTTAGTTGACAAGCGAAGACGATCGCCCGATCTATCAGACATTAAAAGAACTATTTGAAGGGAAAATTAAAAGCAGACCGCTTTTGCGACCTGAGCTCGTCATCGTTAGGCCCGGCCGCTGCGTGACGAGCCCAGCTCGTCAGTGATCCGCAATGGGTTAAAAGCAACATGGGAGTTGATGAATCAATAGACCATATAATTATTAACTGTCTCCAATACGATTATCCCAGAAAGCATTTTAACCAAATCAAACAAATATTCCATAATAAAGTCCCATCATTAAAAGACATTTTACATACAAAAGACTTAAATTATTATCGCGAAATTTGAAAAGTGTTTAACACAAAACAAAAATGTATTCATATCGTGGTCTTATTCTTCGGGTTAGGAATGCTATATTGACCCATGATTGGGCGGGTTGAATGTTAGTTGAAGAGATGTAACATTATCGAACTAACATTATCCCCACTCACAAAATTAATAGTTTCTTTGTGTTCCTTCACTTTATTAACAATACTCTAAAACATACATGTTTGTACCTAACAACAACTAATAGGACTAAAACGCTTAATGAAAAACGCTACAGTAAACATCGCAGCTAAAGGACCATGTCATAGCCTAAAAAGATCATTTTCGGTCTCAAACGTGTCAAAACCTATAGAAAATCGACGATGACTGAAGACATACATCTGAGGGGTGATGTGGCTGTTTTAACCATCGAGTCCAAGAAGTGACATAGAAATTAGCTTTCGATGATGTTATCATTCTCAGTCTCTAAATCAAGAATAAAGTTGATTTAATCACCATAGATATGTAAATGATACAAAGTTCTGTTTTACTTTTTCCTGAATAAACATGTACATTTTACTTGCCAGCTTGTATGCTTACAATTTCAAATATATTAGTTGGTTTATTATGGTAAAATGTTCTTATTTCTTCAAAACTAGTCATATTTCAGTGTTTGTAAACTCAAATACATTACTAACATAGTAACATTATAACAACATTAAATTGCTTTCAACTTATAATGTTGCTTATACCCAGTGGTTAATTTCAGTGGGAACGCAAGGGAACGGCGTTCCCTTACCTCCCAAGAGTGCCGGAACGCAAGGGAACGCTTTTAAAACTACGAGTACAAGTTTTAGTTAAAAAAAATTGTAGGTAGGATCAATATTATGCTATGCTTTGTTTGCGAGTGACTCGTAAGCAGATAGTAAGCGCCCGTACAAGCAGTTGTGAGCTGTGCTGTGATGAGTCTTGTACGGAATCAGGCAGGAGGAAGGTGACGGGCGAGTCATCCTAGTTCGCGCATGCGCGGCTGCGCCTCTCAACAAAGCAATACCCACCCCACCCCCTTCCTTTCCCCCTCCATTCCTTCACCGCGCCACCGCCCCAGTGATCACAAGTGTGTTGACTAGTTAACTTGACCTTGGTGTGTTTCGCGTTTAAGTTACAAGTTGCATCGCATCCCATTACGCTTAAGTTCGTTTTTGAGGTGCAGGTCGTTGATTGTGTTCGTGTTTATGCTTATTAGTGCTGGTGCAGCTAAATAGTTTCCTAATTGACTATGACTACCAGAAAAATTGTTGATTTCTTTAAACCTAACCCTAAGAAACAAAAAGGTTATGCGATGAGAACTGCAGTTCGGAAGCATTGACTACAACTTCAATTGTTGATCAAGATAAAAAAGAAGACGCAATAGGGATCAATGAGGATAATTGCGATTACCATTCCCCTTCGACTTCCTCGTCGGTCAAAATAGTATCCAGGTTGGTGGGTTTGGGATCTGATGCAGACGAAGCTAAGGTTAGTAATGAAAATAATGATTTTGTTAATAGGGGTAAACAGCCAGTTTGTTGGTCTGAAGAACAAATTGTTGAATTTAAAGCTAAAAATCCATGGTTAATTGTGAACAGAGAACTAGGTTGCAACGTTTGCCGTAGTGTGAGTACTCTAGGTGCAGAGAAAACGAAGGGCCTAAAGATTAGCGAAGAGTGGGTTTTAGGAACTGTTACCGCTTATGGAAACAATAAAAAAGACCAGCAATCCTCTCTTAGGAAAAAGATATTTTTACACCGTGGGTCTCGAGCTCATTCTTTAGCTGAAAAAATACTCATTGGAGCTAAGAAAGATACAATGAAAAAAGCTGTTGCTTCTATGCATAAAGAGCAGCAGATTGTAACTGAGCGCATTTTCCGCACGGCTTATAAGCAAGCTAAACTAAATAGGCCATTTTTTGAGTTTGAAACTGAAATTGATCTTCAAATAATGAATGGCTTAGATATGGGGCGAATCCTACATTCAAATGTTGCTTGCTCCAATATAATTCATCATATTTCTGATGAAATGAAATCAGACTTGATAAATGGCCTAATCAAGTCAGACTCTAAATTTTCCCTGCTTTTGGATGAAGCCACTTCAGTTTCAAACAAAAATGCTTTGGTGGTTTATATCAGAACTGTTCTAAAGGGAATGCAAAACCCTATGACAGTGTTCTTAACACTTTTTGAGCTAAATAGCACAACATCAGCTGGTATATTACAAGAACTTTTAAATCAGTTACAAGCATTAGGTCTAAGCTTTGAATTCATGAAAGACCATATGATTGCTCTAACTTGTGATGGTGCTTCAGTGCTACTAGGCAAGAAATCTGGCCTTGCTATACAGCTTACTGAAACGTTCCCCAACTTGTTCATTTGGCATTGTTTGAACCATCGTTTAGAGCTTGCCGTGCACGATTCCATAGAAGAAGTAGCTGGAATCAATCATTTTAAGATATTCATGGATAAAATTAGAAACATGTTTAGTTGTTCACCGAAAAACAGCAGGGAGTTGGCAGAAGTTGCTAAAGGACTAGAGGAGCAAATGTTGAAAATCGGCCGTGTTTTAGATACTCGTTGGGTAGCCTCCAGCTTAATGGCGGTGAAAGCAGTTTGGACAGATTTTAAAGCTTTGTACAATCATTTCATTGAAGCATCTGAAGACAAACAAAGGGACTCGAAGCAACGTTCAACTTACAAAGGGCTTTGTAGTACATTATCTTCTACAACTTTTGTACACAACCTGGCATTGATGTTCGATGCTCTAGAAGAGTTATCGGATTTGTCCTTACAGCTTCAAAAATCAAGCCTCAACCTTATCCAAGCCCACAGTGATGTAACACTGTTAATCAAAGTGTTTGAAAACCGAGTTGAAAACATGGGTAGACGTTCAGTGGAAGCTAAAATTGCTATTGACGATTTGATGTTTCAAGATGTTAAACTTTGTGTAAGATCCAAGATACCCAGTATTCCAGAAAAACAGTTCTATCGGAGCCTCGCTAACAACTTGACTTCAAGGTTGCTATCATCATCTTCAAATGCGGCTGAACACTACACCAAAATCATGAATGACATCAAAGTGATCCACCCCATGTATTGGCCAAAAGACTTATCCATCACCTACGGAGAATGTGAGATCCAGCGAATCTGCGATAGATTTAAGATTAGCAGCTCTCAGGATATAATTAGAGACTTCAGACACTTCAAGCAGGGACTGAAGCCTGTTAAGTGGAGAGAAACCTACTATTCTAGAGCAACCGCCGTCGTTTAAGAAACTGATTTCCATCATAAATAGTATTGCAGTGTCTAGTGCTGAATGTGAACGTGGGTTTTCTGCAATGAATCTAATTATGTCTCCTCTTAGATCTTCACTCTACTTTAGCACTGTTTGCGATTTATTGCGGATCAGGCTCCTAGGACCTCCTGTGGCTAGATACAATCCCGAGCGACACGTCAAAACCTGGCTGGCGAAGGGACACCATTCTGCACTTGACACCAAGTCAAAACAACGAGGGCAGAAAACTTACCATGAAGACAGCATTGCATTGTGGGAACTTTTTTCCTAAATCTGTTTTTTAAATATCTTTTAGAATTGCAGAACATTAAGTTTTCATTAAAATAACTAGCCTATGCCTAACTTATAGTTGTGTTCTGAACTCAAGTTTCTGAGTTCTTTTTTGTACTTACAGTTAGTTTTGTGTATTGTTGTTTTGTTTCTTTTGTAGTTTTCACTTTAAAATATTAACAAACAACTAAAACTAAGTTTACCAACAGTCTTGGCATTGCCTTACAATATTATACTACAAATCCGTACATATTTGTTATAATAACTGATAAGCAAATAAAATAATCAACCTTAACTTTTTAAAACTACACTAAATTTTAAAAAATGAAACCGTGTTACTCCACTCTGTGTGTCATTTATTTTGTGTGTAATTAAACGCTTCCTTTTCCTTTCCAAGAAGTTGGTTTATTTTGAATGTATTAATATTGTTTTGTACCCATAAGGTATGCAATTTTTTTGTAAAATATGCAAACTTGTAAAAAAGCTGTTATATTAACAAACGTCCATTTACATATTAATATGTATTATTATTACTACTGTAATGTGTATAAATAAAACTGTGAATAAGGCTCAATTTGTTTTTATTTTACCATTCATTAAAAAATTAATATTGGCGAGCTTCATTGATTCAAACAAAATGGTCAATGAAATCAAACCAAATATTTCTGGGAAATTTAAAGTAGGCAACAAGGTGTTAATGGAGTAGAGTAGAGTAGAGTAGAGAGTAAACTCAATAATTTAAATTCATGTTTTTATTTTCTTACATCCTAATCAAGCACCTTAAAGAAAATAAACAGCATTAAAATATCACTTGGTATTTTATAAAAATGAATGTATTATTATGTCTGGGTGGCCTAAAAACAAAGGTTTACAGTTATAATTTTCAAAAGTTTTCCTGGGTGAGGGCCCCCTCCTTCCTGGGGTGTATTCCATACCCACCGGTCTGAGCTTCCCGCTTTAAGAGTTCCCACACCTAAAATTTTAGAAATTAAGCACTGCTTATACCTGCTACGTTTTAATACAATAAATCAAACAAGGGATGGCAGATAGCTGCTAGCCCCTGGGCGGCAAAACTTGAAATACGCCACTGGTGCTCCTATATATCTCCGTATTCCATATTCTTATAAATTTAAGAGAGCTGAGTAATCCTATGCTGTGTAGATTACACGTCTACAGTTATATTGGTTCAAAGGCCGGGTAGGTTAGTAGCGGGAAAAGGTGATATTGTATTAGGTCTAGTGGCCAGTCCGTCACTCAGTGGCCTGTGGGGACCCCTCTGTTGTAGTGCTATCAGCTGTATAGTCATAGTAAGGCACTTCAGCAATGAGCTTTCTGTAGTATTGGTAGCAGAAATGTATTTTTGGAGTCAGTGTAAATTGAAAAGTTGAGTGGTTTTTGTGTTGCCAGTAAGTTAATACAGTTATAATATATTTAATTTAATAAACAACTTGAAATGACTTCGTTACGATTGTTAAAACAATTGCAAAATGGTAACATCAGATTTATGTCTGTGTCATCTTACCCATCAAGAAAATTCATGGGGTAAGTGTTAGGTTAAAATTGAAGGTTACCTGTAGTTACATCTGTACGTACTTAATTCAAAGGCATTTTAATAATTAATGAATTTTAGTTTTTATATTTTAATTATGTAATAAAGTGTCTACTTCTAATATAAACTATTTATATCTAATTTAAATGGTTAGACTTGCCACAATTATATAAAAATGAATATTCAGATGTTTTCTTTAGTTCATCTTTTGATTTTCTTGTAATATATAAAAATACACAAAACTGAACATTTCCAGATTTTGAAAAAGATGCTGTGAAACCTGGATTGAATATTTCTTGAACCAATAGGCTCTTTAGTTTGAAGATGGAATAAACATCATTATCTTCTGTAACCGTAAATAAATATAAACATTTGATTCCATTTATCTGCATGGACTGTATATAAGTTATATCAAGTAGACATTATTTGAACATAGGGGTAGACGTTAATAAGCGACCTACACTTGTTATTCAATTGTTTTTATCAAATGTTTCATTATTTTTATCCAAAATAATAATTCAATCTATTACAATTTATTTAACGAAACATATGATTCAAACTTATTACATACAGTAATTTGTCATGTAAACAATAAACAGCAAGAAGTAACTAATTTGTTGAGAATTTTGAAAATGACGATGAATTGAGAAAATTATGTGATACATTTCTAGATATACATGTGGGTTAGGCTACTGCCTTCACAAAAGCAATTATATCTATAAATATCGTAACGTATTTCTGATTTGTAGGTCTAGGCCACAGTTAGATTTGTTATTTTGTAATGTTAATTATTTGTCATTAAAAATTGTAATGTATTAGTCTTGTAGTTAATGTATTATAATTCTTGTGGTAATTCTAAGCAATATATGGGTCAACCTCGATTTTTCTCATATTACAATATAATGTTCCAATAGTCAATTAGAAAAGGAAATGACTAGAATTTCTTGCCGGAAAGCAGTTATAGGGAGCAGGCAACTCATATTACAATATAATGTTCCAATAGTCAATTAGAAAAGGAAATGACTAGAATTTCTTGCTGGAAAGCAGTTATAGGGAGCAGGCAACTGCGAGAATTACCTATTAGTGATCAGGGGCACTGACGTGATCTGGGCTTCAAATTTGGAACTACTCGAGTTAATTTTTTTTCTAAAAGAGCAAGCAGCGCGAAGCGCTGCGCAGCGGGCAAGCATCGTGCGTGATCTTCGTATATACTGAATTGATTCAGGCCAAAGGAATGACACAGATTCCTTTACCAGATTTTTACGGAGATTTTGTATTGGGCGGATTATATTGGTTTACTTTGCTTTCCAGCATGTAATTATGTGTTTAAAATTGTTTTACATACATTACCTACATTATATTGTAATATGTAATAACAATTTATCAGAAATTTTTAATAAAAAAAAGGATCACGCACGATGCCTGCCCGCTGCGCAGCGCTTCGCGCTGCTTGCTCTTTTAGAAAAAAAATTAACTCGAGAAGTTCCAAATTTGAAGCCCAGATCACGTCAGTGCCCCTGATCACTAATAGGTAACTCGCTTGCAATATATGACCGTCTGGCGGTTGCCTGCTCCCTATAACTGCTTTCCGGCAAGAAATTCTAGTCATTTCCTTTTCTAATTGACTATTGGAACATTATATTGTAATATGAGAAAAATCGAAGTTGACCCATATATTGCTTAGAATTACCATTCTTGTTTTGTACAATTAATATATAATATTGAATATTTCAATAATAACAATCAAATAACGAGTGTAGGCCGCTTATTAAGGTCGCCCCGAACATAGCCATGTCACGGCAGGAACATCCAAAGATCACCAGGGATATCGTAATACCGCCTCAAATTTTATTGAACTGTTTTCGTGCCGGTTACACTAAGTTAATTAAAAACATTTAAATGGTTGTTAATAACAAAAAAATTAAATTTCATGGACGTCCATGAGCCAGTCGGTGGAAAATAGAGAAATTTTAAAGATGATTGCAATTATTTTCATTCGTTATAAAAGTAAAAGCTTTCCTGTTGAGCTAGGTGTGATGGCTCGTCCACTGTGGCTTGACACAAAGAAGTAAAGAAAAAAGGAGTAGAGTACGTATTTACGTACAATAAGCGGGTCTGGTTTGTTATATCGATTAGCACAATGATCAATACTTAATATTTATTTATCGAACACACATTTATAAATCATATCAACATATCTATAGTCATAATCACAATCGTATTTTAAATTAAAATAATTAATATAATGTTATAAATAATAAATGAGCTGTAACAATCAAACAAACAATTAGAACTGGAAATAGGAAAAATTCATAAATAATAATGAAATGATAATTACATAAATAACATTTATAACAGGAAATACGAAATATGCGTAATTAATTATGTTTTCTCCTGGTAACAATGATTAGCCGCTTTTGAGAAATTGTTGAAGCATCTTCTCTGGAAAACCGTACTTCTCTTCTGTACAAATACTCACAGAGATGATCAGCAAGCAGGTCAGCTGGTATGCCACTTTTTAAATGTTGTTTCACGGTCCTCCACGAGCTTTCGACTGTCTGTTATTATCTATAAAATAAAATACTTTTATTATATGAAAAAGTGTTTATAGTTGATACAAGTTAGTTATTGTTCAAAAATCAGAATTGGGTGGTTATATCACTTTATTTAACCTTACAACCTTATTTAATTATTTACCTGGAAAAATCACACAGTTATTCTTTGTACCCGTTTATCCAGAGTAATTTTTCTTTTAAAAAAACTCAAAACTTATGTAGATAATTTATTCTTTTAGTTTTTATGCTTTGTGACTTGTACTATTTACCATAAGTATGTAGTATGTATTATTTTATTCTTTAATGTTGGTGTTAAACTGTGTATATGTATAAACCATCTGATAACATTGTCAATGCAGTTATTGTGGGCCGGCAATAAAGATTTTTGATTCTATCAAAAGTTATAATTAAATTATATCATTTGTCAATATCAATATAAAAAACCGGGTTTGCTTATCACATCCTAACCGAAAAAAGTTATCTAATTTTCTTTAATTAATTTGTGTTTTATTTAATACATGATAAATGTTCACATAAAGCACACATTTTAATGAAAAAAGTCCTAATATTGACCTTTTTCATACGAGAAACTTTAATTGTATAAATAGGTCTAGTAAAACAAAAACACAAAGTAAAATTAACAATATTTGAAATAAATAGTTGTTCCAAATTAGATCAAAAACATATAAAATTGATTTAAAATATTTATCAAAAGGGCTCTCTGAAAGCAGACTGTAAGAGATTATGAATAATTATGAGAAAACCCTGTTAAAATAGGATGTCACACAATCCATTGAAACATTGCTAGAAAGTAGCATCGTTCAGTAACAGGTGGTTACAATAGTTCTAATGGACAGAATGAGCCAAGCACCTAGGGTCGAATTTAACAAGGCAGCTAGCTGCTGATGACGTGCCGGTACACCTGTATTCACCGGGGAATGTGCCCACGTTCTTTTGAGTATCACTTCCCAATACTTGTCAACAGGTTAAACCACATAAAATCCAACACTTATAACTAGTGGTATCTTGGTTATCATTTTAATACACTGTGTGATTTCAAGATAAATGTTTTTAAATGTGGACTTTCTTCAAATTAACTAATAAAATTCTAAAATAAGTTTTAGATCTATGACTACTTTCATTTTAAAAAGTGAGATAATCATTTGATTTAGCTCAATATATCTTCTAATAGTTGCTACAAATAATTTTTGAAGATGTTTGATAGTTACAGTGTGATAAATCAACATGAGTTGCAAAACTTAAATTTCTATGTTTAAAGGAAAAAGTAAATTAAGTTGTTTTAAAGACGAATTTCTAATGATTATGTCATATTAAACATCTATACCATGAGAGATACCTCAGTGAGAAATGAAGTTTAAAATACGAGGAACCACCACATCACATTTCAGTTATAACCATTTTGGTTCTCAAAATAAAGTAGTCAATAAAGTGTGTATGTTTGTGCTTGCATGTGTTTGTGTTATAGCAAACAGAGTAAATCACAATGACAAGACTTGATGCGGTAAACAATAATTTTTTATGTTTTTACAATGTGTTTGTTGTGGACAAGCACTGAAAAATTGTAAAATTTATGTTAAGAACAGTTTTAGCAGAAATTACAGTATCAAAGTTTGAAATTACTATGAATTTTCTCAATCGTTATATCTCAAAAACTGTGTGATGAAAGTATTATAACAGTGATGTTCTAAAAGTAGGCTACATAAAATGTCATGTCTATTGTGTTGATATATTAGATTTTATCTCTGAAATAGCGTGATGACAATCTAAAATGGAGCATATGCAACTGACAAGTATAGTGCTTGTGAGGAATATTTGTTATGTTGTTGAATATAGTTAACTACATTTTCATGTCATCATCATCATCATCATCATCTTTGAAAAGAGAACAAAATGGGGGTGAAACATGGTTTTTTAGATGTGATAATAATGTATAGTCATAATATTTCCTTTTGATATTTAAATGATTTTATAATATTAATACTTAAGTGGAAAGAGACTTTTGTAATTAATAGTAAAATATTTACAAGATAGGTGAAATGGAAATCAAACTAATACTGCTGAATCTGAATTTGTTTCCATAGTGACACGATTCCCAAAAGAAGGGTGTTACCAGGTCTGATTGCTTAAATGAGGTTTGCGGTACATTTTGTATAACTAAATCTTAATAGCACTGTTGTTTGTACATACAGAAAAGTATAGACCTAATTTAACTTTTTGGCCACAATATCAATGAGTATATAATGAGTTTAATCATTTCTGCTCGATTTTATTTATTCCTTTTGTGTTTTAGATGGGGAAACAAAGAAAACGAAGAAAATTCTCAACTTCTGGGAACAGTGTCTAACAGACTCAAAACAATTTATCAAAACAAGCTTTTGCCCCTAGAAGAACAGTACTTGTTTCATGAATTTCATTCTCCAATGTTGACAGATCAAGATTTTGATGCAAAACCAATGATTATGTTTATAGGACAGTATTCTACGGGAAAAACTACTTTAATCAAGTATCTTTTAGAGCAAGAGTTCCCAGGGTGTCATATAGGCCCAGAACCTACTACTGACAGGTTTATCGTTATAATGAAGGGTGACAAGACAGGCTATATTCCAGGAAATGCTTTGGTTTTAGACCCAAAAAAGCAGTTTAGACCTTTAACTAAATTTGGCACTTCTTTCTTAAATAGATTTCAGTGTTCTCTGGTAGATTCTGTTGTTTTGAACTCAGTAACAATTGTTGATACACCAGGTATTCTGTCAGGTGAAAAGCAAAGAGTCGACAGGGGCTATGATTTTGCTGGTGTTTTGGAGTGGTTTGCTGAAAGAGTTGACAGGATAATATTACTGTTTGATGCAAATAAGTTAGACATTTCCGATGAATTCCGGCGATCCATAGAAGCTTTGAGAGGACATGATGATAAGATGAGAATAGTGTTGAACAAAGCTGATGGTGTGGACCATCAGTCACTTTTAAGAGTGTATGGTGCTCTGATGTGGTCTCTGGGGAAGGTTCTAAATACACCAGAAGTCGCGAGGGTCTACGTTGGCTCCTTTTGGGACGAACCTCTTCGCTATGACATAAATAGAAGGTGAGTTAACATTGTCTAAATTCATTACAGTAATTAATATAACAATACCTATTGTATGATTTTATTTATTTTTCAAAAGTATTCTATTGAACTTGGGAAATGTTATTTAATCAAAAATTCTCATTTTATAGCTGTAATCAAAATAAATCTTAAAAACATTTTTTTTAAACAATATCTTGACATTTTAAGAGGCAATTTAGAATATTGTCTATTGTTCTTTATTGTGGATCTTAAAACTCATTTTACATGCTAGATCCAATTCAATTCAAAATATATAAAATTTATTAATTGAATTACCAATACAAACTTAAATAAAAAAGTTTCACAAAATCTAGTGAATTAACATATTAATCATATTTTAAAAGATTTTCTAAAACGAATTATTAATACATCGCTAGATGTCTCAATTTTTGCAAATAACAAACAGCATGCAGCATTTTGCTCACATTTTGTATGAATGGCTGTAAAAACTACAAGATTTGAGTATACCTTCCAAATCATAAACACTTATATCTATTAGTTTATTGTGTTTCTTATTTATTTTTCTGTCATTACATGATTCAGTTTTCAAATTAAATAGAAGTTATGAAATTATTCAAGAAGAAATATAAATTGTATAATAAGTTATTTAAATGTCTCTAAAATAAGACATTGTTGGAAACCATTTTGGATAGGCCTCTGATTACATTTTGATTACAAAAACCTACCAATTATAGTTAATTTTAATCCATTTGTTTAGAATTAAATTTAATTATTGTCATTTAAGTACTGAATCTTACAGGTTATTTGAAGATGAAGAACAGGACTTAATGAGAGATATTCAATCACTTCCAAGAAACTCTGTTCTGAGGAAAATCAATGATCTCAGTAAACGAGCTAGATTAGCAAAAGTAAGATATTAATATTTTAATGAGTAACCTACTTGTAATTATCAGTAGCATATTCAATTCTTTATCAAAATGATAGTTTATTAGTGAAGAGATGAGTAAAAACGTAATATGCATGTGAGAGAGATGGTGAGAAAAGGGATCTAGGTGATTGTGGAGAGGAGTTACATTCTCATGGTCTACATTCTGGTCAGAAAACGAATTGATACAGTTGAACATAGACAAACCACTTAAAAGATTAAAGTGCTCAACACTTCCTTTCAGAACAACCTGACTAGTCTTCTGTAATTGACATAGTTACACATCCTCCACCGGACTACTCCTCTATTGCTCTCCTGAAATTGACATTGTTACAACATAACCCTCCGGACATCTCTATTGCTCTCCTGAAATTGACATTGTTACAACATAACCCTCCGGACAACAACCCTATTGCTCTCCTGAAATTGACATTGTTACAACATAACCCTCCGGACATCTCTATTGCTCTCCTGAAATTGACATTGTTACAACATAACCCTCCGGACAACATCTCTATTGCTCTCCTGAAATTGACATTGTTACAACAGCTACCTCCGGACAACTCTATTGCTCTCCTGAAATTGACATAGTTACAACAGCTACCTCTGGACAACAACCCTATTGCTCTCCTGAAATTGACATAGTTACAACAGCTACCTCCGGACAACAACTCTATTGCTCTCCTGAAATTGACATAGTTACAACAGATCCCTCCGGACAACAACCCTATTACTCTACTGAAATTGACATAGTTACAACAGCTACCTCCGGACAACAACCCTATTGCTCTCCTGAAATTGACATAGTTACAACAGCTACCTCCGGACAACTCTATTGCTCTCCTGAAATTGACATAGTTACAACAGATCCCTCCGGACAACCCTATTGCTCTCCTGAAATTGACATAATTACAAAAGCCCTCTCCGGACAATACTCCTATTTCTTTCCTGAAATTGACATAGTTGAAGCCAGTCACACCACACAAAAAAAAACTTAATTATGTCCTCTATTCAGCACAGCTCAAAAAACCCCTCATCAACTGCAAAAAATCCGTCCAAATGATGAAGATATAGAAGTATTTTTTATTAAATATATAGACTTTTCCAAAACCATCAATGACAACTATTTCGTTAATCTCGTTAGATAAAACTCAGCTCCTTTACACACTCCTCTTCTTACACAGAAGAACTGATTACAAACGCCCCTGGAAACAATTTTTTTTTAACTCTTCCTCCCAAAAAAAGCAGGCAAAAATAGTTTTATTTTTTACAACCTTGCCAACCAGCTGACGATTTTTCATCAGAACATTGATTGCATAGGGGGGAAATAAAGAGACTATAGGTGAACCCGCTAACAAAGAAACCTGCGCAGAAGCAACTATTTGAGCAGCACAGCGCAGGAGGGGCCCCCCTCCGGCGGGGGGAGTGGCGAGTGGGCGGAGCATCTTCTTGTCAGCTGTTTAAATCTTGTCTTGCTCGCGCCATATTGTTTATTACTGCAGTTACTTACCTATTCTCTATCTGAATTGTTTTGTTTGTGTGTAAGCCTATACAAGTGTTGCTTAGCTCGCGTGTACATATAGTCGATGGCATCTACATCTAAATCGGAGTGTTTCTCGGGTCGTTCCACTTCACGGACAGGCTCGCGAAATTGTGTATAATGGTCCTACAAACATTTGAAAGACACAAAGGAACAGTACAGTTTACAATACCAACGTAGTCGAGGCTACAAGCATGCGACTGGCGTCTCTGAGTCCTTAATTAAAAAAATAGCAGCTGAGGGAAAACGATCTCAAGCAAGAAGAAGTTTGGCTTTTTGCACTCCCAATGGCAAAAAAGGGTAAAAAAAAATAAAAAAATTCTTGTTGACGATTTTACAAAAATGCGTCATAAGAAGAAAAGTACATGATTTTTTATGCATTGAAAAAAATACCCTCCTACACTGGCTAAACTTAAAGCTCTGTTAGCGGAAGAGAATATCCTAAAGTGCAGTAAAGAATACTTAAGAAATTTATTGAAAAATATGGGATTCAAATGGCTTACAACTCAGTCAAAGCGAAAAAATATTAATAGAACAGACTCATGTAGCAGGCTGGCGAGCAAACTATTTACGCAAAATTCAAAAACTGAGAAATGAGAAGAAAAATATAGTGTATGTAGACGAGACTTATATTAACAAGTCGCACGTTATCCGTAAGTGTTGGCAGTCTCAATTTGAAATTGGGATAACGAAAGAAGACGTTGGGAAGGGCCCAGACTTATAATAATTCACGCTGGAGGTGAAGCAGGGTTTGTTCCAAATGCCTTAAAAATATGGATGCCTACCAGTAGGCCTAATAAGAAGGGGAGGAAAATCAATGTGTCTCAAGACTATCACGATGATATGGACTACACAAACTTTTCCAAGTGGGTCAATCAATGTCTTATTCCAAATCTCCCTGAAAAAAAGTGTAGTTGTTATGGACAATGCAAGCTACCATAACAAGGAAGACGACAAAAAACCAAGCAGTGCGACGTTAAAGGCCGACATCCAAGACTGGCTCACCCGGCAAGGTATTGAATTCCGCTCCGACTATGACAAAGGCTCAATTGATAGTGTTAGTCAAATCTACTCCTGCGACAAAAAAATATTCCATTGATAAATTTTTTAATGATGCTGGACACACTGTAGTTCGTCTGCCCGCCCTATCATGCAGATCTGAGCCCAATTGAGTTAGTGTGGGGTGATATTAAGGGCAGAGTCGCTGAACACTTTACTGGGTGCATGAAAGAAAAGAAAAGAGCTCTGCTATAAGTTTATTTAGTGAGTACCCAGTTGCGAAATGGCGGAAGTGTTGCGAGTACGTCTATAAAAATAGAAGATACGTATAGGCAGAGAGAATATGTCATAGACGAAGCAGTGGATAAATTAATCATATCTGTTAACAAACGACTCATCGAGTTCCGGTAGTGCTCTCCTGATGGTACGGTAGTGATGGACGAGGGGATCTAACGTCTGAAAGTGACGGCGAAGTAGCAGAAGGCCCCTGGTATTGCCGTTTTAAAAACGATTCGACCAATATTGACACGAGTAACCATATTTATTTGAACAAATATATAAGTAAATATACACATTGTTTTTTACCGTTCACATTGAGTTCTTATTTACGTTCTACTGTTAGTACTTTTTCATTTGTAAATTAAAAGACTAGTCCAGTTTTAAATGACATATATTTGTGTTAATTTTTATTTATTGTAGGCCTAACATTTATGGGTCCAGAGCAGATGTACTTAACGAGGGAGTTTTACATTTTGTTGTGAGGTTAGCCACGCCCACGCAGTGGCAGTGGCCAGTAGAGATGTGTCGTTCGGTCTTGGACCGTTCAATTCGAACGAGTCAGTCAAGGTGAACGAGTGATCCGAATCGGGTCTTTCAAAAGACCCGTTCACTTTGAAAGTTTGTGTTCAATTTGGCCTGGCAACTGAATAAATTTGATACTTTTTTTCCAAATCAGGTGAAATGAAAAATGAAATGAAAATGGTTAATAAACCATTAATATAAAATAAAAAAAATAGTACAATAAAACACATATACACGTTTTGCAAAAAACGTATGCAAATACATACAATGTCTGAAATCGTGTATCAGAGTGTAACAATAACGGTACTTATACGTAGTTAAATTATTTCTCATTATAACTAACCTTGTATTAATTCTATTTAATTCAGTTAAAATTTTAAATAAGAAGAATAGTATAACCGGGATGAGCCTACATGGGCGTAGGACCTGTGCGTAGGCTCTGGTCGTGAATATTTAGAACTCAAAACTAATAATAGAACAAATGATTTTATAAGTAAATAATAGTAGTTTTAGTAATTTTTTGAGATTATTAAATGGTTATTTAGAATTTAATTTTAATTTCCGGCTGGATGGCAAAATGAGAACAGTGACCACGCAGGCAATTTATAAGTCACATTGATAATGATACGTAACCGAGTATAAATCTAGTTTTGCTGCACTGTCGTATGAAGTATTAGTTATGGTAATTATAGTGAAGGACAGACCCGAATAACAATAAATAGCGAGGAAGGGTTAGAAGTTCAGCGATAATAAGGGACAAACAGGTCTATATACTTCTTCGCCATCTAACGATAGTAACCAATCCATGTGGTACACATGGTCGATTAGGTGCGATGTGCTGGGTCGATCTGAGAGGAGGGCGTTCTGAGTAGTAGTTTTGCATAATATTATTTCAATGAACCGTTAAAACTTATAGTCAACCTGGGTATTAAGAAAAGTGGTGGGAACTTAATCGGTTAAATGTATAAAATGTGTTATTTATAAAAATAAATTATTTTCAAACGAGCAATGTGTCTGTTTGATGTTTAGTAATTTATTGAAACATTTGTAGTGGAATAATCTTATGATAAATCAAGGCAAATTAATCAACCAAGTCCATTGTTCTTAAGTATTAACGTTTAAAATATTTAGTAATGCATATAATAACATACAGTTAATTTTTTGTTAATCATTTCTATTAATATTATATATTTACATTTACTAGATTCCTGAAACAATGCATTTATTGTTATATATCTAACCATTCACTGTACGAATATGCTGTTTCCTTCCTCTATTCGAATACTTTTTTACTAGCAGATCCTTTCGTTCACCTCGGTCAATTACATTCAGTTCATTTTGTTCAGTCAACACGATGACCAGTAAAACACGCTCTAGCGGGAAGGCTTAGTAACTCTGTACTGACCGGTTCAACTGAACGGGTCGCAGCAGTGAACGATACCGACTGAGCCGATTAGTCAGCTGATTTATTAGATTGAAATAGAGTGAGCGCCGAGCAGTGGTGGAGATACTTGGAGGGGTGGTGGGGGGATATTTACCCCACCCTGCGTGAACTCAAATCAACCAAGGTTTTTTTGTTAGCGGTTTACCTATAACACACGCTCTTGAACTCCGTTCACCTGACCCTAGAGAATGGGCTTAAAGAATCACAGCTCTCAAATACTAGACTGCCAGACTACAACTTAATAGTATTTTTCTCTTGGCACACTTGCAAAAAAGGAAGAGTAGCAATTTTTGCTAATGAAGCACTGGGAATCGAAATATACAATCTCACAATTTAGTGATCTTGCATGTGAAGGTATGTGTGAAACTTACATAAGACATAACCATTTCCAAAACCTGTATACATAATTGGTATCTATAGACCACCAAGTGGAAGTCTTAACACTTGTCTAGCACTCTAGACCTTATTTCAACTTGGCAATGCCCCACTACAATCATAGGTGATATTGTGGATGGGCTAAATCATGAATACAAAAACAAAAAGTTAAAAGGTTAGTCATAATATATTAATAGGATAGATCTCCCATCTACTAGAGTAACTAAACACACTAAATTATCAGTTGGTTTAATTGCTCTAACCTGGACAAAAGTAAAATTGACAATGATTTAATAATCACTGATCAGACCACATTACTCAACTTTGCACAATTAGAGAATACTTTAAAAAATTACCTCTGTCCACTTTAACTAACAGGCACTTGTCACAGGAAAACATGGATTGTTTTATATTTTAAACACATTCATTTAGAGACATGAAGAATGTTTATAACACTTCTCTGTGGAAGAGTCCTATGACTATTTTCATGAAATCCTCATTTAGACCCTCAATCTAACATGCCCTCATAAAAAATCCCATCCAAAAAGAAAGTTACAATTGAAAGCAACTAATGAAGAATCTGAAAGATTAAGAAAACCTCTTCTTAGAGCACTGAAAACAGAAAGCTTAACTGGCAGCAAAGACAGTAAAATAGAAACTGTTGTCAGAAAAAACTATGACCTTTATGTGAAAAACCTGAGAAAACTGACTACTTCAGAGATTATTAACAACTCAAAATCAAACAAAGAGCTATTTGGGAGATTATTGACTCTGAAAAATTAAAAAATAGTACCACTAGGATAAACCACTGAAACTTAATAGTCAATGAAGAACAAATTCAGGACCCTTCTGACATTGCTGAACAGTTCAACTATCATTTTACAAAAATAGTTGACATCACTATGTAATGCTGGCCAAGCTATAAATCAGTTACCAATGTGCAAAGACGTGCTACCTGACTTCATCCCTCATCCAACCACACCAGAAATGGTACTTTCCGGGTCAAATAACATCCCAAAAATTAAAATCAACAGCAATTATCAATCAACTTGCCTCCACACCTCTGAAACATACAAGGATGTAATAGCGATTCCCTTATGTTACATAATCAATTTGTCACTTTTACAAGGTATCTTTCCAATGAAATTATAACTTGCAAAAGTATTCTTTAAAAGTAACGTTATATCAGTGGAAAACTATAGACGAATATTGATCTCCTAACAATAATTAAAGTAGTTGAAAAAAATCCTACTGAACCAACTTATAACACATCTGACTACTCACAACATCTTTACAACTCAGCAGCATGGCTTCCTTCGAGGAAAATTTACCACTCCGGCTATAGTTCAACTGACAGAATTCATTATTGACCAACTTGAACAAAGTACAACTGTGACTGCCTTGCTACTAGACTTCAGTAAGGCATTTGATGGCATAAACCAATCTCTACTCCAAAAAGAAGGTAATATGGGCCTTAGGGGAGCTGCATAACTGGCTCGCTAGCTACCTGAAGGACTGACAGCAGTTGAAGTGAACAATACAATAAATAACACAACCCTTAAAGCAAGATTAACCTTACTCCCAATCACTAGAGGTGTTCCTTAAGAATCTATACTAGGTCCAGTGCTTTTTATTCTACTAACAAATGATCATCCACGCTATCTATTATCTTGACGGGGCCTAAGCTACGTTATATGCAGATGACACAACCCTTCTTATTACAAAAAAAGGCTTAATATCCATCAAAATGAATTCTTTCATAGCCGTGAATATAACAAAACAATACTGCCAACTTAACAATCTAGTTCTTAATGAGAGTAAAACATAGCAATATGGAAGATCGAATGACTACAATGGCTTATCTGAAATAACTCCAAACAACGGGAAAAAATACTTTGTCATTACATTCATGACAATCTCTCTTGGAGCTCACACATTGATGTTGTCTGTATTAAGGTTAACTCCAGTATCTATGCCAAGAGTAAAAAGCTCTTGTAAAAATGATTGTCAATGTATAATTTCTAATTCAATAATTTGGTTACAAACTTATGTAGTGATTAGGGCTATTTTATATTAAATGTGTTATTATTGTAAAAATAAGATACGTTTTACTTATACTTCAATCCTGTATGCATACCTCAGATTTTGTGTTTCCGTATTTTATGTAAAAGTAATATAAATTATTTTCTAATAAGATATAATGACAATTAATATTTTTGGGTTTTCAGGTTCATGCCCATATAATAGATGCAGTTCATGAGAGAATGCCCAGATTTTTCGGTAGGGATGTAGAAAAGAATAATATCATCAAGAATCTAGGTAGCATTTATACAGAAATTGAAAAACAGTACCTGATCCCCGTGGGAGATTTTCCTGAACTACAAAAGATGCAGGTATTTACCTTGTGTTGTCCAAGCTTTGCATGATAAATTAATAAATCATTACAATGTTCATCAACAGTAGATACTGATTTGTAAAACATACAAGACTGGTGCTACTGGTTGTCTCAATGTCCAATAACACTACAAATTCGTTAAAATAAATTACAAACTGTAATATGATTTGCACACTTTGACAAGATTTAAATTTTAAGAAGTAATGTTTATGAATATTTCATGTAGATTATTCATTAATAGTGTAACTGAGTTGTGCTGATTCATTACAACTTATACAATTAAAAACTATTATGAATATATTTTGTGCGATCCATTTTCAAAAAATACAAGAAGAATATTCAAAACATTCACCAAGAGCACATAGATTCTTTACTTATAGGCTTATTATTGTTGATGGATAAGTTGAAAAAATATCAGGGTTTCTGGTATTTGGCATGGTTGTATTTTACAAAACTATAACACTACTTTTCGAGGTTTGGAATCCAACCACCTCTTCAGATGTCAAAAAACCTTAAGACAATAAGTTAAGCGAGCGTAAGAAATTAAAGTATAGTGATAAACTCACTAAGGTCTAACTGTCAACAGAACAAGCTCTATGTTAAAAAATATCACCTATATACCTGTAAATTGGTATGTAGCAGTCAGCATATGTACAAAGCATGTCATTGCACAACACAGGTGCAGTGTGCACTGTACATACACACATATGCACACATCTAAGAAGGTAAAAAACTGTGAGATGCTTTGTGGTCTTTAAAACTATTAACAACATTGATCATTATTGTTATACTTGTTTTAAAATACATTGATTGAGAAGAGAGAATAACGTTTTTTCATTTCTCGATATCGTCTTGAGAGTTTTTGTGAACCTTATTTATATTACTAGTGAATCCCAAGGATATGAGGATATTCCCAATAATGCATTGAGGCTGAGACATTTCCATTCTGCCATGAAGCTTTTGAGACTGTATTTTTTGGCAAGTATGCGTTTCCTTACATTGCTCTAAAAATCATAGGCTGCAGGAGAGAAAGAGTGCCAATAAAATATTGTTGTAATAAAGTTTAGTTAATCATTTAGCATGTTGGTATTTTGCATAATGGCTGGAGTAGTGTTCTATAATGTATCATAAATAAAATTTTTTATCAGTTTCATTGAATTATGTATTTACTTTCTCCACCATATAAGAGAGTGTTGTGGCGATAAAAACAAAATTGAATATTGATTTCCTGAAGACAGTTAATTCTGGGACCGTTGATTAAAGGTGGTTTTTGTTTAAATATCTGTACACTTGAATGCATGTATGTGCACATGGACATCCGCATATATTTATTTGTACCATGTGAACCTACTTAAAATGTGTCTATAAAATTCGATCTAAAGTTTTATGTAAAAAATTGTATGGACATTAACATAATTTACAAATTATTCTACCCCGTGTTTTCTTTCAACAAACAAAAATGAAGTGGATTTTATAGATATTTTAATCGATTAAAGTTGATCTGTATTAAGTTTTCTTAATTTTGTAGGAATTATTGTCACATCAAGACTTTGACAAGTTCAAACCACTCGATTCAGCCATGCTTGAGAGGGTTGAGCACATGTTGGCTAAGGACATTGCTGACATCATGAATTTAGTTCCCCAAGAAGCTGCTGCCGGAGCAGACATTACAGGTCAGTTGTTGCAGGAACACTCTTTGACAGCTTTAAAGTATTAAAAACTTACAAGTTTTCTTATGAAACCTTATTTTCTTTGTAAGGTGGCTTATTAAAAATGGTGGAATTTAGTCCAGAACATTGTAGTGGTTGAAAATTAGAGTGTACTGAAAGAGATACATTAAAGTGGGATGTACTAAAGAGTGATATATAACACTTTAAACATACTATAACTACAGTAGTATTGACATGTCCCGGCGGAGTAAGTACTTTTTGTGTTTGATACCAAAGGTTAAAGTAGCAGTGTGTGATATGTGAGAAAGTAAGAAAAATTGTATTAATAGCTCTGCTAGATTTTTAATTTTAATTAAAATTATAATACAAATTTAAATTTACTAGTCTTTCCAAGAAAACATCTTAGTGTGATTTTAGACGTCTACTTGTTTTGTATCAATCACTATCAGTTTTTATGTAACAGACTATGTTACTAGGGTGTACTTTGAGTATAATTCTAAGATAAAGAACAGTTTCTAATGAAGTCAGCAAAATAGAATATTATTCTCTTTTCAAATAGCACTTGTTTTAGAACCATTAGTTTCTTGCTCGTACTGCCACAAATATTTTGCCATATACAAGCATATGTTTTACTTTTTGCCAGTCACAAGGACTATCGAGATGTTTTCCAAGCAAATAAAAACATACTTTTATGTATTGGGCCAAGAATCAGAATTAGAATATCCAATTATAGCCAACATCATCCAAATTTATTGGAATGTCATATTAGTTACTTGTTAGTTTTGTATTAATTGTTAATATTAATCATATTAACCCTGGAACTGGCCATCATTTTTCCCAAAATGGCAGGCACTTTTTGGTGATTTAGTAAGGGTTTTGTATTTTAATCACTACTCATCTATTTTTTAAGATAAAAACATTTTAAAAACATCAATGTCTTTAGAAATAAATGCAGTTTCCCAAAAAAATATTAAAGGTTGAATCATTTAATGTATTTTTATTTTTTTACAGATTAACGTAAAAATATTAGTAAAAAATAAATATTTTTCAAAATGTATAGCACTCTCTCAGGTAATATGAAAGTTTTTAGAATAATTCTAAAATATACAAAAGTTTGCTTATATACCTCAATTACAAATTACAAAAAAATATTTAGGTAAAAGAAGTTTATTGGTACTTTTGAACAATATATCTATAAAAACTACAAAATCTGAAAAAAGTTTGTATAGCACTATTATGTATACTATTTTGACATTTTGGAATCTATTGGATGAACAAATATTTTTTTCTAAGAGATAAATATATTTAGAAGAGAAAAATATGACATTTATAGAAGTTTACATTGTATAAGATATTTTTCTATGGCAACAAACTTTTTTTTTAATTTTTACAAAAGTCAAAATTGTGAAATAAATGCCTAACTTTTTTAGCTAACAATTTTCTTTTCATCCAAATATTATTTATAAAGATAGTACGTTTATTGAAGTTTACAAAAATGTACAACAATGTATTTTTATTTATATTATTTTTTTGTTAAAAAAATAAAACAAGCGATGGTCATAGAAATAAAACGCTAATACCTTCAGAAAAAGTAAAAAAACACTTTTTCACTTTTATAATAAATACCTTTGCATAAATTCAAATCAAAATTTAATTATAATTAATATTAAATTGTCTACAAAATTATAAAACACTGAACCTACGTGAACATAGGCTTATTTTCAGTTTCACAACAATCCAACCTATTCCCTAAAACTTAACCTAACCTCTACATTTTTCACTTCACTAATTAAAAAAAAAAAACAATAAACAAACTTTTATTTATACACACTAAATAACGAAATGTCTAAAATATCCTAATGAATAGCAAGCAATACACTAATACCGGCAATGGCGTAATAACAACAAAGAAATCAACATGGCAACCATGCGATGCGTTGTTCTCCTCTACTGGCTGAGTCGGTGATTGCGCAACAGAACAAAAATAAAATACTAGTTCATAGTCTTCGTTGTCTATTATACTGTTGCTTAGAGCAATTCTTCTTCTTTGTTTTGATATGATTTTCACTATTTCCAGACAACGATAAAGTAACAAAAATAACAAAATTTAATGAAGCATTAGGCATTTTGGGATTTTACAAAACACGAGCTTTTCAAACGCTTATTTTATAAACATTAATTTTCCTACGGGCTATTGAAAAGATGTTTCTGAAAGCCAAGAATACACTGTTTTCAATGACGACACTTACGATCGTGTAGAACGTAAACTCACGATAGGGAATTTTTACAAACATACGGTAATTTTAGCGTGTTCGGAAATTACGCAAACAAATGGCAATCGGAAATGTGAACATCCAAGTTTAGAATTTTATAATGAAAGATTTAACTTAACTATAGAGCGTTTTATGGTATAATATGAAACCTTGAATCTTTATCTTTAGATTTACGTATGTTTTACTTCAAACAAAGTAAAAATAGACTTGCTGTGAGAGATCATATCACGACATAGTTAATGCGTCGAAAATAGCTTAGTGCCATTTTGAAACTGTAGTTAATGCGTCGATAATCGCTTAAAGCCAGTTGCAGGGTTAATCATATTTTGTAATAGGATTGATTCTGAGCTGTAATTTCTGACATTGTCAATGAGCGTAAATTTTTATCAGCATTAAATATTTATTTATTTTAATGTTCCATTTCTCTGTAAAAACACAGAAAGTCTTTGTGATAGATCCTCTTATATTGTCATTGTCTTTTAGCTGACAATAAGTCTAATTTTACTGACATTTCTTAAACCAATCCAAAGTGTGGTAACCCAATAAAAACGGGAAAATAGGGAATACTTCTCATTGAAGTTTCTCATATCCAATAGGATTCAGAGATTTCTTGTCTTAAATCAATAATCCTAAACAGCAGAGAAATATATCCCATATAAAACAGTGACATTATTAAATTATATGAGTAAAGGTTAGAATGCTACATAGAGCTTCGTAATTATATCAGTAACACTGTTTTACAGGAGGTGTGTTTGCTCGTGCTCAGGATTCACCCTTTGGGTACCATTTGGGTGAAGGAGTTGATGCAGGAAGAAATGATTTGGAGTGGATTGTGAGTTCTTATAGAAAAAAATATGATGCAACATACCAGAGCCTTGGCCCAGTAAATGGGAAAGTTATGCAGTCAGGTATGTTAAAACAATAAATGTTCCAAATTTGTATTTAATAATAATGTAAAGTGAGGATAAGTTCAAATATTTGCCTTGAAAATCAAGAAGTTTATCTAATTGTAATTAATTTATCATTATATGAAGTTTGTTCTTTGTCACAAGAGCAACACAAAATGTATCTTAAATTAATCTTATCTTAAGCTATAAACTAAAATATGGTATTGTAGATTGTTAAAACAGTTTTAAGTGTTGTAGGAGGCCACTACGTATTTTGGAACAAATTTTCCACATCATCAGGTGGTTAAAAAGTGCTCCACATGATATTTGCTCTATTTGACGTTTAAAACAAGTAACAGAGTACGTTACATCCTGAACAGGAATAGGAACAACCACAACGATGCTAGTGGAAATGGTGTCTAAATTTTAAAATGTAGTGACTGTGACAGTATATACTATGGGCAAACAGGACAGGTTTCATAACTGATTTAAGGAATGTCATTCATATCCGCGGATAAAATAACAAAACTGTTATTTACCCAGCATCTTATTGACAACAGGCATGACATGGGGAAAATTCATGACAGTTTGAATATTGTTCATAAATGCAAGATAAGCTGAAAACTCGATATTCTCGATTAACATGAAATTTATCATCAGCTGATAAACCTATAGATAAGAGCACACTAGGAAGCATAGTAAAAGGAGTGATGTAATAACAGCTGCACACTTAAACCTGTCGACTGTCCATCCGGTCGTACTGGACACCTACGTTATACACCATGAATTTTTATTAGCTGTAAATGTTATGTTATGGTAAGAAATGTAATTTAATTTTGCTATTGATTTTTTTTAGCCGTACGAGAAGTAATGATGAAATCCAAATTGCCAAATTCAGTGTTGGGCAAGATATGGAGACTAGCAGATGTGGATCAGGATGGCTTGTTGGACGGTGATGAGTTTGCTCTAGCGATGTATCTGATCGATTTACGTCTAGAAGGTCACGATCTGCCCATGAGTCTGCCTATGCATTTGGTACCACCTAGCAAGCGACCAAACCAATTATCTCAGACAACTCGAGCAGCTTAACGTTAGTTTATCTGTGATAGATGAGGTGTTTTTTATAATAAAAAATACCTAATGTTAACAATTCATATTCTCGTGGCAGTTTACAGTATTTCATTATGATTTGAAGTGATAAACATTTATAAAGTGTTGTAGATCATTTTCAAATATTGTAAAATGCATTTATTTCTAACTTTTAAATAGATTTGAATATTTGTGTGTTTTAACTAAACGTTGGTGTTTATTTTCAGTTTAAAAGCCTAATAATGATTTATTAAATATTTACTATAAATTTTCATTACTCAGATTCTTATATTAGGCTACTTTAAATTGGAATTATGTAAATAGATAACAAAATATTGCCTTGATGTGTAAATATACATTGTATTGCTAGAGTATTAAATTATTAAATGCTGGTTTTACATTTTGTTTTTTTATTTACACAGTAACATTATTTACAATTAGAGCTGTCAGTACAAATGTTTTAGGACAGATTGTAACTGTCACTGACATGATATATTAAATCAATTGATAGTTATGTAGACTATTTGCCCTGTCATCATTTGGGATCAGTCCAACCTATCTTGAAAACTGAACTAAAAGGTGGAAATAAAAAAGGATGTCATGATACAATGTGAACACTGTGTGTTCCAAATTAAACAAAGTTGTGCGTAATAACAAGATGAACTAATTAATGTGGTCAAGTTGATTATTGATTGCGTCATTCACTCGCTGTGTTTAAAAAATTGAGAAAATTGTTTTAATCCAATGACCCACTTTTACCTATTCAAAAGAATGCAGATTTGTTATTGATTTCAAAAATACCATATATACTAGCAGTTACCCGTGGCTTTGCACGCATTTTCCTGTTGAAAACTATATATTCATGTATTTATATTCATGTATTCTTTATCTATGACATAATAAACACTCCTGAGATAATCGATAGTCACTCAAAGCTATTCCAATCTTCTGATCCATTTTAGATTTAAGTTTAAAGAACAGTGTTTTGGGGTCCTGAAGACGTAAAGTGAAACAGTTTTTATAAGATTCGTATTCCCTCCAACATTCCATGATAATTTATTGAAGTGCTCTGACGATTTCAGTAACAATAAGAGTTAGCCTTTTTATCCCAATGACGAAAGTGTATCATCTAACTAAAAAGTTGCTGCGGTCAATATGAGTCTGTTCTGGTCGTTTAAATTCACCCCCGGTCTAATCTATTTACAGTTCCACAATTGATTTATGCTGTTGCACTAACCAAAACAATGGTCTCATATGATGGTTTCGGAATTCAACTTAGATTAAATTTTGGTGATAAGTGATTTTGATATTTTTACTGATCAATAAATATGTTTAAGGGGTATATATGCTTCTAGTATAAGGGCAAGAGTGTGTTATCCCCATTTGCTTTTCAATAACTACAGTAAAAATGCCAGACACAATGTTAAAGGAGCTAACCAGATTTGATTACTTTATGTGCAATAATTCACAGCTTTATTTAATGATGTAGTTTTTATAACAGCGTATAAATAGCATTTCCTTGGCATTAGATGGATTATTGATCATTGGTGCAATCAAAATTTAAAATTAGATAATAACTTCGTCTCTGCAATCTACATTATACTACTGATCAAGCAGTTTACAGTAATTTAATAGTTTTTTTTTTTTTTTTTTTTTTTTCCTTTGGGATATTGGGGTGGGTTCCTAGATCCTCACACGTCAACCTGAGCTTATTGTGTGCCCCTTTGATGTTAGAGGGGTAAGCCTATCTTCGTGCCCTTAATTAGGCTAAGAAGCTTTTCCCCGATACTAGCATCTGGTTCGTCGCCTGGTTGTTTATCACCGAAAAGAGCCCTTCTCCTTGCTCCCAGTCTCTCACAGTCCAGTATTATGTGTTTTGCAGTCTCTTCAGACTTATTGCAGAGTCTACACTCCGAGTCCTCATTTCGTAAACCTAGAGTGTTTAGGTGTTTCCTGAAGTGGCCGTGTCCAGTGATCAAGGCAATCACTTGCTTAACCCGATCCCTCCCCAGCCCCATCAGCCATCTGGTGAATCCGGAGCTAGAATCGGCAAGCAGTCTTTTGCCGAGTGCTTGTCCTTGGTGACTCTGCCACCGCAAGCGGTGTGTCTTCCTGGACCATTTGTTTATACTTTGATAAGCGGCTGACTTGCTTATACCACAACTCGGTTCTGGACCGGTGTATGGCATGCTTGCTCCGCTTTTGGCAAGCCTGTCGGCGCATTCGTTGCCACCTATGCCTGTGTGGCCCGGTACCCAACCAAGACGCACACAGTTGCGTGATCCAAGCTTGCAGAGAGTGTTAAAGCACTCCCACACAAGCTTGGATGAAATGCTGTTGGAGTCAAGAGCTTTAAGAGCTGCCTGACTGTCTGACATTATACAGATGTTCATTTCCTGGTACCTTCTGGTGAGGCCTAGGTTGGCACAGGCTAGGATACCATAGATTTCGGCTTGAAATATGGAGCAGTTCCGACCCAAACTGCCGCTAAGGGCAGTTCTAGGGGATTGACTAAACACTCCATATCCAGTTTCTACCCTTAATAAGCGAGCCATCCGTGTACCAGACAAAGCTCTTTCTTATTGTTGGGATGTTTTCTTGCGATTTCCACTCATCTCTGGAGTAGAAGTCAACAGAGAATGGCTTATTGAATACGAACTCCGTTCTCATTGTGTCGGAGACCATTTCGAGAATAGCGCTTGGGTTTACAGCTTCAGTGATGGCGCCATGGCTCGCGTTAGACGCGCCATTCCTCCACAAGCCAGCAACCATCAGCCGATAAGCTGACTTGCGCGCTTCAGCTTTTACTAAAATTTCAATGTTTCTGCCTCTTTGATGAACTTCAGCTGAAAGTATCAGTTCACTTTGTATTACATGTCGTAGCACAATCTGCCGGATCCAATATAAAACACTCTAACATCAACAACAATATTTATAAATAGAAAATTAATTAAATAAACTATTTAAATCGGACCAAATCATGAATCTAAATCATTCTCGAATCCCCTTCAACACATACACAAAATTTCATCAAAATCGGTTCAGTCGTTTAGGAGGAGTTCAGTCACATACACACAAACAAGAAATATATATTATATAAAGATTATACTTTCCTCGTGTTTTTTATTTGGGAATAAATCATCCTTAATTAGTTTGTTTAATTATTTTTATATGATTTTTATTTTTTATAGATTATGATACAATTTGAAACTAACATACTATTTGGCTTATTAAAAATTACAGAAATGTCAGCAACAATCATTTTCCCGGTGTAGGTCACCATTTGAGTGTGTGGAATAAAGAGGAATAATCACCAGTGTTTTCTGTGACAGTCTGGAGGCAACTGCTTAAAAAATAAACAACAATTTATTCCTAAGACGAATTCAGTAACAAATGTAAACAAACATGGAACAAAATCAATTGAATGCTTATATTGTACTATCTTAGTGTGTGAACTCCACTTCTAAGTCTCTAACCTAACCTTCCCAGTGTTAGAAATCGCTTTTGCCACCTTCACGTTCACGACGAGTAGACAATAGTTTACAAAGAGATAATATTTCTTTTGCCTAAAATATGTACCATATTTCATTGATAGGAATGTATCACATGAAGGCCAAGGCTTTCCTGCACTATTAGTTACTTGAATAAAATGTTTTGCTAGAGTATGCCCTAATAAAGGTAGAGTATTCAGTTATCAACAGACTTAATGATGTCCGGTGTTTAGAAGGGGATCAAAATAATTTTTGTCTGATTACAGGATTAATAAATTGGTTTATAGAGATAACCTGAGATGCTCACTGTGTTATTCAATTGTAATGGCTAAGTGCATAATAAATTCTTGCTAAACAGTCAATAGGGAGTACTGCCTGCAAGTTCAACGGCGATTGCTTTGTGGTGAAACAATATTTAAAGAGGGGTATTGATGCCAATGGAATTCAGCAAGTTGTAACAGGTAATAAAACAATGGATGTGACATTCAAACTTTGGCTCAATCATCCCAATAGAGGCATTCTGAATGACCAAGAACAAAAAAGGCTCGACAGGTCCAGTCAAACATGACTGGACTGTGTTCTTCAATTTTAATGGCTAAGTAAATCATAAATTCTTGCCAAACAGTCAATAGGGAGTACTGCCTGCAAGTTCAACGGCGATTGTGTGAAGCAAACTGAAAAAACTCCCGGTTTTGTGGTGAAACAATTCATAGCTTTCGTTTGTGTAGTGCCATGCGTCTGCTGTGTCTATACGCAGGTGTCAATTACTCAAGGGGAAGCAATCAATCGCTCATTTTTGTACTTAGCAATTTTACTTAGCAATTTTTGTACTTTTATAAATATTTAATCAATAAAATATGCTAAACATATTTTTTTCTTAATTCAATTATAATGACTACATTATAAATTTGCCAAACATTTTAAATTTTTAATACAATTTAGGAATAATGCAAATATATGTCCATATTATTTGCAAATTAAAGATATATGATCTAGAAGCCCTATCTAATTTAAATACATGGTAGAGGATATAACTTAGTTGTCAAAATATAGCTATTTCTCTGAATCTCTGTAAATCCCTCTTAAGTTTTTAAAATTACTTTTTGTATTATCAAACAGTTTCCATAGGGTTTAGAATGGCAGAAATTAGATTGGAAATAATTTTGTTTAAATTTTATTTATGTAGTTTAAAGAAGCTAGTAGGATTTGAAATTTGAGAATTGGAAATGAATTTTAAGATTTAGAATTGGAGGATTTGACAATTCTGGATTTGCCCATGACTAACTAATAGCAAACCTTTTTCCAGACATTATTAATAAGTAAACTTACCTGTACCAAGGGTTACACGGGTAGTGTACGGTGTCTCCCAACATCACACACTGCCTGTAGCGCTTGGTGGTAGTCAGTAACTTAAAATCACTCAGATTTACGTTTTGTTAATTTTAATTCACATTCTGAAAGAACATAAATTAATTATAACAAAATAGGAGTACTGGAGTGTGTATAGAGGAGTATCATGTGAGGTTGTATAGAAAAATTTTAAAGTCTATAGTTCGTTTCATTTTTGAGATTTCACGCTGACAGAGCATCATGCAAAGAAAAAAATTTTGTATTCCTGGCAGACAAAAGAAAAATTGTACCAGTTTGATAATAGGCTTCAATTACACTCTTTCAAATTCCATGGACCATCACCATAAACTTCATTCTTGCCTACCTAGAACTGAAGTTCCATGTAAAATTTAAAGTCCATAGATGAAGTCTTTATTGAGATATCTAGTGATCACTTTATCAAGGTATGTAGTTTAGGCTAAATTGGATGGACATGGACCATCATCATCATCAACTTCATTCTTGCCTTACCTAGAACTTGAAGTTTTATGCAAAATTTTAAGTCCTAGATGAAGTCTTTATTGAGATATCTAGTGATCACTTTATCAAGGTACGTAGTTAGGCTAAATTGGATGGACATGGACCATCATCATCAACTTCATTCTTGCCTACTTAGAACTGAAGTTCCATGCACAATTTAAAGTCCATAGATGAAGTCTTTATTGAGATATCTAGTGATCACTTTATCAAGGTATGTAGTTAGGCTAAATTGGATGGACATGGACCATCATCATCAACTTCATTCTTGCCTACCTAGAACTGAAGTTCCATGCACAATTTAAAGTCCATAGATGAAGTCTTTATTGAGATATCTAGTGATCACTTTATCAAGGTATGTAGTTAGGTTAAATTGGATGGACATGGACCATCATCATCAACTTCATTCTTGCCTACCTAGAACTGAAGTTCCATGCAAAATTTTAAGTCCATAGATGAAGTCTTTATTGAGATATCTAGCGATCGCAATCGCGATCTAGTGTGTAGTTAGGTTAAATATCAAGCAACAATGTCACATGCTCGCTCATATGTCATATGGTTGTTAACTAATTAATTTATCAAGAGATTTTCTCATTTTTATCATGGTTACCAATCTAAAAATGTTCGTTAATGCTCAGCCAAATCCTACGAAGTGCCATTCACCATCATCAAACTCGTGTTGCTTATACAGGTACGAAACTTCAAGCAAAATCTCAAGTCTATAGATCACTTACATCTCGATATATCATGCAGGAAGACATACAAATATGAACATTTTCCACCCTTTTTAATTTTCCGGAGTGTTAAGCTGCACTAACATTAGCCAATAATATTGTACTCAAACGATAAAGATGCAGAGTATACTATGCGGACTATTTATATAGTGTCTCTATTTCTAAATTGTCATATTACCTGCCTCATAGTTTAAAGGTTCTTTCCAAATGTTAATTATATTTTCCAATGGCATATTCAGTTCTTTTTTACAGAATTTGACAAGTTTAGCTGATATTTCATCAAAACCTGATGATGTTTTTGGTTTCAACATATCTATTGCCTTTTCTATCTCTTCTTGTGTAGCTTGTTCAAAGTGAAACTTAGCATTTGCAGTTGAGAGGGATATTTCCTGGTCGCTTGTGTCTGGGTTAATGCCGTTGTCTTGTTATAAAAATGAAACAAATTAACTAGAAAGTGTACACATTATAAAACTGGACACAAGTAGTATTTGTTAAGATTTTGAAACAGACTTTTTTGGATCATAGGGAGACTTTATTCTCCACAGCTCCCACATCTACTATCTTGACAGCCTGTGTTTGTTACTCCTAATTTTAAAACTAATTAATGTAAAATTATGAATTCATATTCAGACAAAACCAAATTTGTCCTATAGTTTAATTACTATTCTCATGAGAGGTATTTCAAAAAATTTATATTTTATTTACCTAAATACGAGGGCTATTCGGAAAGTTGATTACGTTTTGCGCTGTGGCCGCTAGGGGCGGGACTAGCGCGGCCATCTTGGTGTCAGGACGTCCCACCGCTCAGTGGCTTACCAGCCGTGCTAGCGGGAAGTTCGTGTTGTAACGCATCTAGTCACAGTGCCTGTTTGAAATGTCTGCCGCAATTGAAAATCCCGCCAACTGTGAGGTGCGCGCAGTAATTAGGTTTTTTTACTGCCAAAAACTGTAAGCCTATAGAAATCTATCGGCAGTTGTGTGAAGTTTATGGGAACAACATTATCACTGAAGGTGGAGTGCGACAATGGGTCATTAAGTTTAAAAATGGCCGAACAAATGTTCATGACGAAGAGCGAAGTGGAAGACCCAGCATAGTGACTGACGAACTTGTTGAGAAAGTTGACGCAAAGGTCCAAGAAAATCTACGGTTAACCATAACGGAACTCTCGCTTAGTTTCCCTCAAATTTTACGAACTTTGTTATACGAAATCGTCACTGATAAGCTTGGCTTCCACAAGTTTTGTGCAAGATGGGTACCGAAAATCCTGACCGACGTCCACAAAAACCAGCGCATGGCTGCAGCGTTAACAATTTTGGATGCTTACGACAAAGAGCATCGTAACTGGCGATGAAACAGGGGTGAAACATGTTAACTGCGAGACCAAATTGCAGTCAATGGAGTGGGGACACACAAGTTCCCCTCACAAACCAAGAAAATGTTTGCAAACGATGTCGGCAAGAAAGGTTATGGCGATAGTTTTTTGGGACAAGAAAGGTGTAATTCTTGTTGATTTCCTGGAACGAGGCACTACAATCAACTCAGAAAGGTATTGCCAAACGTTAAACAACCTCAGAAGAGCGATCCAAATCAAGCGTAGGGGAAAGTTGAGCTCAAAAATTCTGTTGATTCACGATAACGCTCGACCTCACACGGCAAATCGCACACGTGAAGTTCTCGAATCATTCCAGTGGGAGTTGTTTCCTCATCCACCATACAGCCCGGATCTTGCACCAAGTGACTTGTTCCCAACAATGAAGAAGTGGCTGGCAACGCAGCGCTTTGACAATGACGCAGAGCTGCAGCAAGAAGTGACAAACTGGTTGAAGACACAGGCGGCAGAATTTTATGAGGAAGGCATTGTCAAGCTCATCCATCGATATGATAAGTGCCTATTTGAATGGCGACTATGTTGAAAAGTAGTATTTAAGTGTGGCTTTCAAATGTATATAATAACAATTTTTTTCTATGCTATGTTAAATTTTTAATTCCAAAACGTAATCTACTTTCCGAATAGCCCTCGTAGTAATAAATTATTTTATTTCATGATTTAACATAATTAGATTTTTTTATACTTACCTATTCAGTTTTTTAACTGTCTTTTCCAAACTACTAAATATCTGTTTCAGTTTTTTATATTTTCAAATAATACACTATATATTATGATTATTTTTAGACCATTGAAACAATTGGGAGGTCAGTTAAAACATTTATAAAAACAGTTACTTTATAAAAATAATGAACTGTAAAATAAATTATTTATGCAATATTTAAAATCTTTTTAACATTACCGTTATATAAATGGTCAAAATTTATTTTTATTATAATTACTAGTTTGTATGTCATAAAATCTGGTTTCATAACACATAGGTAGAGAAGTTTAACCCTCTCCCGGTCGAATTACCGCGACGCGCTTTTGGCGCTACTGGGCTGAATTAAATCGCCCGCTCTGCCGCGAGGGCACACTTATTCGCGTTTTTACTACGTACTAAGAACTTTATTTTAATAAAACTATTATTTATAGTACATCGTTACAAAGATGATTAAATCCTCTATAATAACGTTGTATTTATTAAAAAAAAAATATCAACCTTATGGTACCTAAATTAAAATCAAACAAAAAGTCAAACTTACATGAAAAATCTTGTTTTAATTGTTGTATAAATTATCATATATAAAGGGTTATAAATATAAAAATTAAGATAACACTAAGACTTTGTCTAGTGTTATCTTTGTCTAGACCAGACAGGCGGGACCCGAGTGGCGGTATCAGAGGCGCGAGGCAATGGCTGGACACGAGTCGCGGTGTCGGCGGCGCGAGGCAGCGCCGGATTACGTGGCGAGTCATCAGTGTCCCTATCTTCTTGGTTAGAATGGTGAATTTCCTCATCACTAAATACATCGCTATTCATGGAACTTTCATCGTCACTGAAACAATCACCTTCATCAACCACTTCATTGTCAAAAACGCGATCAATTTCGCTATCACGCAACGACCTTGAACCTGCCATCTATAAAGTACAGAACCAAGTGAAAAGACTGCGAATACAACCAACGAAATGATTTAAGTAAATAAGTGGTTATAAAAAGTCCCAAATAGTTTATCAAATTACGTAAGATAGCAGCACAAGTCAGAAAGAATTGTACTACTAAACAACTAGAGCACCGTCAATGAAGTAGTGAATAAACCGTTTCAAATTATTAATCCTAGATAGCGTCCCTAGTCATAAAACTATGAATAAACAAGGCAACAATGATACTGCCAATAGATATTTCCATTATTAGTTCCCCAAACAATCGTAAGAAAGCAGCACAAAGCAGAGAGCGTTGATGGAGGCGTTTGGACTTTAGCGCCAGGCGCCCTGCCGAGGCGTTTGCCCGGGAGAGGGTTAATATGGAGGTTGTGTGAGAAAAGAGGGGATTCTGTGTTTCAAAATTATTTTGTTAGCCCCTGAGTCTGCATATCTGCTCAACAAAACAATAAATCCATTTTAAAAGATGTTATGAATCTTTTATGTGTACTGTTTTAAATGTACACTGTATAAGAATTAAGTAACAGAAATGATCAACAATTTTTGCTCAGTAATGTGTATATTTACTCAAGCTTCTATTATTCCATTACATTTACATATTTACATTCCAATTTTAACACTACAACAATAGAGTTTGCTGAAAACAACACTGGCACCTAAATTCCAACACCAACGCACTTTTGAATATTCAGGACTAATATCACTATAATCTGGACAGTTAACATTTCAAATCTTGATTTAAAAACATTGAATTAGTGAATTGAAGTTAAGAAAAAATATTGTTTAACAATGCTTAGTAAGGTTTATTGCAATAATTGCATAACCATATTACTGATATACTGTGTACATTTTCTACTTACATAATAATATATTAGGATAAGAAATACTGATGGTAAACTTATCATCTTATGAACAACCCTATTCTGGCACAATACAAATATAACATTATTTTATCAACTTCATTAAACCAAAATTAAATACCTTGTGCAAAAACAATGAAAGGCAACTTAAGATAGTGGAAAACCCTTTTGTACAATAAAACATGGAATAACTGAAAAACTCAAATTATTACAAGAATGAAATAATATCAAATTTGAATGACACTCTAAATAAAACAAGGGAATGTTGATATTAATATTAATTTTACAGAATATATACTTCTTTTAATCAGTGAATTTTCTGTTGGTGTTGCGACCAAAGAGAGCGTTTCGGATCTGGGGCACAAGTTGCTGTGCTATGAGGTCCAAACGCGCCTCAAGAGTGTTGGAGATCTTGATACGGCCTCGCTGAGCGAACAGCTCTACACCTCCACAGCACTCCACAGGCAGGAAGCCTTCTTGGTCCACTTTGAGGTTGACGTCCATCTTGGAGATATTGTTATACTCTTCCGATACACTGGGCAATATGTTTTCAGTAAGACCCACATCGGCCTCACGCACTCGCAACATAACATTGGGCTCCAACAGCTGTAAACATGTCAATCAATGCAGCTAAATACTACCTTGTGAATACATGAAGTGAGGAGGTTTGGTATACCTGTACTGTGATAACCTTACAGATATTGACTCTGCAGTGTTTCAATAGTCTAAAAGAGTTTCTTTTACCTGTTAATACTGGCATAAGAAGGACCATTGTTATATCGCTCATGATGTAATTCCTAGATGAGTGAACACAATAAATGTTACCACACAAATAGCACCCCACTATTTATTACAATGGCTCAAACAATGTTTGGCAATCCCAAATTTAAAAAACCTCTTGATAGTACTGGAAACACACCAACTTTGTAAAATCCCACTACAACAAATTTATATTATTATAGAGAATACACTGTCTGCCATATGTACATATTACAAAACAATAAACATCTATTTGTCCACGTTTCATGCAGTTTCATCCCATTGGTGTGTCAATATCCCTGATAGATTCAATTTAAAATGCAAGGATTTGTTTTTAATGCCTAAAACTTTTATAGCTAGAATATACTTTTATTTTTAATTATCTGAATTACTAAATTTGTTTAGTGTAAACTAATGGAAAATTTGTTAAGATCAATTTGGAAATCAGGTGTTTTTAGTAATTTTACATGTAATTTATTTAAATTTATACATTTTATATTGGTAGATAATTTAATACACTAAATAAAACATTTATATTATATTGATGTATAATCTTTTTTGTTCTATTTTATTCAATTATTAACGTCATATATAATTATAATAAGATCAAAAATACACATATTAAAGCTATTGTAGGAAGAGGTAATTCAGTATGAATGTTGAATTTAGCTCCAGTTGTCCTTCCTTTCAGTGAAGCGTGCAAAATCTGACACTGTCACAAGCTTGACTCCTGGAATCTGATACCGTTCTAGAGATCCAAAATACTGTGCATCTGATGAGACAATGAGAATAACACTTCACCTAGATTACACTATATTTTGCAGTCTGGCTGGCTCTGATGTGAAAACAATGTAAATTATTCATTTTGAGTTTCTTCATCACCGTTTTTTGGATCTCTTCAGATGAAATGACTCCAGATTCCAGGAGTCAAATCTGTTACAGCATCAGATTTCAGAAGCTACTCTAAAAGGATGTGAATTGGTGCTAAATTCAACATTCACAATATTTAAAATATTACAAACTCATAGTTATCATCATGGAACAGTTTCATGGCAAAGAATCTGGATTAAAAAACTGACAATAAGAATGAAATACTATTGGTGAGCGAGGAGAAAAATCAACAGCCAAGGAACCAAGGAGATTTGTTGGTGGACTCTGCCACTCATTATTATTTACTGTGGCATTTCCAAACTATTGAAAGGGCAAGGTTTGTTTGGTACAGTATTTATAATAAATAAAGAAATAGTAATTAGATGAAGGAGGAGGAGCTCTTCTTATTGGAATATAAATTTTCTATTATTTCACAAAAGAAAACTCACAATTATCCAATAATTTGTGTATTTTTCACGAGGCCTTTCGACATCGAAGATGCCATCATCAGGTGTGAATCAACAATTTAAAAAACAAATATCAGCTGAGTAAAACTAACAAGATTTATATGGTTAAAATTAAAATAAAATGATATAAATATTAGTATATGTATAAAAGTTTGGGTCAAAAAATTTAGTTATATTTTAAAGGAATGGAGAATTTTGAATCGGTCCAAAATCATTGTTTAAAATTTTATCTTTGTGTTTTGTTATGTATAATGTTTCATATGCGTCGAGTTCTTCTTGTTTGTGGACTTGTTTTAATAATGTAAAGTTTTTAAAGGTGTGGTTTGTTTCAAAAGCATGTTTGGCAATAGCAGATTTATCAGTTTGTCCATATTTATAATATCTTTCGTGTTCTTTAAATCTTTTTTTAATGGTTCTTTTTGTTTGGCCAATATAAATTTTATCACAATCTTCACAGTTAATTTTGTAAATGCCACTTTTATTTTCATCTAAAATTTTATCTTTAGGACTTCCAATTAGGTTATTTATCTTATATGGTGTGTAAAATGTTATGAACATTACATGAACATAACATTTTACACACCATATAAGATAAATAACCTAATTGGAAATCCTAAAGATAAAATTTTAGATGAAAATAAAAGTGGCATTTACAAAATTAACTGTGAAGATTGTGATAAAATTTATATTGGCCAAACAAAAAGAACCATTAAAAAAAGATTTAAAGAACACGAAAGATATTATAAATATGGACAAACTGATAAATCTGCTATTGCCAAACATGCTTTTGAAACAAACCACACCTTTAAAAACTTTACATTATTAAAACAAGTCCACAAACAAGAAGAACTCGACGCATATGAAACATTATACATAACAAAACACAAAGATAAAATTTTAAACAATGATTTTGGACCGATTCAAAATTCACCATTCCTTTAAAATATAACTAAATTTTTTGACCCAAACTTTTATACATATACTAATATTTATATCATTTTATTTTAATTTTAACCATATAAATCTTGTTAGTTTTACTCAGCTGATATTTGTTTTTTAAATTGTTGATTCACACCTGATGATGGCATCTTCGATGTCGAAAGGCCTCGTGAAAAATACACAAATTATTGGATAATTGTGAGTTTTCTTTTGTGAAATAATAGAAAAGTAATTAGATGGTTGATTATTTATTATATTTCATCGGAGAACAATGTTCCAACAGATAGCGGTAAGTTATATTGAATTTACAAATGCTAGACTTCAATAAACACATAAATCTCAACAAATTTGTTATATGAAATAACATTATACATTATCATATGGCTACTGTACCTGAAGAAGTCCTTGCACAGTAAGAGACTTCAGTACATCTGAGTATTTCGCAGTGTTCTTAGAAAATTCACTTAGTCTCTTACGAGCCTCATCCAACACATTGCGCACATGGTCCTCTCGAACTTTCAGTACCTTCAGTCGAGCTTGGTTCAACATATTCGATGATTGGCTGGAATAAGTTACATCTCATGAGTAATCTATTACACAACATTTTTTATTCAAATTCTAAATGAGTATAATTTTAAACAGGTTATCTAGGCATCACTACTAGTACCAGTGATTCAGTTAGATGGACAGGATTATCTGGTATGTTTGTTGTCATTTTTACAGGCTTTTTTAATAACTAGACACAATTCATTTAGCTCACACATTTTCAAAATCTCAGAATTATGTTTCCTATAACATGCAAAATTAATGTTTAGTAGATATAGAACCTTTGGAACTTTACAAGGAAACAAATACCTGGATATGTTCACAAAAGAAGTAGTTTACAATAGTTGATGTACTCTACAAAACCGTTAATTGAATTTACAATATTAATTTATTATGTATCAGTTTATTTAAATATAAATATATATATATATATATATATATATATAAAATTATATATAAATTCTTCAAAATGATTTGTTAGATTTCATGTCACAAGTACATCCCGTTATGTGATGAAACAGGCCAACATTTTTAAAAAATGAGGGCACAATTCAGAAAAAAAGCTACTGCAATTGAGCCCAGTTTGTATTAAAAATTAATTTGTAGAAGGTTTAAATAATATTATAATTAGTTACAAAAGGTATTACATATAAGGTGTCTCAAATTCATTGTAAGAGAACAGATTATTGTATAAGTCGTGAATTAAATGTGCCAAAATCCATAGGTTTGGAGGTTTAATTTTAGATTTTTTTCAAGTGAAAACATAATTATGTCATGTTACACATACATTTTTAAGCAAAACAATTTTGGAGAAAAATCATATTTATTTTTTCAAAATGGCAGATGAAAAATTGTGAGTTGAAATGCTTTACATAATCATGATGTAAAGATAACAAATTTTTATTTTCATATTAATTTTCACAATAAAATGCCCACAACCAGATACATTTTTTATCGATATTTTTCTGTACTTATATCATGTAGGTCGATCTGATACAGAAAAGAACTGATCACAAATGCCTCTGGCCATAAGTGCGGGATTCTGTGACGGCACCACTCCGCACTTGAGAAACAATGATTTAGAAAAAAAGTTTAAATTTGTAAAGAACACTCATAGACTGAGATGTGCAATACCGAATTCAGTTTGTCTTTCAGGGGAAGATCAGACATAAACAAACACACTAATAGTTATAGACATTAAAATGCTTTGATGGCAGCATAAAACGCACTCTCTACCAGGTACCAATGCACAAGTGGAGAGTGTTTTCACTCTCATGAATAATTTCTGGACTGCAGAAAAATCACAGTTAAATGTTGAAACAATAAAATGTGTTTTCTTGATGAAATGTAACGTAAATATAAGCTATGTTCAGTTTTATGCCAACATAAAAGGAAATTCAAAGTTAGTGATACCAAGCTATTCACTCCTCTAACAAGTATGAGCAGTTTTGAACATTATTTTATCTGTGTAAGGTTTTTATTGGTAAACATTATTTTTATTTTTTCACACATGTCACTTGTTTTTATATAATTAATACATTGGTATTCTATTCTATATGAGTATGATTACAAACCCTGCTTTATAATATTAGGGAGTTTTCGGACCAAAACGTATTAAATGATACGATCAAACGTATTATTGCGTATTAAATTATTGATGTTTTACGTTGTTCAGGAAAATATTATTTTTTTCCAAAAGGCATGCCCAATTAGAATGCTTGAACTATAGCATTAATGGAATTTTACTGTAATAAATATAAATACATACTCTTGAACTGAAAACAAGACAGAATACGGACCAAAGGAAGAAAAGGAAAGGAAACTCACAGGATAGTCTTGGTTGGGACTGGAAAGAAAGGCTGATCAGTTATAGGATTAGTGATTGGCATACATTTTTTTCTGCAGTTCTACTTGTTTTTCTTTCCTCTCAAAGTATTCCATGATTTTTAGTCGCTGATGCTGGACAAGTCGTCCCTTTTCAATGTTAAATTCTTCTTCCGCTTTTGCATCAATCTCCTCTGCCTTTTCATTGGCTTCTTGCTCAATAAAAGCCATCATATGCTTGATCTGCAACAAACCAAGTCAGATAAAACTACATTCCTTAAAATATATTTAAATTAAAGGCTGAGATTATCTGAGAAATTAATAGTTAATGTACTCAGCACCGGTGATGGCCTCGCCACCTCCTTCTAAGATAGGAAAGCAGTGTCTTGAGAGGCTGGCAGTTTCAGTACAGTACGGGGCTATGATGAACAAGGATAAACGCGTACTTCTTTGATAACCTTGGATAAAAATTTTGATTTGTTAAAATTTTTAATGAGGTAACAGTAAAAAAAAAACTTTGAAACCGTACAACGTTGACATTTTTGACTACTCTGAATAAATAAAAAAAATTAACTTTTTAAAAATGACCATTGAATACAGAGTCCTTTAAAATGAGGTATGACTCAATCTTCCTTTACATTTGAAAATCTTTAAAAAGTGATCTCTCACCCTCCACCAAACATTCAGTGCATTTGGGGTATTTTTGGTTGATAAAAATTATTTTTACAAATTCTTTGAGATCAAAATTTGGAGTTTATCATTAAAACAAAAAGTAGGTTTCTGGATTCGGGTGCTAAACATAGTGGACAGGTGAACAAAGTTGAAAGAGGATAAGATAAATAAGTAAGATAAATTGACATACAGGCGGCGATAAGATGTCCATTGCCCATGGGGGTTACTTTTTATCTTGTCCAAACTATAGAGATATTAAGTGCTCACATTATCTGAGCTTGATTTATAGGCAATATCTCAAGGGGTTTGTTTGTTCTTCGCCAGAAGTGTTGGGTAGCACCAACACCCGTGCCCACAACCAGGTACATTTCTTATCGTTTTTTTTTTCTGTGCTTATATCATGTAGGTCGATGTGATATAGAAAAGAACTGATCACAAATGCCTCTGGCCATAAGTGCGGGATTCTGTGACGGCACCACTCCGCACTTGAGAAACAAAATAAAAATATCTCTTGAGATTATACCTAGATTCAAGCTCAACCTTGATGGTTCAAGCTCAACCGGTTAATTAAATAAGATAAGGTTAAATTTACACTTCTATTCATGTACAATATTAATACATGTACCAACATTACACGTAAGCATTTAATATCATATTTATGAATAGTAGATAGGGGCACAGGATTACTTATGGGCACCCATTACCAAAGTTTGCCCTCAAAGAGTAGCCGATGAATTCTGCAAGATCACAACGGTCTCATTTCAAGGTAAAGCAATATTATACATACATTAAGAGACCTGCAGTTACAACTGACTGTAAATTAAATATCCCTTACAGTGCAGGAGTTTTAGGGTAGGGTACGATAAGCGGACCCGGTTTTTTATATCGAAGAATGTAATCATCGATATCTAATATTCGCATCTCAAATCCTAGACTATCAATCGATATAAAAGTATCCATAGTCCGCAATAACAATCGTATGTTTTAAATTAAAGTATGAATTTAATATTTACAGTGATCAAACAAATTATTATAACCAAAATTAGGAAAACTGAAGACGACCATATTTGCTCCTCTCACAATTACAGTTGTTTCTTTCTCACAAATTTCACATAATGGGTTTTTCGGTACGAGTCTAACATGTTGAAGTCACGAAAAACACGTCTTATCATCTTACAAAGCAATGTCGTGTAGTTTTCTAAAATTGACAGTCATTTTTAATAATCAAATTTTACTTATATAAAATTGAACTAATACATTACTAGTATTATTTGAAAATGTTTACAGCTGGTTGATATAGACTATTTAAGTTAATTTTGTTAAAAATAACTAATCAGTATCGATAGATTATATCGATGGTTACAATTAAATTAAGTAATATTGTTTGCCAATTTTTATATAAAAAACTGGGTCCGCTTATCGTACCCTACCCGAGTTTTATGTAGGCTGCGATAAACACCCCTAGTTGGCCTATTATCAAATATGCATAGTATGTGCTGATGGCACCTTAAGTGTTAAACTTCAGTATACACAACTAACTCATTACAAGTTTCAAAGTTTGATATAGTAATGCTGATGTACTTAGTTGAATGCAATTAGGCCTAGCCTAGGTCTAAGTAATAAATCTACAGGAACTTTGGCCTTCTTTCCAAGGTCCTAACTAATGTATATTTCATTTTTATTTGTACAAAATTACATTTTATTACTTTCAAAGAAAGAATTACATTTTTAATCTTACTAAAAACTTAGATAAAGTTGATCAGATTGTTTTTAATCTATTAGTTTAGAATAGAGAACCTGATATCATAAGTGGGCCAACTAGGCTTCAGGTAAAGTTTTTATATTACTGCCCAAAACTGATTAAATCTTAATTTTTTAATTTGCTTACTTGTTTCTGGACATCTGCATCGCTGAGAGCCATCTTTGCAATCAAATTAAGATACTCAAACTACTCCAGAAAATTTAACAGAGACTTCTTTACTGCAGCCACGAAAGACCAAGCCCAGGTGCCAAGAAAGAAGTAATCATATGATCGAGCTGTAATACGAAAGACATTGTAGGTGTTAAATTAAGTACAGTGGTTTAATTCCACATTTCCTGTAAATTAATGCAAATAAATTTGTATTTTAATTTGTTTTACTTTAAGCAGTAACTTGTTTTTTAAATTATCCGTTTTCTTAGTTTCTGTAAAAATTAGTATTGTTTAGTTCTAGATCTACGTAGTACTTGACGAGCAGTGCAAAATATGGATGGTTTCTTGATGTGGATTTCTAGTTGTAGTTAACAGTTATTGGAAACGTAGAACTTAAGATCTTCAGAGTAAGTTGATAATTTATTTACTTCATATTATAACTAACTTATCAATTTATAAAACCTTAAAATTAATCGCAGCTTTACAGATCTATAAACTCTTATATAAAATAAATGTCAACGAAGCTTCCATCTTTCAACTTCCTGCATGTACAGGATTTGCACATATTTTGTTCCTTTCCATTAAAATACTACAATTTTTATTCGTTTTTCCGTCAAATTTCTGTGAACTACGGCATGAGATTTTCAATATTTTTATATCTAGTTTATGAGCCAAATTATTTACAGCACAACAGATAACCTAGTTAATTTGACAGTACTGTAATAGGACTAAAGATTGTTTTAGGGCCTTAAGTGTTTGAAATTAAGACATCATTCACTAAATCAGTAGACATTTCGATTTGGCCGATATATGTTATTATCTGTACAATTACATGCCTAATCAAAGTTAGACCTTATATTTTGTATTCTTAAATTGTAATCTATGGTCCAACAAAGAGCAGTCAAGCTTGAGTTATTAGAAAGGGTTTACAGGACAAGAACTATATACAGGGTTCAAATAAAGATTTTCACACTGTTTACAAATTTGGATAGCCTTGGTTAGTTGTTAAAGAAGCAAAATAGGCTACTAACTAAAAAAAGATTGAGATTATTGTTAAATAAATTGCTTGTAACACTGCAGGCTGCAATATAATAAATTACCACAAGCACAATCGAATTAGGGAACGAAATTATCAATTGGAAATACCTAGTAAGCTATCGAATACAAAAACATTCTATTGTAGTTATTTACAATTTTAATTATTGCTAGCTCTTTGGGCAGAGTATGATAAGCGGACCCAGTTTTTACATCGCTTATTACAATCATCGATACTTATATATCGAATAACAGAATTTTTGATGTTTCTGAAATACTAAATTAAAGTCACATATTTAAATTAATAGAAATAGTTTAAACAATTACGGGAGTAGGGTACGATAAGCGGACCCGGTGTTTTATATAGAAATTGGCAAACGATATTAGCCTACTTAATCATAACCATCAATATAATCCATCAATATTGATTAACTTAATTATTTTGAATTATTAACTTAAATAGTCTATAGGCTATATCAACAGCTGTAAACACTTTAAAATAATACACATAGGAAAATATTTCAATTTTACATAAGTAATTTTAATTATTAAAAATGGCAGTCAATTTTAGAAAACTACAAGACATTGCTTTGAAAGATGATAAGACATAAATAAAATATATTGTTTTTGTAGCTTCAACATGTTGGACTCGTACCGAAAAACCCATTATGTGAAATTTGTGGGAAAGAAACAACCGTAACTGTGAGCAAATATGGTCGTCTTCAGTTTTCCTAATTTTGTTATAATAATTTGTTTGATCACTATAAATATTAAATTCATATTTTAATTTAAAGCATATGATTGTTATTGAGGACTATAGATACTTTTATATAGATTTTAATTAGTCTAGGATTTGAGATGTGACTATTAGGTATCGAAGACTACATTCTTCGATATAAAAAACAGGGTCCGCTTATCGTACCCTAACCTAATTACGTATTATCATAAATAATAAAGGAACCATGACCAATAATCAAACGATAAAACTAAGACAGGTGATGGGAAAATTACATTTAAAATATAAAGGAAACTTAACAACTAAACAAACATCTTGAAACCGAGAAAGACACAATAAACCATCTTTTAGTGTTATTTAGTATAGTTTTCTAAACTTTACTACGTATCTTTTTTATTTAGAAGAAATTACCTATAGAATAAATTAGAATATGAAATTGTGTGTCAAGTTGATGGAGATGATGTAGTTATTATTCAAATTAATTACTATTGGGTTGATTACGTACATTAATGGGTATAAGAATTAAATATCATTTGATAATATTGATATGAAAAACGCTTATCCTACTCTACCCGCTCTTTTTAATTTAGAATTTATTTTAAAATTAGTTAAAACAAAGTAAAATCATGTGTAGCCTATGGTATTTGTGTAATGACCACATGTATAAAGGTAATTTTCATGTGTTATTTGTGTCAAAGAATAGACTTAAATGTTGCCTACACTCGTTATTTGATTGTTATTATCGAATGGAATGATTGTTTTTATCTGGAAAATAATTCAATATTACAGTTATTTAACCATATGACTTCAACCTCATGTTTGCAATAAACAGCAAGAAGCCACCAATTTTTGGAGTATTTAAATTTTTCGATAAATATGAGGAAATTATGTGAGGTATTTCTATATACACTTGTGGGTTTGGCTTCTGCTTACCCATGTGGAGAATACTTTTCACAAAAGCGGTTGATCACTGATATCTAAGCAAGCTGTAAATATTGTAATGTTTTTCTAATATATAGATCTAGGTCATAGTTGGTTTTCTTATTGTTAAATTTATGTTATTAACATGTAATTTATTATAATTACTGTTACGTAAAATTATTATGTAATATCGAAGTTTCATAATATATGGAATCGTTTGATAACAACAATTGAATGAGTCTTGGCCGCTTATTATAGTCTCCCCATGTCACAAGCTATCAGATACATTGGTTGCAGTTTAATAAACGGCTACTACAACAATTGAACCAATATTTATTATTATCGAATCACCGATATTCATTATTATCGAATCACCGATATTCATTATTATCGAATCACCGATATTAATTATTATCGAATCACCGATATTCATTATTATCGAATCACCGATATTCATTATTATCGAATCACCGATATTCATTATTATCGAATCACCGATATTCATTATTATCGAATCACCGATATTCATTATTATTGAATCACCGATATTCATGTGTATATCGAAGCCTTGCAATATCACTAATTATTGCCTGGAATGTCTTTCATATGACACAATATTGTTGTCAAGTGAATCTCTTTGTCACTCAATTTCTGGATTTTTTTATTTTTTTTTTTTTTAATCAATCCCCTCCCTCACCCCACCTGAAGAGGATAGATTCCAATGCTTGAAATGTTGTGTTGCACCTTTTGTAACATGTAATGATGGCAAACGTCTGCATTTCTGTTATCCTTTCATAATACACATGATTATTCTTTGTTTGGATTAATTTTGAACAATAATGTAGAACAAACTAATAGGATTTAAGATTATACTTTAGTACCACTTCCTGTGGGCCTAAAGAATATAAATGATGTAATGGTCTTTAAGAGAACACTGAAGGCTTTTTTAATAGAAAAATGTTTCTACATCCTCAGTGAATTTATTGGTAAATAGTATGTGTGTATAGATGTAAACTATACTTGTATTTTTGTAATATTTATGACGCAATCCAATGCATGTTATAAGTCTGATGGAAATAAAGGATATTTGATTTGATATTTTAGTAATGCTATATTTTTATATGCAAAAGAAATAAAGGAATTTAATACTATTCAAAATAATAATACTTTAGTTATATTTTTATAACCACAAAAAACAAACCTCTCTACAAAATTACAGCCACTGTGCAATGGTAATTCTGCAAAATACATTATTCTTATTTTATTCATTAATCCAAATTTATTAAGAGTGTAAGAAAAGTCATCTCAAGTGCGTTTTTTTTTGTAATGTCATGTTTGTTTGGACTTTTCTTACAACTAAACACTATTGCACCTTTAATTCTAATTTTCATTTCCTCATTACAAACTGGACACTTTGGATTTAAAGAAGCAATGTCATTATCTTGTTGCTATTTGAAACATTGTCCAATGTTAAAATGCATTTTGACTCATAAAGTGATGTTCGTCGCAATTGTTTTTGCCGATGTTGTTATTCACTACGCAAATTATTTTATTTCATTTGAAGTAGGTCTAATTTAATTTTAATCAATATTGTTATCCTGTATAATAAAAACATCAGGCAATGATTAACTATCAATATATATGAGTCAAATGTTTTAATATTTAATAGTTTAGATATTTCTAATTGATAGTTAATTAGATTGACTTTGTGGCTGCTTATTGCCCATTTAATGAATAGGCTACACATAGCCTCTGAGATAGTTTTTGTATTCATCATTAAATGATTATTTTTTTAGATATAAAAACAGCTCAACTATACTGTAAATTTTGAAACCTGTAACAAATTTGATCTGACATTTAGGCTTCGGTATGCTAGTTTAGATATTCATAAATATTGATGGTGGTGGTCGCTTATTATATTGCAGCTACACTGCAGAATAGCTACAGACTATCGCATAATACTTCTTTATATAACTAACTTTTCAGTTTTATGTACAAACATTTTATAATACTTTGGGATTATACCAACCACACCAGTATGAAGAACACAAAAATATAAATTTATAGAAACAAACATGATAAAACGAAAAAACAACTCTTTAATTACAAACTTAAAAGCATTTCCAGGTATTGTGATCGGTATTGTTGTCGCTGTTATCTTATCTTTCTTGAGAATCCCGATTACGGCAGGCCGTGCGGCATCACATGATTATTTAAGTTTTTTGCAAGGTACATAATTGCCTTTCCATTACAATTCAATTTATATTTCTGATCAGCCCCTCTAGAATTTGATATTTTACTGATAGGTACGATCTCGAGGGATGTTTTTCTTTCGTTAACATCAGCGTGGGGCAGCGCCGGCCGAAGCCCGCGATGATGGCCGGAGGCACTCGCATTTTGGGTGGCGGACTGTGATCAAGAATAAAAACAAGTTTTGAGTGGTTTTTTTTTTTTTTTTTTTTTAATGGTAAAGAGTTTAGTTTTTGTTTGGTAATGTTTGTTTTTGTTGAATTTTTGTGTTTGGAGAAATGTAGGGTAAAACACGGAAGTACAACAAAACAACGCCCCAGCTGAACGGGCGGCGAGACTCTGCAATCACGTTATCAACTAGACCGCTCGACTTTGACCTCTGTCTGAGGATGGGGAGGGGTTTGCGATAAGACAATTCCTGTTTTATATTGACAAAATATTGTTCTGCGCTAATCTAGTAATCAGTAGAAGCAAAATGTCAAATAACGATTCATGTCTGGGTGTGGTCGGTATAATCCCAAAGTACCCATTTTATATTGGAAATTGTGTCATGGGAATAAGAGTTGAAAAGCAACCGTACAATTTAAATTGTCTAACTACCATCTGTTTTAATTTATAAAATTCACATTTTTTTAGGTTTGCAGGCTTTCTGTAAAATTTATTAACAAATCCTATTTATACTTTACATAGGCCTTTGAAGTACCTAATTCAAGTTAAATATCATTTTTATGAGGAAACATCAGACTGCTTACTCTTTACTGGTAGATGTATCTATCCACTTAAGTTATACTGAAGGAGAATCGGAAAATGTTTTTGAAGAGTGTGATAGATCAGCACTTGCTTATGTTGAGGTATATGTTTGTGTAACGCCATTCCATAACAGAGTTTAGGCTTGCCGGCAAACTAGTGGGCTTGATCTTCTGGTAAGGTAATGAAAACTTTTACATCTGCGAACATTAATATGTTTGCTTGTAGATCTTTCAAAATATCTTTAACAAGCAAATTAACTAGGCCAAGACTAAGGCTAATGTTTCAGACATACCTGTAGTTTGAATAAATTCCTCAGAGCAGAACAAGGTCAGTCTTGCTTTCAAGTGGCGAACAAAGAGTTATTCTTGAAACCAAGTCAATATTAGGTCATCAATTCCATACACATATAACTTTGAAATCAATAAGTCATGATTCACCTTGTGGAAGGCTTTTGCAAAGTAGAACTACATAGTATCTACCCACTTTCTCTCTATGAATGCTTGAAGAATAAATTCCTGGAACACAAGAAAATTTAACACGGTAGATCTACCAATGGTAAATCCATGCTGCTGAGGATTAATGAGATTGACCAAAGCAGGTTTTTAAATGATCAAGCACTAAATTTTTGAATAGTTTTCCAATGAATTTTAGTTAAAAGTTCTTCACATTACTATAACATGCACTCTTTGTTATAGGCACAACAAATCAAACTTAGAGCCCTTTGTTTTTTTATTTTTATTTTTTATTTATTTCCAACGGCAGCAGCCAATTTACAAAGACAAGCATAGATGGTAGAATACAGCGGAAAATAAAATTAATTAAGGGCTTTGTTGAGCCCTTTTGAGAATTTTATCTTGAGGAATGATTCATTAAAGATATCTCTCAAGGGTTGAGCTAGAACTGAGCCGCTGTGTTTGAGTAGAAGAGGGATGTTGTCAGGTCTTTGCCTTTTCAAGTTAGGAGTTTCAATTTGTATTCGTCTCCTTCCATAAACTGAATTCATGTGCATCGTTTTTGGAGCGTTTAAAACTGTAGACAGGAGGAGAGGGCCCTGACTGTGAGTAGTCAGATTCAAATTATCTAGCAAAAAGTTCAGCTTTTTGAAATATTGCTTTTTTACTATCTAAAAAGTTACTTTTGAAAAGAAGACTTGAAGAAGTTCGTAAAATAACGAATATTGTAGGGATAGAGTCTTTGACATGCCTCTGACAACCGATTGCACTTGGTACAGAATTGTATGTTTCTTTACGGATTTAGTTGTTAGTAGTGTGAATAATTGGTACTTTGGTATTATCCATAGGCCACTATTTTTGGAAGAACTTGCACCTAAAAATCTACATTATTAGAATGAACAAACTTAGATGAGTTTGTTAGACAGTCTTAACCAGTAAAAAAAGTTCAATACAGCAGCCATTTACATTCTTCCAAATATTTTAATTTGACTATTTTCTAGCAAAGACCCAACATAACTCCTTAAATAATGTTGACTAACTTTTATTATAACTCGTATTCTGGATTAGATTCTATATATAATATATACTATATGTTGTATAAAGTATCATAGTTCAGTGCTTCATGATTTGAAATATGTGATAAACCTTCTGTAAACATCGCTAACCATTATAAATCAATAAAAATGTAATAAAACTAAAATTTTCAAAATTATTTACTTAAAATTAAGTTTTTTCAATTTTTTATCTTAAAAATGTGTAATAAACAGTTTATTAATTTTATTCGTTTTATAAAAACCAGGGTTTAAGGCTACAAGGTGGTGGTGACCTTTCAAATTTTGGAAAAATAAAGTGGTCAAGCTATAAGGCCAAACAGAAATTCATTTGAAAGACAAATATCCATAAAAACTTAGTGCCTTCACATAGTGTGTGGTTATTATACACAACTATCTCGTAATTGTAGTTTACAATGTGCAGGTGCTTTGATAACTTATATATTTTGCAGCGCCTCCTGGTGGTGAGTTACATAAATGGGCATAGCATATAAACCTTCTACGTGGAAAAATACATATACATATAAATTTTCCTCATGATCGTTCAAATAGTTTCTGAGTCTTTAAAGGACAAACACATAAACATTCATTTATATATATATATATATATATATATATATATATATATATATATATATATAGGTAGATTACATAGCTAGTTATAACTCATCCAGGATACGTCTACCTCAGTTCTGCTTCTTCAGCCAACAAAAATGCTGTATTGCACCTTGCAAAACACTGGACTATTTTCTCTTCAATTCGTTAAAAAAATTCTCGTTTGTATTGATTAGGCTATTTCCTTTTGCTTTTTTGCCCATTTTTGTTTTTGATTATCGTCTTTATGTTTTAAACATTTTATTTTACTTTATTGGAGTGAATTGCTGGAATTTTTATTTTACAGTAGTTGTGTTGTTGTTTATTGATCTAAACAAATACATTGAACTAAAACAAAACCTGCATTTGTTACTGAAATAGTACATTGTAAGCATACAGAAAATTAAGGATATTGTTTCTAAAATAAAATCAATAATAATTATGTGATTTTCAGAGTGTTTGAGTCACTCTTTTCAATACTGTAACAGGAATAATAATTGCAAAATTAAAATATTACAGGGAGTATTAAAAGAATAATAGGATTTCAGACATTTGCCATTCTATATGTTACAAAATGTATAACACAAGGGGATTTTTCCGAACATTTTCCTTCGTTCAGTGATCCAAAAAAATCGCTGGACAGTGGCAAATCCTAGAAGAATCCTGTTTCCTTCACAATTCTTCCATCGTCAAAAACAAATTTCAAACAAAGTATAACACAATGTTTTGAGGATTGAAATCTAACATTTTCGTTATATGAGACAATTTATTAGTACTTAAAAGTTGCAATGTGTGGCAATGGACTGCCACTAAAAATAGGAAGAATAAAAGCAAAAGAAAAGAAATGAAACATACCCAAAAAACCGATTTGAGTAAAATAAAATGTATCTGGGAGGATTGGTGAATGGCACTGTAGACATTAATTTGGTTATCAACTTTCTGAGGCAAGTTAAACCTATAAGTTCTTTGGAAATGGAGTTACAGTCTATAATGCCATTTTTCCTTAATTTTAATATTGGTAATAAGTTTCGGTGTAGAAAAACTGGAAAATACTCGCCAGCACAAACTTCTGTTTTTTAAATGGAGGCAAAACTGACATAATGTAATTGAATATATTCTTAAAACACACCTTCATATCATTATAAGAATGTTCAGTCCTTAAATTTATATATGGTACTGCTTCTATTGCATTTTAAATTATAAAATTCAATATTGAAATTGTAACCTACAAATGACTATTTTAAAAGTTTTTGCCATTATTTAACTGTTTGTAAAATAGCTCTAAATGGTGAATATTAATTAAAAAATCATAGAGCTGTTTGTTAGAAAAGCTCTTTAATGAAAATGGTTTTGTAATAAAAGTTTGAAAACTTAAAATAAAACTCTTTCCTCTTCGTTAACCTACATCAAAATTATACAACAAACCAATCAATTATACATGCTTATGTAATATACATCTAGCCAAAGCCAAAAACTGCAGTTAATGTTGAACAAAATAACCAAATAACCTACTATGGTCATAAATAGCTCAATTATAGTACAGTGCCACAAGTGTTATTAATGCTCTTAGTATTAACTAAACGCGAAATCTTTGAGTAGCTGGACTAGCCCTGCTATATTATAATATTCAGACATTCGTTTCTCTAATATAAATAACAGTTATATTTGTAAGAGAAAATGAGAGTACCATATTTTGGTTTAATCATAATATTATTTTCCTTAATGTATTTATTTGTTGCATTGTCTTATGGCACCAATAATTTTCAGGCATTGGTGGCTATGGCCAACCTAAACTTTCAACAACCTCCGAGAAGTATAGCAAATCAAGGTCTCTCAAGAACTGGATTTGGATCTAGTTCTTTATCCGGCCATGTCACCCCAACATCAGGCATGTTTCCTGGAAGCAGTTCATTTACACCACAACAACTTTCCCCAAACCGAAATCTGCCTCCCATGGCGAACAGGAGTTTGTTTGGCCAAAGAGCTTTCCCAGAGAGAAGACCTGTACCTTCACTCAGTTCTGTTATGCAAGACTGGTAAGTTGGTGTAATGTTTAAAACTAAATCCATTCTGAAGTGTCCTTCATACTAAAAATAAATGAATTTACAACAGTTACTCTTTGTAAAAACCTGCATATTAGGGGGTTTGTGTTCTCCCCCCTTCTTTCATGAACACATAAAACTTGCCAGTTACCTGTGGCTGTGATGTGTGCGTGATGTCAGTATCTAATCATATCCAAAAAACGCTTTTTCATCCATAAACTTTATATAAATACTAAATATCCAACAATTATCTCCCATGTTGGGTGACCCTTTTACGACTACTGTTTTTCAAATTTTCCTAGTAAAAGAATTACATAAACTGTAGTGGTTTATGAAAAAAATGTATCTTCTACAATAATAGAGATTTTCAAATTATTTTTTAAACATTTTTATTTGCATAATCTAGAGAACAATTTTTTTTATTAGTACTTTGTGCAGAAAAAAAAGTTTTACTGACCCACTAACGTGTATGTTTTTCACAATCTACTTTCATTTACAAAATTATTTTTTAAATGTGTCATAGTCTGAATGCATATTATAATTTATGGATCATTGCGGACTATATGAGCAATATTTAACACAAATTTACAAATATGAGAAAAAGTATAAATAACGGTAAAAATCTTAATTAGAGAATACATAACAAAAGTTTCAAAATGGGCATTCGTTACTCTTTTTTTATCTTTGTTTAAATGTCTTTCAATAATTTTGAACCAAAGATAATAAAATGTAAACACAATAAACAATAATATGAACAAACTTAACATATCAGGCTGTTGTGTATTGAGTGTCATATGTGATATGTGACAAGCCAAGGACTGCCGGCTGGTCAGTCATAACGACAATTGAGCTCCACCAGCTGTGTAATTTCTTCTTTCTTAAATGATGTAAATGATCTCAACATAGCATCAGGCAGCTGCGTATTGGATGTCAATTGTGAAAGCAAAAGTGCTGTCAACTGCACAATGTCTACTTTTTCACTCTCATGTGAATTGAATTATTAATCAATTCAAAGACATTTAATAATATAAATACTGTTAATAGGTTTGGGATCGAAATTTGATTGAATAATAATAAACGTTTTACAACCTATTATCCAAACTATAAATATTATTATTAGTTGGTTACGCAGTAAGCGATTCTATCACCAATCGTAACTTCCCCCATGACGCGTTAAGCAGAATAACTTGCAGTATCTCGTAACAACGCATTATATTTATTTTAGTTCTCTGAAATTTTGTAATAATGTGAGAATGCTTTTTGGCCTTCCATTGTGATGGTGGAGTGTGACGCATCAGGACAGTTGTTACCAGTCACAACATTAGTTTTTGTTGCTTTTGACCGCCTGCGTAAGATTCAAGACACTGCACAAGAGGAAGGTGAACTGGAAGTAAACAACATTCACAGTCTCCTGATAGCGAACAATATGTAATAGTTCAAAGTAAACTGTTACCTCTAGTGTAAAATTACAATATTTAGTAAGGGCCTTTTTCTTTATTATTCTCGTAATTTAATATGTAGTCGTATAATTTACTTTATGTTGTGATATATTATTGTTTTTTAGGAGCTCAAATCCAATGGGAAGTATGGGCAGCTTTGGAATTCCTCAGAGTAGGTCATTTGGATCTCAAGGCAGTGCCGTAACCAACTTCCATTCTGTGTTTGGTGGTGGCGGGGGGGATGCGAGCACACCACCATTACTAGACCTGTCACTCTCTGAGTTTCCATCATTAACCAACAGAGGGCAAGGAGATGCAATGCCTCAGCCTAGTACAATGCCTGGAAAACAGCCTTATGGTGGGTAGATAGTTTGTAACAGATGCATCAGTTACTTTTTCTACAGAATAATTGTTGAAGTACAGTTAGCTCTAAATGTTATTTATAAAGAAAACATAGCTGGCACCATATTACACCCATAACAACCATAATCCAACCCATTGGGCCTTTAAAACAAAACTGCAATTTTTCTCCTACTAAGTAATTTATTCATCCAAATTCTGTATTTTTTTTATTAAGTATTAAAAGAATCGGTATTTGTTAAAAGGGCATCAGTCACTTTTTTTCACAATTCCACTTTTTGGTGGATTTAGATTCTTTATTTCTAGATCTACATTCTGTGTTAATGGGGCATCAGTCAGTCAAGTAATAAGCCCACAGCACAAGGTTGAATATTGTGTAATTTGTTAAAAAGGCATCAGTCTATGACTCATGCCCTTTTAACTAAAAATGTTGGCTGTACTTTTGTTTAGCTACAGCTGTTAACATGGAAACAGCTGTCGAGCAGCTTGAATATTGTGAGCAGGTTTTAAAGTTATAGTTTTCAGATTCTTTGGTTAATTCAACAGTGTAAACGAGTAGAAAAATATGATAGAAAATATGGAAAGTGTTAATCATGATGTTTCTCGTAAAAGGAAGTTTACAGATCCTAGTGGGTACAAAAGGAATCAAATAAGGAAAGCCATTATCAAAGGGGAGAAAATGTGTGAACCATAAAGGCAATGAAACTCCAGCTAAGAAGCCTCCATTTACTTGTGGGTAAGTAATAATTTAAATGAGGTTATCAACATAAACTTATAAACTTTGTTTACCAATATAATTGGTGTGTGTCTTTTTAAATAACTTATATAATAAAATCCTCAGAGCTACATCAAGTTACAAGTCTGAGCCTAAGTAGGCTATTACTGAAATAATTGGTTTACATTAGCCTAAAACTCTCATTTTGTTACAGATGCAAGAGAAATTGCTTGGGAGCGTTTCCAGAGGACAACGTGACTGAGATTTTTGCTAGGTTTTCACGACCTCGGTACGAAAAATGAACAAGACATGTTACTATATGGACTTTATTGATGTGGAGGAAGTGGCAATACGTAGACCAAGAAATGGAAAATCCAAGAATAAACAGTGCTAGTTTCAAATATCACCTTTTGATTGGAACTTCAAGACATATAGTATGTTTGAATGCTTTTGTCAATGCTTTTGGTGTTACAACTAAAAAAATCCGCGAATCAGAGAACTCAAGAAGGCCTGCAAAACTCCCGAAGATAAAAGAGGAAAGGCAGTGTCTTTTTCCGTGTTCCGATGAAATAAAAAGCTTGGTTAGAGAACATATTAGTTCATTTCCTGTGAAGGAATCCCACTATTTGGGAGGAACCAAATTTTACCTGAATGCGGAATTAAATTTAAAATAATGTATAACTTGTTTTGTGAGAAGTACCCTGAAAAGAAGGTGAGTTATAGTTTTTACTACACGTTTTTTTAAAGATAATTTTAATCTCAGATTTGGTCGGCCTCAAGTCGACACATGTTGCACATGTGAAGAGCTTAAGCTAAAAATTAAATCTCCGCACTTGAATGAAGCTGCAAAACGGAGTGCTGTGGCCGAGCTTCTTGTACATAAGCGACGAAGCCAAAAGTTTTATTCTGCGCTAAAGTATGAGGCCTCAGAAGATGCTAAGGAAGAAAACAATATTCTTTCAATTGCATTTGATTACATGCAAAACATTTCCCTCCCAAAGGTGCCTGTGCAGGAACTGTTTTATTTGCGCCAACTTACAGTGAATGTGTTTTGTGTAACAGACTTAAAAAGTAGAAAACAGCAACATCTACCTCTATCATGAAGGAGAAGGTCACAAGGGGCCTAACGAAGTTTGCTCCTTTTTGGATGACTACCTTAAACATGTTCCGGAAAGTGTGACAGAGCTCCGTATTTTTTCGGACAATTGCGCTGGTCAAAATAAGAACCAGACATTGACTAGGTTTTTTCTTATTTTTAACTGACAGTAAAAGGTTCTTAAAAATTCAGCACTTTTATCCTGTCAGAGGTCACAGTTTCCTTCCTTGTGACAGAGAGTTCGGCTTAATCAAAAGGATGCTTAATAAGCATGACAGAATATTCAGTATGTATGAAATCATTGAGGTAATAATAAAAAAGTGCCAAACCTGGAAAGTTTCTTGTGAAGGAGGTGAGAGCTTCAGAGATTTCTAACTTCAAATCTTGGTGGATAAAGTATTACAAAAATACTCCAGTTTCAGAGGAAACAAAAAAGTAACCAAGCAAAGAAAAAAGTCAAATTTGGGATCAGTAAGCTGTTTCATTTTGTATTTGAATCTACTTTAAAAGCTACATAAAGGCATACACCACCATTAATGGTCTCCATTGCCACACCTTTTTTCATGTCTTTAACAAACACAGGGATTACTGGTCCCAGCGAACTTGCTTACCCAGAGGGTAAAGTGCCTATAAAAAAATCAAAACTCCAAGATTTAAGAAAAGTCATTCAGTATGTACCTCATGAAACAGACAATTTTATAATGATATTTTAGAATGGCCTGTAATGGAAAATATTAATATGCAAGAAGAAGATGAGTGATCAACAACAGATGAAGTATCAACAAAAACCTACAATAGGGCACAAATTTAGTTTCTTTTCTATGATAAGGAGTTTAAAAAAGATGTTTAAGTAACATAATTTAAGCTTAGGCCTATACCAATAATTCTGTACTCATTGTATCTTTTAAAAATAAATGTTTTTTATAAATTATGAGTGTTAACACTATTTTTTTCATGTGGCATATTGAAAATTTGTTAAAAGGGCATAAGTCACACATTTTTTTAAATTCATAAAAATTTGAAATTTTGATAAAAATTTGAAATCTTTATATTGAGATGTTAAAAATAAGGCAGAAAATGCAATGCATATTTATTTAGGAATTTTACATTTGCTATATAATATTTAATCGGTTTTTATCAAGTTTTCCGAAAGTTTACTTTTTATGACTGATGCCCTTTTAACAAATACCGATTCAAAACTATATTTACTTTTTTATTGGTAGCAGCAGTATCACTTAAAAACTATAAACAAATCAATTGTTTCATACACGCCTCATTTCTTTCATAAGTTCTAAAGATTATTTTGATACAAGATAGGGTGTCATTCTTCGATAAAATAGTTTCCATAGTGACAACGATGAAAAGGAACATTTTCACCAGCTACATAACCCAAGTATTGCATATTGTTGGCTTAGCATAGCTTCATAAACAAAATACTTTTCATCGTAATAGATCTGAAATGTTGTAATATAACCCTTTGCACACCAGCCTATTTTTCTAAAAGTACTACCCAGAAAACGCCAAGGGTATTTTCAGCAGTTTTGCAAGCTTTCACAAACTTTATCATAACTTTTTTTATTTTTTAACAGATATTGATGATTTCTTTACCATTGTTTTTGCTTATAACATTCTCTTGTTCAGTTGGTAAATTGTAGTTGCATAAATGTAACTTAAACTTATAAAAAAAATAAAAAATTTAGAAAACAAAAATTAAAATTTTCAAAAAAATGTTTTTTTAGCTCTAATAAATGGTTTCAAAAAACATTTAGGCTGATTTTCTGTTATATCCCAGTAATCTATATCTACCCCTTAACCGAATTACAAAATTTCCAAAGCCTACCTTATATAAAAGTCCAGTTGTGATTTTTTTCACTAAATGTGACACGGGCACAGTTTTTGTAAGTTGCATGGACGTTGTATGTAATGTTACACTATATTCACAAATCAATATTTGACACTATACAAATCGGTACTTTTAGGATTATACCAACCACGCCAGTATAAAGAACACAAAAATTATAAATTTATAGATATATTATAAACAAACGTTTATAGAACGAAAAAAACAACTCTTTAATTACAAAATTACAAACTTACAAAGATTATCAATTGTTGATGAGGTCAGATTCGCTTAAAACTTTTTTCAATGAACTTAGAACGTTATAAAACGATGTAATTGAGTAACAGAACTAATATTCCATCAATCAACAAGCATTTCCAGGTATTGTGATCCGTATTGTGGTCGCTGTTATCTTATCTTTCTCGAGAATCCCAATTACGGCAGGCTGCGTGGCATCACATGATTATTTAAGTTTTTTTGCACGGTACATAATTGCCTTTCCATTACAATTCAATTTATATTTCTGATCAGCCCCTCTAGAATTATATTTTACTGATAGATTACTATCTCGAGGGATGTTTTTTCTTTCGTTGACATCAGCTCGAGCTTCGGAAGCAACCCGCATTTTGGGTGGCGGAGTTTGATCAAGAATAAAAACAAGTTTTGTGTGTTTTTTTCCAATAAAAGAGTTTAGTTTTTGTTTGGTAATGTTTGTTTTTGTTGAATTTTTGTGTTTAGAGAAATGTAGGGGTAAAATACGAAAGTACAACAAAGCGAACCGGCGGCGAGACTGCAATCACGTTATCTACTAGACCGCTCGACTTTGACCTCTGTCTGGGGATGGGGAGGAGTGGTTTGCGATAAGACAATTCTTGTTTTATTCTGACGAAATATTGTTCTACGCTAATCTATTAATCAGTTGAAGCTAAATGTCAAATAACGATTTATGTCTGGGTGTGGTCGTATAATCCCAACGTACCAATGAATCTAATAAAAGGGGCATAATAAAAATGCCCTAACAACAAAAGTAATGAGAGAATTACAAAACGTAAACAACGCACAGCAACACGAACGTAACCTCACTCTAGACCAAACAATCCAACAGCTGCGAAGCTCAAATACGACCAAACAAAACAGTCCATAAAGGAATTAACTAATTTGTGGTTGCAAAGCAACTAATTGACTATCGATTAGTCAAAATCTCGCGGCAATCAGATGAACTATAAGAAAATTACAGGCGAAAAACGTGACGTACCTATATTACGGCCGTTGGCGATTTTCGGTTGAGTAGCCGACGGCCGTAATATAGGTACGTTGGCGTGCAATGGGATAAATAACAAGTAAACGGTGTGTTCAAAAAATGTCTGACCTTAATCTGTTATAAGATATTTCATCAATCAACATATTTTAACCCTTTTAGTGCCAGAGATAAAAATTAAATCCATGTTGAAAAGTAGCGCTGAGTTATTTTTTGTGACTATGCTATAAGTGCCAGAGGGTTTTGGATGAAAACGTAAGGTTTTTCGAAAAAGATTGACATAAAATTTGTTTTTTATCATAGAAAAACTCCTTTTTACTTCTTTTTAAAGGTAAATTAATTATGCATCAGAAACTATTTAACATTTTAAATTTTTATATAATTTTTTTAATAAAAAAATCTCTTTTAAACAGCAACATTTCCACGGAAACAAAATTAAAAACCAAGTTTTGAGGTAAAATAACTACTGTTAAAGTACTTTCATAATAACGAGAATTTAAAAACAGCTCAAAATAATGTGTAATAACCTAATATTGTACCATAAACAAAAAATTTCTATAAATAGTTAATTACTGGAGAATATTTTTACTAAAACGCAAGGTTTCGAAAAGTAAGAAATTCACTTAAAATTTATTTTTGAACATTAAAAGCTCATTTTTAAATTTGTTTGGAAGGTAAATGAATTGCCAATCACAAATTATATAACAATAAGATGTTTATATAATTTAAAAAAATATTAAAATTTCACTTTAGACCATAACTTTTCTACGGAAATAAAATAAAAATCCAGTTTAATGTAAAATAACTAATATAAGAAAAATGTATATTTAAATTTTTAATACTTATGATAAAGAGCATTTAAAAACACCCTAAAATCATGTGTAATAACATAATATTGTACAATGAACACAATTATAAAAATTATCCAAGTGCTATAGGTTTGTTTTGCTAAAAAAGCACCAAGGTTTTCAGAAGTATTCAGTTAAAGTTTATTTTTCACGATAACAAGCTTTTTTTAATTCTTTTGTAATCTTTAATGCTAAAAAGCCATTTGAAACAATGCAAAATCATGTGTAATATAACAATAATTACTAGAACACTCGGAAATGACTGTCATCAATTTTTTATTAATTTTAATATCTAATATAACTTAGAACCATTTTAACGATTATATAACCTACAAAATGCTCCGTTACTCCTCACGACACCACGATCTAGATCTAACTAAGAAAGTGTTGTATTTTACTTAGTTGTTTATGTCACCTAACAGCATTAAAAAATAGAAATAATAGTTGAAAAGGTTAGGTTAGATAATGTATTGGCTTTTGGTATGATATCAGCCAGTATGGGATAAGTTAAAAAGGTACTACAAATGAAATAGAAATCGTCTCAATCCAAGACTCCGGTGCTCTTCCACGTAGGAACGTCTCATTTCGGAGCGAGACTCAGCACTCAAGCGTGTTTTTACATTGTCTCATAGTGAGATCCCTGGCACTCAAAGGGTTAACAAGTGATTTTCAAAATAGTTCCCTTGAGACTACAAACACATATTCTTTTCTGTGCTCCTGTTATTTTTGCAAGCAAGTTTTGGAGATCTCTTCCAGAATGGTCTTCTGTTAAGATGTACAATTTTTCATATGTAATCCTGGTCTTAAACACGTTCGCTACCACCATGTTAAGAAAAGTCGTATACCTACAGACCAGCCGGCTCAAATATGAGCCGCACGGTTTCTTCCCGTGCACCGGCGTCCCAAATATGCGCCACTCGGGGCACCTCAAATAGACTGACGTCCCATATTTTGCGCCGCTGTTTGCATGCCACTATTATTGCCATGAAAAAATCACTGGTCTATTTTAGAGGCTTGATACTTTTGTATTGGTCTATGGGGATGTCTGGCTCACATGTGGGACGCTTGGTCTCTGGATATCTTACAAATTACGTCCTATCATGGCCTATCATGCCAACTTGTTATAACCAGTGGCACAATAATTAGACTATGAATATGTGAGACACTTAAATATAATGTAGCGTGGAACATTCTGACTATAAGTGTAAAATTTAATAACTTATTTAATAAATGTTCACTTTATTTTGTTAAATAGTTATGACATATGGGTTAACGGTCATGTATTATGTCTTGTAGAGTAAAAAGAACCCCATTTTATGTTTTTTGTACCTTGAAATAAAATAAATTTTATTTCTACTTAATTTTCTTATATTCTACTTTTTTAATTTCTAAACTTAAAATTCTTGTAGGCCTATAGCCCTAATAAGATATGTATGATAATACATTCAATGAACTTGTATTTATGACTCTGTTGTTTGAGCTTTTGTACCATGAATTAAAATACTATCATAATAAGATATGCATGTTTGATTGAAAACTTACCCTAAAACCTACAGTAATTGAGCAAATAAATACTGGCTTATGGGACGCTTGGTCTACGCTAAGATTTTTGATGCTATAGACCGAGCGTCCCACATATGCGCCGCCGTAAACATTACGCAAATCAGCAATATATCAAATAAGAACAGTACAGACGTACATTTTAGGTTATTTTGTTGAATTATAGCTCAATTCAACTATATTTTATCCTTGGTCTGTGGTTAGTCTCACACCAATCATTCTCGGTCTGTGTAGAACAACCACCACATTTGTAACGTTGGTCTGTTACGGTGACCCGGGCGGCGCAAATATGCGCCGCCTGGTAGCGAACGTGTTAAATTGGGACCCTATAAGGGGCATCTTCAAGTGAGAAAAAACCAGCAATCATGTGGTTCTCTTAAACCCTTCCGGGCCAGGCGGCAATATATTGCCGCCATAGATCGTGTCTGAAAAGTGCCAGGCGGCAATGTATTGCCGCCTTGATATTCGTCGTTTTCTTAAATAAATACGACGTCAAATGATTAAAGTTTTATGTTTTTTTATTCCCTGCTATATTTGTAGATAGTTAATATGAATATAATTTTTATTTTGGAGGGTCTATGCATTTTTATTTCGTAATTGTCACGTGACATTAATCAGGTGACTCGATCTATTGTTGTTTAATTCTTTATGCTTTAGTGTAATCGTACTATTGTATGCCTGGATTCTTCTTCATTATTTTTATTTAGTGGTTGTAAATATTAGTAGTGTTACCTGCTTAGCTATTGTGTGTAGTAGTTACAATGACTGACAATTTGCGATCTCACGGGAAGTGAAATTGTAAGTAGCATATTTGTAAATAGAAAAAAGTGTAAATTAATTTCAAAATAAAATTGTGTAAATATTTCTTGGTAAATAGTGTTTTTTAACTGTATTGAAACTGCTTATGGATCCTACAATCATCTGTTTACCGGTACATCCATAATGTGAATATTTATTTTAAGTTTCTTGCAGTGTAAGAGTCAGTTGCTTTATCACTTGTTGCGAAGTACAATTATGGCGTATTTATACAAAATGTGTCATAAAAAATTTATTTATGAGAGAAATAACACAAAATTTTTGTATGGTTGTTCCTTTATAAATGTACAATATAATAACATAGCTTCCTACAGTAAAATTATTTTTCTTTTTTAGTTATTTACAAAAAAAAATAAAAAAAATTTTTATGTAATCCATTTATTAAAACATTTTTTTTTTTTTATTTTAAATTACTTAAAACTACATCTATATATTTTTTTGTTGATAGTATATATCTATACGAGTAAATTTGGTGCAACTTTTAGGTCATTCTCTAATGTTTATGAAAAGTAATAAATTTTAATCTAAGAGACTGCAAAATCGTCAATTTTAGCCTGGCACTTTTGACTAGTCACAAGGGGATATGATATGTGAAAAAAATTTTGCAACATCTCATATTTGGTCCTGGCCCTGAAAGGGTTAAGCAGGGGATTAATATTAACCCCACATAATGGAAATATTAGTATGTTATAAACAAGGTGAGAAGAATTGATTAGACCTTTTGTCCAGACAGAAACAACTAAAATAAAAATTAAATTAAATCCATGATGAAAGTAGTGCTGAGTTATTTTTTGTGACTATGTGATAAGTGCCAGTATACCCAGAAACGCCAAGGGTATTTCAGCAGTTTTGCAAGCTTTCACAAACTTTATCATAACTTTTTTATTTGCTTTAACAGATATTGCATGATTTCTTTCCATTGTTTTGCTTATAACTATTCTCTTGTTCCGTTGTAAATTTTTAGTTAGCATATAATGTAACTTAAATTATAAAATAAAAATAAAAATTTAGAAAACAAAACTTAAAATTTTCAAAAAAAATGTTTTTTAGCTCTAATGAATGGTTTCAATAAACATTTAAGGCTGATTTTCTGTTATATCCCAGTAATCTATATCTACCCCTTAACCGATTACATAAATTGCCAAAGCCTACCTTATATAAAAGTTCAGTTGTCTCGTTGTGTTTTTTTTCACTAAATGGTGACACGGGCACAGGGTTTTGTAGAGTTGCATGGACGTTGTAGTAATGTGTACACTATATTCACAAATCAAATTATTTGAACACTAATACAAATCAGCTACTTTAGGATCTATACCAAACACGCAGTATAAAGAACACAAAATTATATATATATAGATATCATTATAAAACACAACGTTATAGAACAGAAAAAAGAAAAAAAAAACAAATCTTAATTACAAAATTACAAACTTACAAAGATTATCAAATGGTTGATGAGGTCGATTCGCACTTAACTTTTTCAATGAAAATGTCGAACGTTATAAAAACGATGTAATTGAGTAACAGAACTAATATTTCCATCAATCAACAAGCATTTCAGGTATTGTGATCCGTATTGTGGTCGCTGTTAGCTTATCTTTCTCGAGTAATCCCAATTACGGCAGGCATGCGTGGCATCACATGATTATTTAAGTTTTTTGCACATGGTACATAATTGCCTTTCCAATTACAATTCAATTTATATTTCTGATCGCCCTTCTAGAATTATTATTTTACTGGATAGTTCTATCTCGTGGATGTGTTTTTATTTTCGTTGGACATCAGCTCGACGCTTCGGAAAGCACCGCATTTTGGGTGGCGGAGTTTTGATCAAGAATAAAAACAAGGTTTGTGTGGTGTTTTTTTCAATAAAGAGTTTAGTTTTTGTTTGGTACATGTTTGTTTTGTTGAATTTTTGTGTTTAGAGAAATGTAGGGGTTTTATACTACGAAAGTAACAACAAAGCGAAACCGGCGGCAGAGACTGCAATCACGTTATCTACTAGACACGCTCGACTTTGACCTCTGTCTGGGATGGGGGTGTGGTGTTTGCGATAAGGTACAATTCTTGTTTTATTCTGACGAAATATTGTTCTACGCTAAACTAGTAACTCAGTTGAAAGCTAAATGTCAAATATCGTTTTTTATGTCTGGGTTGTGGTCGGTATCATCCCAACGTACCAATGAATCTATAAAAGGGGGGCATAAATAAAAAATGCACTAACCAACAAAAGTAATGAGGAGATTACCAAACGTAAACAACGCCTACTTGCAACACGAACCGTAACCTCACTCAGAAACAAAAAACCAATCAACAGGACTGCGAAGCTCAAATACGACTCAAACAAACAGGTACATAAAGGGATATTAAACTAATTTCGTTGGTTGCCAAAAGCAACTAATTGTATAACGATTAGTCCAAAATCTCGCGGACAATCGAATGAACTATAAGAAAATTACAGGCGAAAAAAACGCTGAACGTACCTATATTTACGGCCGTGGCGATTTTCGGTTGAGTATGCCGACGGCCGTCAATATAGGTACGTGGCGTGCATGGGATAAATAACAAGTAAACGGTTGGCGAAAGATTTGTGTTCAAAAAAATGTGGATGACCTTAATCTGTTTATAAAGATAATTTTTTCATCAACATTTTTTTAACCCTTTTAGTGCCCAGAGATAAAAATTAAATCCATGTTTGAAAAGTTAGCGCTGAGTTTATTTTTTTGTGACTATGCTTATAGGAGTGCCAGAGGGTTTTGGATGAAAAACGTAAGGTTTTCGAAAAAGATTGACATTAAAACTTTGTTTTTTTTATCATCGAAGAACCTCATTTTTACTCTCTTTTCTAAGGTAAATTAATTATTGCATCAGAAACTATTTAACATTTAAAATTTTTATTATAATTTTTTTTAATAAAAAAATCTCTTTAATACAGCAACATTTCCACGGAAACAAAATTAAAACCCAAGTTGAGGTAAAAATATAACTACTGTAAATGTACTTTCATAATAACGAGAATTTTAAAACAGCTCAAAATAATGATGTAATAACCTAATATTGTAACACCATAAACCAAAAATTTCTATAAATAGTATAATTTAATGGAGAATATTTTTACTAAAACGCAAGGTGAAAAGTAAGAAAATTCACTTAAAAATTTATTTTTGAACATTTAAAGAGCTCATTTAAATTTAGAGTTTGGAAGTGGTAATATGAATTGCCAATCACAAATTATTATAACAATAAGATGTTTATATAATTTAAAAAATATTAAAATTCACTTTTAGACCCATAACTTTTCTACGGAAATAATATAAAAATCCAGTTTATGTAAAATAACTAATATAAGATAAAAAGGTATATTTTAATTTTAATAACTTATGATAAAGAGCATTTAAAAAACACCCTAAAATCATGTGTAATAAACATAATATTGTACAATGAACACAATTATAAAAATTATCCAAGTGCTATAGGTTTGTTTTGCTAAAAAAAGCACATAGGTTTTCAGAAAGTATTCAGTTAAAGTTTATTTTTCACGATAACAAGCTTTTTTAATTCTTTTGTAATCTTTATTGCTAAAAAAGCCATTTGATAAACAATGCAAAATCATGTGTAATATAAACATATATTACTTAGAACACTCGGAAATGACTGTCATCAATTTTTTATTAATTTTAATATCTAATATAAACTTAGAACATTTAACGATTATATTAACCTGCAAATTGCTCCGTTACTCCACACGGACACCACGATCTAGATCTAACTAAGGGAAAGTGTTGTATTTACTTAGTTGTTTATGTCACCTATACAGCATGTAAAAAATAGAAATAATAGTTGAAAAAGTTAGGTTAGGTTAATGTATCTTGGCTTTTGGTATGATATCAGCCAGTATGGATAAGTTAAAAAGGTATACAAATTAGAATAGAAATCGTCTCCAATCCAAGACTCCGGTGTTGCTCATTACCACGTAGGTACGTCTCATTACGCGAGCGAGACTCAGCTACTAAAGCGTGTGTTTTTTCATTTGTCATCACTAGTGAGATTCCCTGGCACTCAAAGGGGTTAACATGGTGGATTGTCAAAATAGCTTCCCTTGAGTCTACAAACACATATTCTTGTTCTGTGCTCACTGTTATTTTTTGTAAGCAAGTTTTGGAGATCTCTTCCAGAATTGGTCTTCTTGTTAAGATGTACAATTTTTCATTATGTTAATCTCTGGTTTCTTAACACGTATCTGCGACCAACCATGTTAAGAAAAAGTCGTATACCTACAGACCAGCCGGCCTCAAATATGAGCTCGGCAACGGTTTCTTCCCGTTTTGCATCCGGCCGTCCCAAATATGGCGCCAATAGGGGAACCTCAAATAAACTGTACGTCTCCCTTATTTTGCGCCAGCTGTTTGCATGCCCACTATTATTGCCCATGAAAATGATGCAATGGATCTATTTTAGAGGCTTGATACTTTTGTATTTGGTCTATGGGGATGTATGGCTCACATGTGGCGACGCTTCGGGCGACTTTTTTCTTTTGAATTTATTGCTTTTTTTCTCTTTGTGTTTTTTTTTTATTCTTTGATGCGTGTCTTCTTGTTATATGTCTTTTAGTCTTCCTAGTTATGTTTGTTTTTGTTGTTTCTTCTATTTTTCTTTTTTTTTGTTGTTATTTCTCTATTTTGATATATGTATTCAATTTTTCTTTCTCTGGAATATCTTAACAAATTACGTCCTATCATGGCCTATCATGCCAACTTGTTATTACAGTGGCACAATAATTAGGACTATGAATATGTGAGCACTTAAATATAAGGTAGCGTGGAACACATTCTGGACTATCAGTGTAAATTTAATAACTTATTTGAATAAATGTTCATTATTTTTGTTAAAATAGTTTTTATGACCTTATGGGGTTAACGGTCATGGTATGATGTCTTGTAGAGTAAAAAGAAACCCCATTTATGTTTTGGTACCTTGAAATAAAATAAATTTTATTTCTACTTAATTTTTGCTTATAGTCTACTTTTTCTACTTTCTAAACTTAAAAATTCTTGTCGGCCTATAGCCTAATAAGATAAGGTATGATAATACATTCAATGAAACTTTGTATTTATGGACTCTGTTGTGTTGAGCTTTTTTTTTTTGTACCATTGAATTTTAAATACTATCATTAATAAGTATTATGCATGTTTGATATGAAACTTACCCTAACACCTACAGTTAATTGAGCAAATAAATTACTGGCTTATGGGACGCTTGGTCTACGACTAAGATTTTGATTGCTATTAGACCGAGCGTCCCACATATACGTGCGCCGCACGTAAGAACATTACGCAAATCAGCAATTTATCAACTAAGAACAGTACAGACGTACATTTTAGGTTATTTTGTTGAATTATAGCTCAATTTCAACGATAATTTTAACATGGTCTGTAGCAGGTTAGGTCTTCACATCAATCTTTCTCGGTCTGTGTAGAACAACACATTTGTAACGTTGGTCTGTTTACGGTGACACGGGAGGCGCCAAAATATGCGGCCGCCCTGGTAGCGAACGTGTTAAATTGGGACCCATTATGGGGCATCTTCAAGTAGAGAAAAAAAACAGCATCATGAGGTGGGTGTGGTTCTCATTAACCCTTTCGGGGGCCAGGCTGGCAAATATATTGCCGGCCATAGATCGTGTCTGGAACAAGTGCCAGGCGGCAATGTATTGCCGCCTTGATATTCGTCGTTTTTCTCTAAATAAATACGACGTCAAATGATTAAAGTTTTATGTTTTTTTATTCCCTGCTATATTTGTATGATAGTTAATATGAATATAATTTTTATTTGGAGGTCTTGCATTTTATTTCGTAAATTGTCACGTGACATTCTCAGGTGACTCGATCTAATTGTTGTTAATTCTTTATTGCTTTGAGTGTAATCGTACTATTGTATGCTGGATTCTTCTTCATTATTTTATTTAGTGGGTTGATAAATATTAGTAGTGTTACCTGCTTAGCTATTGTGTGTAGTAGTTACAATGACCTGACAATTTCGATCTCACGGGAGTGAAATTGTAAGTAGCATATTTGGTAAATTAAGAAAAGTGGTAAATTAATTTCAAATAAAATTGTGTAAATATTTCTTGGTAATTGTGTTTTTAACTGTATTTGAAACTGCTTATGGATCCTACATTCATCTGTTTACCGGGTTACATCCATAATGTTGAATATTTATTTTAAGTTTCTTGCAGTGTATGTGTCAGTAGCTTTATCCACTTTGTTGCGAAGTACAATTATGCGTATTTTATACAAAATGTTTTGTCATAAAAAATTTATTTATGAGAGAAATAACACACAAATTTTGTATGGTTGTTCTTTTTATACATGTACAACTTTTATAACATCAGCTTACTACAAGTAAAATTATTTTTTCCTTTTTTAGTTATTTACAAAAAAAATAAAATTTTTATGTAATCCATTATAAACATTTTTTTTTTTTTTATTTTAACATTACTTAAAACTACATCTATATATTTTTTTGTTGATAGGTACTTATATCTATACGTGTAATTTGGTGCAACTTTTAGGTTCATTCTCTAATGTTTATGAAAAGTAATAAATTTTAATCTAAGAGAAAGAGGACTGCTAAATCGTCAATTTTAGCCTGGCACTTTTGACTAGTCACAAGGGGATATGATATGTGATAAAATTTTTGCAACATCTCATATTTGGTTCCTGGGCCTGAAAGGGTTTAAGCAGGGGATTATATTAACCCCACATAATGTGAAATTTTATGTATGTTATAAACATTGGTGACGAAGAATTGATTAGACCTTTTGTCCAGACAGAAACAACTAAAATAAAAATTAAAATTAAATCCATGATGAAAGTTAGTGCTTGAGTTATTTTTTGTGAATATGTGATAAGTGCAAGAGTGGGTTTGGGATGAAAACGTTAAGGTTTTAGAAAAAGATTGACATCAAATTTACTTTGTTGATCGGTCCTAAGATTTTGTAGGCCACAAGTCAGAACAATTACACTGCACTATATAACTTAGTGGGACATACACTTCTAAGTAGTACCTTTGATTGTATTAGTCCTGAGGTCTGAGCTAGGGCTGCACCACGTAACTTTATTAACCCTTTGCACTCCTACAGTCCCCTAAGATGGTGGACATGGTGCTTTAACCTGTTGCACTCTGTGAATTCTCGGCGCAGCTCGTGTTCCGTACACTCCCTCAGTCCACTTCTTATGGCCCAAGGTCATGTTCTCTACTACACTGAATATAGATGGTGCCAGATGTCTGTTCCACTCTGAAACATGTTATTCACAATCACAACAACAGGTGATTTTAAAGGGGCATTTTAAAAGGACAATTTTAAATGATCGTTTTATGCTAAAGCGTTGCTTTCACTTTTCTCTTATTGATTATTTAATATATTTTGCATGGATTTAAAAAATCAAAGTCTTAGATATATTTCTTTAAAGGTAAAAAGCCAAAAATTACTACAAGCAAATCCACAGAAGTAGTTAATTCTAAGGCAAAATTTTAATATATAATATATAGGTGTTTGAAAAGTCTGGGTACGGCTTTCTAATATTTTACAATCCATAGCAGATAACATTCTATAAACTTTTGCACGAGTGTCATATGGCTATGTAAACTATTTTTCCCTTTAGCTATTATCATGACATGCCAACCATGGGTGGGGACGACCCACAGAAGAAAACATGGAATCCTTAAATTATTTAGAACTACGTCATCAAAATCTGTGACAAAATATCTGAACGAAAATACATACATAAGCAAAAAACCAAGAATCTCATTGATGTCATGTCACAACAACGATAAGCTCTCACTGGAAAGGGTAAATTGTTTGTGGTTTGTTTTTAAATAGTTCATGAGTCACCCAGCTGATAATTGCCAGCTGAGTTTCAGCGGGGCAATCATCTTACAAAACAGACTTCAAAAATATTATTTCATATTTATTACTGCTGGTTTTTACATTAAAATAAGTTGCATAAAAAAATTTAATAAAACTTATTTAAAAAATATTTTATTCATCTATAGTCTAGTCATCAATAGGAAAGGGTTATTTTAATTTTGTATTTTAAGAAACAGATAAATAACATTTCCCCCAAAAATTGTACAATCTTGTTGATTATATAGTTTAGAAATCAGCCAAGATATGGCAGCAGAACATTATATATATAACAGAATTCATTTACAAAAAAATGTAATATAGTTAAATGTCACTGTCCATAAGAGGTGCCAGAGGAGTTTAGGAGCATTTTAGCATCGGCACACTACTTTGGACAGAGGAGTGCAACGACACGGCTCACAAACAAAATATTCAGAGTTGTAGAGGATATGACCTTGGGCCATTTAAGAGGTGGCCAGAGGAGTGCAAATCACAAGTACTGTCATGGGGACGGGGAGTGCAAAGGGTTAATGTTAAAATATTGACTACCTGAGCCTCTCACTTCGCAGATGTCAGGTCTCCCGAGCACTCAGTGATTTCTTGTCTCGATTTATAACATCACTTGTGTAAATCTAATACAATATAAAGGTAATTACTTTCTAGTAATAGTCTGATAGCTGATTTTATAAGTATATTTAGAGGCTGTGTATTTCCACTGGGGTAGACAGTATTTATGTTTGTAGGTCATACACAAGATTCATAACCCCTTCACTCATACATCAAACTTCACTCCATTTATTACTTGTTCCGTCAGAAAATAATGTTTTATATTTTTTAATACATCTGAACTAAATTGTACATATAACTTATGTTTTATAAATATGTTTTGAAGTCTAAAAGAATTAAGAAAGCCAAACAAAATTTCATTATTTTAAATATTTTTACACAAAGTTTTTCTATAGGAAAAAATCGCTTTTTTTGTTTTGTTCAAAAAGTTTTATACCACAAAAAAATAAAAAGGTAAGCAATCTGTCTAGAATATTAAATTATTTTTGACATTTAAAATGATAATATAATTGTGAATTACAGCATTTCAATGCCGGTTCTTAAAGTTACTAAACTCTACTAGGCATTTGGTGTACCCATAGTTTCACAATTTCAGGAGTTCTTCTCATTCATATTGCTCCCGTCAAAAATTTACTCTGTCCTCTGAACTTTAGGCTACCACTCTTTTTGTTATTACTCAAAGTTGTGATCTGATTTACCTGATACTGGCACTGGTGGTACTCACTTATGTATAAAATCAGTGGCAATTTATTCTTTATAAGTTTTCAAACTATTTCTATTATAATGTATAAAGGAGTTGAAACAAAGAAATATATTGTATAAAATAAGCATATGTAATTTAGTCTTAATAATCATGTGTTTGTTTCTCTGTTGATTTTTAAAAATTATGTATGTTTTTGCTTTTAAGTTTTATTTTCATATTCAATACTTGTTATTTAATATTTCATACAAAACATGTAGGATAAAACCATGATTAAGCAGCTGTTGGATTTTGAAATTAAAGTGTTACTATTTGAGGCACAGTCAGTCAATATTCATATTAAATACAGAGTATATAATTCTTTTGTAATATATGTTTTTTCTTTATAAAATCCCCCCCCCCCCCCCACCCCCCCCCCCCCCCACCCCCCCCCCCCCCCACCCCCCCCCCCCCCCACCCCCCCCCCCCCCCACCCCCCCCCCCCCCCACCCAAAAAGGAGATCAGTAATCAAAACATTACTATTGACAATGTTATTCTAATGTTATGCTCGCAGTTCATATTTCAAAAATAACTGCCCAAAATCACCACCCAATTTAAACAAATTGTTTCAGACCGACTGGTAAGGACTCCAGTTTATTAGCCTACATTATATATATATAGTATGTATCAGAGTACATTTATAATTCCAGTATTCATAGGACACTAAACTAACTAACTTAAAGTGAATATACTCGTCAACTAAATAACTGCATCATTATGTAATATAGAATGTGGTCATATAAGGAACTAGAATTTTCTTATGGCGATACAGGGTAAAATACATTTATTTTTTATCCTTTACCTAGTATTAAAGTTATTAATATTTATTTTTTATCTTTTACCTAGTATTAAAGTTATTAATATATTTCACGTTCAAAACCAATGCAGGAAGTTGTGTATTTTTCATGGTTCAGTATTTATTTTGTCGTTTTTATTGTATTATGTAACCAAAGACATGTATATAAAATTGCTTCACAAAGTTCTATGTAAATATTTGTAAATAGATTCTGTTACATATCTCTTTGGTGACAACATCTGACAATATTTTTAATAAAGACGATTGTGAACAATAATAGTTAGTTCAAATTGACTGAATTTGATCATTTGTGCAGTAGAACGAGTCAGAAGTAACATCTTTGTTTTTTGTTGAAGAATAGTATTTTCTTTAAATATACTGTATATATTATTTTTATCTGTAACTTTTTTTATTTATTAACAGCTTTAAAATGTTATATATTTTATGATATTATATTTTTACTATTTATGAATAGGCCTATGAATATTATAATTATCTCATTTCGGTAGATATACGATCAGTGTTTACTTCATTTCGTACTTGTCTACAAAGGAAACTAAAAGATATCACCCGGTAAAATAAAGACGCAAGAACATATTCCGTTACTTTTTTCAAGAGTTTTCAATGAAATCATTTAAATTTGAACAATACACACCACAATATTAAAACATTTAATATACGATTTTCTTTTGTTATTTCCATATTAAAAACGTATAATTTTAAATTGTCACAAGAGTTAAATAACTTATTTGTGATTATTCTCTCATTGCAGTGGCACGTAATTAAAAGGAACTCGATTCCGAATTGTGATAAATTTGACGTATCATTCTGTGTTGTGTATACTGATCTATGTTGAATGTTTTGTAAAAATGTCTTCCAAACCTAACGTTTGTAACTACTGATGTAAATATTTTAGTTAGCAATCTACTACAACTGTCAAATTCTGTATATAATTATACAATAATAAAGACAAATTAATTTGTTTATATGCTGTCTACTTTTATTTTTATATCTTGTGTTGATACCTAATCGATGCCTACCAATGTTCTCATGTTTGTGGATCAAAATATTTCTAGCAAAATTAGATATTGAACTTTTGTATATTATATATAGCCTACATACTAGCGCTTACCAATTTCCTACCCCCTAATAAAAGGGATAGTAATAATTGGGACGCCCTAGATATGGAGTAACTGAAAAATATTGCAATCTCCTAAATCATAACCGAATAGTTAGACTTCGTCAATAGTTGGAATCTACAAAGTAATAACTTTATTTAAATAAGGATGCTAATAAATACTTTTTTTTAATAAGTTTGTTTTATTAAAAAAGTACAAAATCATATTTAGACATGTTGTGCTAATTCTAATGACACGGTTCAAGATGTGTAATCAAACTGGGTGTGGGAATATTGAATATCGATTGCGAATATTCGACTGAAACTGTTCATCTAGCAGCATAAATTTCTCTTTTAATTCAAAATTATTTTGTACTCTGTTATAATATATATACTTTTGTAAATTCATTTGAAGTCCGATTTAAATAAAGTTATTATTTATATAGGTCATAAAAATTTTAATTTTCTTATATTTGAATCCAAAGAAACCTAAATCCTGCAATAGGCAAGGATGATTAGAGCATCTAAAATTACAACAGCTGGTTGTTGCGGCTCACAAAAAACTGCTGCCACATAATTACAGTGAATATTGTTTAGTGCGTGGGTTTTTTGTTAAAGTGCATTATCTCCCTTATTTATCAACCGATTGTCTTAAAATTGGAATCGTAGAATTTTCAATTAGAAAATTTAATTACATTCACAATTATAACATTTTAGTTAGAACATTTAAAAAAAAATGCAATTGTTACTTTTTATGATATGTTGTTTTTAAGATATGTACTACAGTAGAACCTCGATAGTTTCGACACTTTGTGGACTAACGGGGTGTCGAACTATCAAGATGTTCGAACTATAGGGAGTATATAGATTTTAACACAAGGAATATTAAAAAGGCGAGTTTATGTTAAGATGGACTGTAATTTAATTAACAATGTACAACTAAACAAATATTAAACTGATGAAACAAAATGTATCAACTTACATTGTTTTACAGTGCTGTACTTCTTCGTCTTAAAATAGTTAATGATTAAATGAATAAATGTAAAAAATAAACAAACTCAATTCATAATATAGGCTAGATAAAAAACAAAATATATATACAAAAATAAATTAATATGGGACAACTATAAACTTGTAACATGGTTACATCATGTTTTACTTTTTACAAACGCAAAATAGTTTGTGATTTTTAATTGTTTTTCACTTTGGTTTCTTCGCCGAGCCGCCTCGTCACGTAATCGTCGAAGAAACAAAATGTCCATTCCAGTCGTCCCTTGTTCCTGTAAATACTGGATCGCTCCCTCGAAGAATTTTACACCTTCGCTGTGTGTCAGTTTTGATTTTTGAGTGGTATCTTCGTCGTCTTCTGACTCTTCTTCACTATCCTCTCTTGATTTTAAAGCATCAACTATTTCTTCCTCTGAAGTTGGTCCGCTTTCTTTCATCTTGTTTCCATCCACTCGAAAACATCTGTAGGTGAAGCTTCTTCACAACCTGGGATTTTTTCCATTAAAGTGGCTAGCTCGTCATCTTTAATTTCTTCGTTGAACTCATTTCCCTGGTGGTCCAAGAGCTTCCTCCAAGAACGCACGAGCGTTAGGGGATTGAGTTCATCCCATGCCTGGGAAATCCCAGCCAACAACATCCAGCATATCAATTTTTTTTAACTTATCCACTAATTCGACTCCTTCATCTAGGGCTTGAATGAGACATGAAAGGAGTTTCTTCCTATACAACTTCTTAAGCGTTACCAAAACTCCTTGGTCCATAGGCTGGCAAAGGGAGGTTACGTTAGGGGGCAAGAACATAGCTTTAATTTCTCCGTCTTGAATGACATCTACAGCCGGGTGCGTTGTTGCGTTGTCGAGGATCAAGAGTGCTTTCATTGGAAGGTTCTGGGACTTTAGATGCTTCTTAATTTCGGGCACAAACTGTTTGTGAAACCATTCGTTAAAAATGCTCTCTGACATCCAAGCATTTGATTGGTGTCTGTAAAAAACGGGGAGGTCAAAATGGTCACCATTCATTTTAATATTTTTGAAGGCTCTAGGTTTCCTGGCCTTTCCTATCAGAGCCAATTTTAATTTATGAGTTCCTGTTGCGTTACTGCAAGCCAACACAGTAACTCTGTCCTTACTTTTTTTATATCCTGCTGCAGCTTTCTCTTGTTTGAGAGCCAAACTTTTTGTTGGGAGCATTCTAAAATTCAGACCAGTTTCATCACAGTTATAGATTTGCTCTCCACTAAGGCCTAATTCTTCAATCAAAGCTTGAAATTTCATTTTAAAATCATGTGAACTATCGAGATTTGCTGACAGTTTTTTCTCCACAAATGCTCAATTGTTTTAATACCATACCTCTCTTTCCATCTGTCCAGCCATCCAGAGCTTGCTGTGAATTCAGGCTCTCCCTCTTCTTTAAAGTTTTGATAAAATTTCAAGGCCTTTTCCTGTAAAATCGGTCCTGAGATCGGTGTCCCTTTCTCCCTCTGAATCCTAAACCACTGGAAAAGAGCTTCACTTACTTGTTCATACTCAGACCTCTTCATACTCCCTCCTCTTGTCTAACGATTCTGAACACACTCTTTTCACACACCAAGACTCAATTTCATTTCTAGACTTCCTCCATCCAATCACTGTTGACCGACCAACGTTCAAATCACTCGCCACTTTTCTGTACACTTTCACCTTTGTCAATCCTTTTTAGAGCATCTAATTTCATTTCCATCGTAACAAAGCACCTTTTACGTTTTTTATCTGACATTTTAAAAAACAAACAAATTACAAAGCAGTTCAGTAACACCAACTACGTATGTCTAACGATCGTAAAACAGTAACGTATCACGAAAGGAACAAAAAACGCGTCTTAACTCCCGCAGCGTCACGAGCGAACTGAGTTGGACGACTAAGAATAGCGGGTGAGTCAGAGGGGGGAGGGGGAGGAGGATGCGCTATACAAAGGGCAGTGGCGCGCGTTCACGGCAACAATGGCGGGCCCGTCAAGGACACCACTTGTCCCTGCTGTCACGTTATGTTTGGTCACGGCTGGTGTCGAATGATACGGACTGTCGAACTATCGAGTGTCGAATTAACGAGGTTCTACTGTATTAAAGTTTAGGAAGCCGCCATTTTGGAAATAAAGCTTTAAATGAATATGCAAATCTTTCTGTAACTAAGCAAGTATATATATATATGACAAATATTACCTCGTCACAACAAGGCTGTATATATCCCTTGCTAGAGGTAAAGCGAGATGATTACTGGTACGTTGTTGTGAGACTGTATCTGTCCCCTGCTAGAGGTAAAACGATATGACTACTGGTACGTTGTTGTGAGACTGTATCTGTCCTCTGCTAGAGGTAAACGAGATGATTACTGGTACGTTGTTGTGAGACTGTATCTATCCCCTGCTAGAGGTAAAACGATATGACTACTGGTACGTTGTTGTGAGACTGTATCTGTCCCCTGCTAGAGGTTAAAACGATATGACTACTGGTACGTTGTTGTGAGACTGTATCTGTCCCCTGCTAGAGGTAAAACGAGATGATTACTGGTACGTTGTTGTGAGACTGTATCTATCCCCTGCTAGAGGTAAAACGATATGACTACTGGTACGTTGTTGTGAGACTGTATCTATCCCCTGCTAGAGGTGAAACGATATGACTACTGGTACGTTGTTGTGAGACTGCATCTGTCCCCTGCTAGAGGTTAAAGCGAGATGATTACTGGTACGTTGTTGTGAGACTGTATCTGTCCCCTGCTAGAGGTAAAACGAGATGATTACTGGTACGTTGTTGTGAGACTGTATCTATCCCCTGCTAGAGGTAAAACGAGATGATTACTGGTACGTTGTTGTGAGACTGTATCTGTCCCCTGCTAGAGGTAAAACGATATGACTACTGGTACGTTGATGTGAGACTGTATCTGTCCTCTGCTAGAGGTAACACTATATGACCACTGGTACGTTGATGCGTGACTGTATCTGTGCCTTGCTGGAGGTAAAACAATACGACTTCTTCTTCTTCTATGGGGCGGCCTACTGCCATGCACTTAATCCTCAGGGACCTTTTGCGCGCCCCGGAAGCACCCTTTAGTGTTTACCAGTCTATGATTTCAGCAGTTCCACAAACCGCCGAAAACAACCTATCAGGTCCTCCTGGGCAAATTTACCATCCTTGTCCAAACTACCAAAGATGGCATACCGTTCCCTTGTTATTGAAGGACAATCAAAGAGCAAGTGTTCGGCTGTTTCATCCTGCTCATCACACATTCTACAGAGCGGATCCTCCTGAAGGATGCCGACTCTGTGAAGATGCTTCCTCGGGTGACTATGTCCCGTGATCAGACCTATAACCCGAGAATACATTGATCTATTTAATGAGAAGAGGTCAGACGCCACTCTGGAGGAAGGCGACTGTAGTACCATTCTGCTCATTCTCATGCCTGGATGCAACCTCCACCTTCTCTCATGTTCAGCGCGATCTCATTTTGAGAAGCCCCAAAGAATTCACACCTTGGAATACCGCAGAACGGTTGAGGATCTGTTATAATTGACGCTGAGCCACGTTTGGCCAGGGCATCAGCTCTTTCATTCCCAGGTCATCCCCATATGACCAGGAACCCCTTATGGCAAACAGTCAGATTGGTGATTCTGGCAAGGGAAGAAACGACTTGATAGCGATCCCAGACAAGTTTGGATTTGAACACACAATAGTTCAGCGCCATCAGTGCTGCCTGACTATCCGTGAAAATATTGATCGTCTTACTCCTCTATCGCAGACGAAGATTCTCTCACGAGCACATTCCATAATGGCTGCGACCTCCGCCTGAAAAACTGTAGGATAAGGACCCATAGGGACTAGCAGCTCGCTGCATGGTCTCACCCCCACAATTCCAGCGCCTGTGCCGATTTTTGTTATAGAGCCGTCTGCAAGCCATTTAAGTTCCGCCGGTGGAAGAGGTTTCCTTCCCTCCGACCAATCGTCCCTAGGAGTTATCACAATCCTAAAAGGTTTGTCAATGGACAATTTTTGAGGCATCTGATCAGAGATCATGTGCAGACCTTCCTCCTGAATCAGGATGCTAATTCTAAAGTCCACTGCTGCATCCCGACCAGAGTCCCATTTTTTGCTGAAGACAGTAGTCACTCCTCCTGGCCATAGCCCGAATAACAATGTCCAGGGGGGTATCCTTATAATAAGGACAGTGCTGTCAGGAAGGTGTATTCCCATCATAACTTTTAGAACTCTTTCCGGTTTAGTAATTTATATACCTTGATCGTCATTGAGACCAACAAAAGATGGGAGTTTTTGCTAATAGTTTTTGAAGCCTTCAACAGCCCTGCACACTATCGATGTCGGTGCAGAGTTTCTTCCAGGCTCATCTCTTAGCCGTGCGGACCTTGCGGTTGTACAGTGCAAGAGCCTCGTGGTAGGTCTCCCAAGTACCCCAAGTTTTAGCTCTCCTGAATAAAACCCTGACCCCCTTCCTCAAAGAGGCCAGTTCAGAGCTCCACCAGGCTGCTTTGGATCTACTCCTGTTGATAATAGGACAGCGGAGATCAAAAGAGCCTACAATTGTAGAGGTCAATCTGTCGGCAGATTTGTCCAGCTGCGTCGTATTATGAATCCGTTTTACATTAGTACAGTCAGATTCTAGTTGTGCCCTGAGGTTTTCCTTATATGATACCCAGTTTGTTTCTCGGATTTCTATACTGAACTTTTTCAAGCACTAGTTCTCCGATTTTAAAACAGATGTGAGCATGATCAGAGACGGAAGGCTCGTCAGACACATGCCAGCCACGAATCCGATTAACCATTCCCTCCGGGATCATGGACACATCTATCACCTCCCTACGCGTCCTCGTGCGAAAGGTAGGTACATTTCCCACATTTGCAATCACTACACTACGGGGCATTATATATTCTAGAAGCGACTTACCCCTGCTGTTAGTGTTGGTCCTGCCCCATGCCTCGTTGTGCGAGTTGGCGTCGAATCCAACCACTAGCTCTGAGCCGCTCCTCTCAACATAGTCCACCAAGGCAGCCATCTCTCTTGAGGGTGTAGAATTCACATCATCATACGGGAGGCTGTTCATCTTGTTGCTTACAACAATACAAGCTCTGGCTTTATTAACCAGGGCATTAACAATTTTTACCCCTGTCATGCTAAACCATATACTTTACCCTTACAAATCCAAGGTTCCAGTGTCAGAGCTACATGAAAACCTTGCGACAGAAAGCTTCTGCAGAACACAGCTGAGCCAGCTTTATTGTGCTGCAGATTGACCTGAAGGACCTTGACCCCCATTATCAGCTGCCCTGCCTCGCGTCCTCAGCTGGACCTGCTCTATGAACACATCCTCCAGTTCCTCCCTTTAAGAGTAGCTGAAGACTGTTCATCAACCAGAATCACAATAGTTCTGGAACCCCCCGTGTGGAAATTTCCAACAACTTTCCAGTCATACACGGAGATCCCAGCATTCTGCCTACCAATAGCCCCCAACAATGGTCGTAGAGTCCTTCCCGGCCATAGGACCGTCGACCCTGAGGAAGACCTTGGTAGATCTCATGAGTTCTTTATAGTCCCCACAGACCACACCTATCTCCCCTCGCAGCCAATCTCTGGTCTCGTCATTGCCACACAGCATGACGAGAGCTCCCCTTTTAGGAAAGCACCTCTTAAACTGCAGGCACACCCCCTCCGCTGAGAGTACCTCGTCAAGTATCCTCGTTCCCGCAGCTCCAAGGGAGAGGAGGGAGCTCCTCCTCCGAGAAGCGTCTTACAGGAAAGTTCTCAGGGACCAAAGCAAGCTTATATCCCGTCAGAACTTCCCTAGATGTGTATCCCACTCCCTCCTCCGCTGAGGGATTGTTTTGATTGCCAGTTCGCTCTATCTACTCTGGAGGTGCGGTCGGACGCTTCTTCGGCGGGGGCTTTTCCGCCGAAGAACTGCCCGAGCGCCCTCTCTTCTAACTCGGAGTAGAGTCAGCGCCTACAATTCCCTCCGGTGTTACCTCCCTCTGCTTCCTCAGTTTTTTCTTTTGAAATCTTGCCCTTTTGCCTCCTTCGTTCACTATCCGGAAGCCGGGTGCGATCAGCTTTTTTTTGCTCCATCGCCCACCGCTTGCGCAATTTGAAAGGGAGCTAGAAAGGTTGTAATCCAATTCACATGCTTTAGGGTCCGTGTCCATGGATTCAACCTCCGCATCTGCACCACTAACTGCTAAATCGTTGTCGAAGGTAGTTGTGCACGATGAACAAGCAGAGACATCAAAAGCCAGGTTGCTGGATGCAACTGCCTCTTGCAAACATTCCAGATCAAGATCTGTTGGGGTTTGTTTATTTTTTGTAATTTCAGACTCCATAAAGGTCCCACGACTACCGAGGAAGTAAAAAGTCCGCCCAGTCAGAGCCCCTCATGACCAGGTAAGACAATTTACACATGGGGGGTGCCCAACTCCCAAGGGCTTCGTTCGCGACGCCCAATCCCTGCATCATGCATCCCTTAGGCACAGGTCGCTTCACACTGTAGGATTACGGGCCCCCAATCAAATTAATTTGTATGGTACGATTCCGGACAGACCAGCAGAGACTCATACCCGGCCTGGCACCACCGCTAAGGGCGGCGCGCCGAGGGCCGTCACCACGTAGAGTCCACAATTGGGGCTCTAGCCTAGATCCTGGGGTTTCGTCAAAGCAGGGCCACCTCATGCAGGACGCTTGATAAGCGTTTATCCGAGCCCAACCGTTGGTTGGATTCTGATCCCCCATTGGTCTTGAGCGGCACATTGGTGTCACCCCTGGAGAGGTACTTTCCCAGTTCATTGGGGATCACCCGAACTAAGGTCAGCTCATCCCCTAGACTCCAACAATATGTCTACTGGTATGTTGTTATGAGACTGCATCTGTCCCCTGCCAGAGGTGAAGCAATATGACCTGTATTTGTCCTCTGCTAGAGGTAAAACGATGTGACTACTGGTACTTTGACGTGTGAAATTATCTGTCCTCTGCTAGAGGTCAAACAAAATGACTACTGGTACGTTGTTGTGGGACTGTATCTGTCCACTGCTAGAGGCCAAACGAGACGACTACTGGTGCGTTGATGTGTGACTGTACCTGTTCCCTGCTAGAGGTAAAACGATGTGACTACTGGTACTTTGACGTGTGAAATTATCTGTCCTATGCTAGAGGTCAAACAAAATGACTACTGGTTCGTTGTTGTGGGACTGTATTTGTCCACTGCTAGAGGCCAAACGAGACGACTACTGGTACGTTGTTGTGTGACTGTATTTGTCCCCTGCTAGAGGTAAAACGATGTGACTACTGGTACTTTGACGTGTGAAATTATCTGTCCTATGCTAGAGGTCAAACAAAATGACTACTGGTTCGTTGTTGTGGGACTGTATTTGTCCACTGCTAGAGGTCAAACGAGATGACTACTGGTACGTTGTTGTGGGACTGTATTTGTCCCCTGCTAGATGCCAAACGATGTGACTACTGGTACTTTGACGTGTGAAATTATCTGTCCTATGCTAGAGGTCAAACGAAATGACTACTGGTTCGTTGTTGTGGGACTGTATTTGTCCCCTGCTAGATGCCAAACGAGATGACTACTGGTACGTTGTTGTGGGACTGTATTTGTCCTCTGCTAGATGCCAAACGATGTGACTACTGGTACTTTGACGTGTGAAATTATCTGTCCTATGCTAGAGGTCAAACGAAATGACTACTGGTACGTTGTTGTGGGACTGTATTTGTCCTCTGCTAGATGCCAAACGATGTGACTACTGGTACTTTGACGTGTGAAATTATCTGTCCTATGCTAGAAGGTCAAACGAAATGACTACTGTTCGTTGTTTGTGGGACTGTATTTGTCCTCTGTTTCGATGACTACTTGGTACGTTGTTGTGGGACTGTATTTGTCCCCTGCTAGATGCCAAACGATGTGACTACTGGTACTTTGACGTGTGAAATTATCTGTCCTATGCTAGAGGTCAAACGAAATGACTACTGGTACGTTGTTGTGGGACTGTATTTGTCCCCTGCTAGATGCCAAACGATGTGACTACTGGTACTTTGACGTGTGAAATTATCTGTCCTATGCTAGAGGTCAAACGAAATGACTACTGGTACGTTGTTGTGGGACTGTATTTGTCCCCTGCTAGATGCCAAACGATGTGACTACTGGTACTTTGACGTGTGAAATTATCTGTCCTATGCTAGAGGTCAAACGAAATGACTACTGGTTCGTTGTTGTGGGACTGTATTTGTCCTCTGCTAAAGGTAAACGAGATGACTACTGGTACGTTGTTGTGGGACTGTATTTGTCCTCTGCTAGAGGTAAACGAGATGACTACTGGTACGTTGATGTGAGACTGCATCTGGCCCCTGGTAGAAGTAAAACGATATGTCTGCTGGTACGTTGTTGTGGGACTGTATTTGTCCTCTGCTAGAGGTAAAGGAGATGACTAGTGGTACGTTGACTTGTGCTAACGTTATGTATGTATTATGCTAAAGTAGATTTTATAGCAATAACTGGTTTAATATTTTATAAATAATTTAAATCCATTTTTGTGAACATCTGAGATTTAAAGTTAAATTTGAAATGGAATAAAGGTTTGTTTGAGTTGACGACTTTAAAACACGAACATTATAGACATTTTTGTGTAAACAACAAACTGAGTAAAATTGAGAAATTCCTAAAACCGTAAATTTAAATTTTATTAACAATAATTAACCTTAATTAACGAATAAAATTGTCGATACAGGAATATTCCTATTCAACTGTAAAAATATGAAAATTTTAATACGAGTATGTCAGGAGCGGTAACGTTAGGATTTAGAGCTAATTCAATTTAAGGCTTCACATTTTCACTTGTGGATAAAGATATGAGAATCTGGACCCACAAAATACAATTGATTGGTCTTTGCCAAAGTACATGTCATATCTTCTTCATCAAAATACATTTTTTAACGTTGGGGTGTTGCTGTAAATACTTGAAAGACAAAGAATAAATATTGAGTGTGGAAATCGTCGAATTAAGTCATATGATGTAAACGAAACATTTTCCCAGATATATGTATGTATATATATATATATATATGTATGTATATATATATATATATATGTATGTATATATATATATATATATATATATATATATATATATATATATACTTATACGAACTTATACGAGTAATAATAATTACATTAAGTAAACATGTGGTTATGCTGTCACAAAACAACGCTTAAGCAGAACAGTTGAATACATTCAACAGGCTCTTTCAATTAATAAGATTTGTTTGGGGATTTTTTGCAACCTTAGGGACCAATGGGGCGTAGCCCTTAAGGATTTTCGAAATAAAAATATGCCTATGTGTTAACACGGGACCCTGAGATTGTCCATGTAAAATTTAAGTAAAATCGGTTTGGTAGTTTTTTCGTAATTGAGTAACACGAACCCAGACACATGGAGAGACAACATTAAATTTTACACAATAGTAGGCTATAGATATAAATAAGTTTGTGGTTATGAAACAAGTGTTTTGGGGAAACCAAACCTTGTACATAAATCAGGCATGATGTTAGCATAACCACAAAAACCACTATAGCATTGGATGGACCCAAGTGCCTGTGAACATAATTTACGTAATTATTACACACTGTACTGTCTCAAATGTGGCTTGCTCCAAACAAACGTATGCAGAAGATATCCACTATCTATTATTGAAATTCTGAATTACCTTAAGAGTATTTATTTAATCAGATACAACTAAACACATCCCATATCCAGATTCATTATATATTTTTACTTTTTTATTCTTAATCCCCTTACATACTGTCTTATCCCCAGAATTACGCATTCTCCTCCTTCTCCCCCCCCTCCGGAAATAAATTACATGTTACATCCTTGTGTACATGTAAAGGCAACTAATGGAATAGTAACTAATATCAACACTCTAAAGCCAAAAAGGGTTAATCTAGGCTACTGGAATTGTATCATAAATATTTACTAATTTGTTCCCTTTGTGTTTAATTACTTATTAATGTGTTTACCTTTCAAAGTAATGGCATTGTTTAGTATGTGAAACATTAAAAACGAAACATTAGGCCCGTATTGTACATTTTTTTCGAGGCCATTAAAAACGTTTTTGTAGGTGCTAAACATGATATAACTCATTTTGGAATAAAGGAAACTCGGTGTATTCCAGGACTCCTCGTGTAGTAAAATAATGGAATGATTATTTCCCTCTCAGTGACGATATTTTTCCTTTCTCGTTGTGACGGTGGTTGACGGAGAGGGGGTGGGTGGGGAGGGGCAGTTGCCGGGAGCGGGAACGGGGGCGGCGCACGCTCAATTAGAGCGACTCCCCGGGGAGCCATCTCACGCTCCCAGTCCCCGCTGACTGACTCCCTAATGACCGACCACTGTCACCACCTCATTACATGCTCCATTAATTACAGGGCACAGGCGTACCGCTACGTGCTATCACCTCTCTATCAATCCTCATGTACCGGTCGAGTTTAGGCAATCTTCGCTCTTTCCAACATGTCCAAGTTCTACTTCTACTTCATTACATGCTCCATTAATTACAGGGCACAGGCGTACCGCTACGTGCTATCACCTCTCTATCAATCCTCATGTACCGGTCGAGTTTAGGCAATCTTCGCTCTTTCCAACATGTCCAAGTTCTACTTCTACTTCATTACATGCTCCATTAATTACAGGGCACAGGCGTACCGCTACGTGCTATCACCTCTCTATCAATCCTCATGTACCGGTCGAGTTTAGGCAATCTTCGCTCTTTCCAACATGTCCAAGTTCTACTTCTACTTCATTACATGCTCCATTAATTACAGGGCACAGGCGTACCGCTACGTGCTATCACCTCTCTATCAATCCTCATGTACCGGTCGAGTTTAGGCAATCTTCGCTCTTTCCAACATGTCCAAGTTCTACTTCTACTTCATTACATGCTCCATTAATTACAGGGCACAGGCGTACCGCTACGTGCTATCACCTCTCTATCAATCCTCATGTACCGGTCGAGTTTAGGCAATCTTCGCTCTTTCCAACATGTCCAAGTTCTACTTCTACTTCATTACATGCTCCATTAATTACAGGGCACAGGCGTACCGCTACGTGCTATCACCTCTCTATCAATCCTCATGTACCGGTCGAGTTTAGGCAATCTTCGCTCTTTCCAACATGTCCAAGTTCTACTTCTACTTCATTACATGCTCCATTAATTACAGGGCACAGGCGTACCGCTACGTGCTATCACCTCTCTATCAATCCTCATGTACCGGTCGAGTTTAGGCAATCTTCGCTCTTTCCAACGTGTCCAAGTTCTACTTCTACTTCATCACATCTCCATCGCTTCAGTAATAATTACAATTTTAAATTAAACACTAGTTAATAAGAAATAATATAACGCTTGAACATTCTAGGTAAATAGTAAAAACATGCTATCATTATTAATTTTGATATAATAGATTTTAAGTTTTTAAATCTTGAATAATGTTTCAATATCAGTGATAGTAAAAAAACGACGAAGCACAACTTTTTAAGCATATATCTGTCATTAGTTGATTGTAGTGGTGCTATTTCATCTATTATTTATAGAAAACCGTATGTGTAGGGGATTAAATTATTTTGCCATTGTAATTCATTTGAATTGGTACATAGCGAAGTCAATTGATGAACTTAGCACATTCCTAAATAGGACAATGTATAATTAGCATAGAAATGTGTATATTATGTAGCATATTAGTGCTAATATTATTGTAGCATTCCATTGTTCATGGGCGAAAAGCACTTTCTAACGAAGTAAATGCAAACATTCACGCTCAAGATTGCTAAAGTGGCTGTGTACTGTCGACGAGTTACGTTTGACAGAGAGGAATCGTTGCTATACAAAAATATAGTAGCTGACTATGATAGTTGGTGTGTGTTGTATGTCACACATGAAGGTGCAGATATCTATTCTTTATCACCAGATTACTTTAGAGGTCCTCTCTTTGCGCAAACTAACCATAGACTTCCCGCAAACACACGCCATTCTACCTGGATTTGACGGCACTACCCTACGCAGTGGAATGAGGTTCCAGAATACATCACTACCATTTCATTTAACCTCTTTGGTAGTACAGCCTGATGGTTATCTATGCTTTAAACTCCTTCTCTGTTCAGCCAACCAACGTTCGACCTAAAAATACGAGCAGTGGTCATCAGACATCGAAAAAAGATCTTGGCTTAGAGCTTTCGGGATCCGGACATAATCGACAATGAAAGCGTTGCTGGAACGATTGCTATGCTAAGAAAGTCATAGTCTTGACTCTTGGCGTTATTTTGTCGGATGTGTGAAAGGAATTGTGTCAGCTAAACGTGTTTCGCTGTATGTCGATAATTTTGACGCATAGGTTTCGTGAGTACATGACAAGTTTTAATGGGCAGAGCGCATCATTGTGGGTTAAATAACAAGGACACAGTTTTTTAAACTCTGATTAAGTATACATTAACCTGTATAAAGGCCACGAGGTCAGTATCTACCTGAAACTACCATCTAGCAATTAATTACAGTAAGGTAAAAGCGAGGAGAGATTGCGCACAATTCAAAATATCTAAATAAAACGAAAATTTTTAGTTGAATATACAATTTTTTTTTAGTGTTATATTTACAGATTGTATGGGTTGTCTATTCTCTGAATTTTTCCAGATTTGATATTATGTTAATAACGAAATAATAAAAAAAATCGTAAAATGCGTTTTTGCGCAATCTCTCCTCGTGAGGGTAGGTGAGTTTGCGCACATGGGTAGGAGAGATTGTTTTATGGGAATAACTACTGCCCATTCACACTTTAAACATATTTTAATTAATGTAAACCTAATGAAACCTTCAAACTTGATGTAAGAAATTGATAAAATTAAACATTTTAACTTGGGCACATTTATTAAAAACATTATTACATAATAGAGCATTAAAATCATTTTTTTGACGTTTTTTTCACACGCGTCCACATCAATGCACTTTCCTTCATAAATTGTACAGCTCTCGTCATCCATCTTCCACAGACCATGCACTTGATCCAGTCAGATGACGAAGTAGTTCTCTGAAATATTCAAGACACCTGTACACTCATCATCTTCATTATCGCTGGACGATGATCGGGAAAGAAGTTCAATGTCTGCGTCATCTTCCCTCATATTAGAAGATTGCTCAAACATCAACCGTTTTCATTTGTTTTAATTCCTTTTTTTTGTATCTTTGCAAGATTTTGGTTGTTCTTTCCATGCAGGTTTCTTATTTGTTCAATCTGGTCGCTTTTTCTTGTTTGATGCTAACCTCTTTTTTATCTTGATTTTGGTTATGTTTATTTGGATCTGTAAAACATCATGGCACTCTTGCTTCCTTTTTGATTTTGAAGGCTCCAAGACTTTTAGGAAATCGGTGAAAGTTTTTTTGTAAAACTTTTGTTGGAGTTTCTACAGATGTGCGGCTGAACATTGTCTTGGAGGTTGAATGGTTGACAGATTAGGAGGGAATTAAATGAATTGTGATTGAGATGATTGGATTGAAATAGGTGTTCAGTGTTTCAGATACTGGATTATTTAACTGATGTCAAGGTTGGTTGGAGTGTTGTGGGGATCAGGAACAATCTGGTTTAACACATCTTGGTCACGAATGTAAAAGATATCATATTCTGTGTATCACATCAATATTTAGAGGATTGTATTCCTGTTGCAACGAAACAGCAGCAACTCCAAGTTGAACAGTGGCAGCACGAGGCCAAGATAAATTTCAATAGATGGCTAAAATCGTCCCATGAAATTTTGCCAGTAGTTCCCACAACGATATGTGACTAATTTGTTACAAGCATCTTAAAATAATTTTCAAAGGCTTGAATACTAACTGATCTGGGTTGTAAAAGGTAGTGTGGTAGTATGACCTAGGCAGACATAAGATAATGATGTCATTAGCATCAGCCTTTTGCAACATATTGGGACAGTTCATGTGTGAGGCATGGCCATCTAAAATTAGCAAATGCTTTCCAGGAGACTTTCTTGGGATGAAGTGTTCAGAAAATCCATTCCATGAACAGTTCACTATTTATGTACGCCTTCTCTTCTCATTTTTAAAAACAGTTCCAGGTGGAGCATCTTTGATATATTGTGGTTTACGTAAACTCCCTTTAAAAATACAAAAAAGGTGTAGGAACTGTCCCACCTGCAATGTCAGCATGCCATAATAGTTACAGTTTCTCCCTTTTCAGCACTTGTAAAACGACGTAAACGTCTTGTGCTGGTCCTCCCTTTTTGGGCAAATAACTTTTACCAGGCTCCATTATTAAGCTGCACTCCATTTTCGTCGCAGTTTCCAAATACAGTTGGGCTTATCTAAAAGGTTGTTTTCTTTTAAGGTGGGAAGTGAGAAGAATTGAAATAACTTTTTACTTCTTCCCTAATCATTCCTTCATGTTTTCTTGCGCTACATAATGCCTTGAGCTTTTCTCTACACTTAAATTGGATGTTCGCCGGCATTGGAATGACCGAAAACTCAAACGTTTCCGGAGCGTTTTATGGTCTTTGTTGAAGTGTGTTTAATACCTCAATTGTTTCTGCTAAAATTTGTAAGCAACATTCTAACAATCTTTTGTGTAGGTGCAAACCCTACAGATTGGAAGTTTTATTAATGTGCAAAGGCCAATTTTTCTCGGCTTCCAATCCTAGTTGGACCATCTGGACCCAAAATTCCGTTATTGCAAAATCATTCTTCTTCATTCGATGTCTTATATGTAGACTCAGTATTTTAAACCTCTGCTTGCTGCTCTTATTGATTAATGATCCATTTCTTTATTGCTGATGGACAAAGCTGATGATAGAGCTCATCTTCTGTCCAGGATCCTTTGTTATTTTTTTTTTTTTTTTTTTTTTTTTTTTTTTTTTTTTTTTTGTTTATTTTTTTTTTTTTTGTTTTTTTTTTTTTTTTTTTTTTTTTTTTTTTTTTTTTTTTTTTTTTTTTTTTTTTTTTTTTTTTTTTTTTTTTTTTTTTTCTTTTTTTTTTTTTTTTTTTTTTTTTTTTTTTTTTTTTTTTTTTTTTTTTTTTTTTTTTTTTTTTTTTTTTTTTTTTTTTTGTTTTTTTTTTTGTTTTTTTTTTTTTTTTTTTTATTTTTTTTTTTTTTTTTTTTTCTTTTTTTTTTTTTTTTTTTTTTTTTTTTTTTTTTTTTTTTTTTTTTTTTTTTTTTTTTTTTATTTTTTTTTTTTTTTTTTTTTTTTTTTTTTTTTTTTTTTTTTTTCTTTTTTTTGTTGTTTTTTTTTTTTTTTTTTTCACGGGTTTTTCCTCTTGTACACGTTATGCATGTTAGCCGTAAAAAATAAATAAATTAATAGTCCATCTTTTGTAAATAATATGGTTTTGAATTTTTTTTTAAGTTGTTTTATTAATGGTAATATGGCAATTTCATATTAATAAATAAATAAAGATTCATAATATACATTTAAAGAATTTCTAAATGCGAATATGTAGATTCACAAATAGTTAATATTAATAATGAATCCATGCGCAATGTCTCCTACCATTACATTAAATGGAATAAATGCGCAAATCTGCCCTCCTCCAACATGGAATGCGCGTACTGTCCTAAAAATCGGTAGGAGGAGATTGCGCAGGCTTAAACTTAGATGGCCGAAGCGAGAATTTGACCAACCACTACTGAGACAGTTTGCCCTATGTCATTACCTCTCCTAGAAAAAAATGGTAAATACCGAATAATGTATCGTAGCATCGTACTGTATTAAATTTCATGCATCCTGCATACAAAATTCAGCCACTTACCTATGAAATGCAAAGTATGTAGGTGTTAATAATATACACTAATAACAGACTTAAGCGTCTTGAACTTTTGACAGAACACTCAACTAATGAAGCGGATCGAGGCAACTGAAGGGACGCTGCGGCGCGCACCCAACTCCAACCAAGCTGAACAAAAAGAGGGCGCAATCTCTCCTACCGCGCAATCTCTCCTCGCTTTAACCTTACGGTGACTGATATAAGTGATTGTTCTGCTCCGAGATGCGCTATATATGGATTAAGCTCGATATACAACGTAATCTGTATGGCGTTGACAGTAAGGTGATTAATAAAGTTCCTGTGTTAGGTGATTAGCACACTCCGAAAGTAGCCTATTATTGATGTAACTAATAGAAGTCCAATAATCTCAATAGATTGGTCCGGCTTCAGGAGCGTAACTCAATGGTTGTTGCTGCACCTCTAGAAATAGTATCTCTTAACCAAATGGCGTCTCAGAACTCGTAGTTCTTGGTGAACGAGGGAATAATATCTATGGTGCTCAGGGGATTCAAGATTAGGTGTTTTCGATGCAGATAAATAGATTTCGAGAATGGAATTATAAATGCCGTAACTGCACGGATTGCGTGCTTACATGGAATGAACTCTCTCACCCTCTTTTGTGCTAACTTATTCTAAGCAAGGACCGAAAGAAAATCTTCGACCCTTCCAATTCTGACTTAATATTTTTGTTATTGGCCAAAATTAAAATAATATTAGAGATTCAGAGCAAACAAATAATTTGAATCTTATTTTAATGATTGAAGTAATAAACAACACAGAGCCTGACTTACTATGTTGCTATAATATTTATTTTCCGATAAGTTTGATATCAGATTAATTTTGCTTACGCCGTAGGAATTTCTTACCAGGGTGTATTTATATGCCAACACCTCTCAAGTGAAGAATTCGTTCATTTGAATTATTGAATCAAGCTGCGATGAAACTTAATCTTGGAAGTAAGGTCCAGTGGGTTAAGGTCATGGATTAATAACCTTGGCTCTGTTCCTAAACCAATGGGTAGGGTATATTTTTACGACTTGATGTCGATAAAATTTGAGGACTTCTGATTTACCAATTTTGTAACAGAGTTCCGTGCGCCGGCGGGGTGTGTGCTACAAACATTTATTGTCTCAACAAGAATTCGTCTTGTCCAGACGCTTGTACTCTCTGTGGCCGAAATTGTAATGATATCTATGGACATTCTATAAAATTATACGGAATATTATGTGATTCTATGCAGACAGTGTTCAGACGTGTTCTACGTGACTCTATTAAGGAAATTCAATATTTGTGTAATACTCGATAGGCTAAGTCTTAGGGATTTCTTTTCTTGCAGTTAACCTTTATATACTCTATGTACTATAAATATATTTTTCGTATAAAATGCCGTAGTACCAAAACAACTACTAATAGACCAGAATATCTTAAAAATAAAGCGTACAGTGAAGTCTTACAGTTAGTGGTAATTAGTAATAAGCATTAGTAATAAGTTAGTGGTGGACTTCAAGGACAGTTTGCGATAGGAAATATTTTCATGTTCACTGTGACATTTTTACCAGTATATCATTGCTTTTATATATTGCTGTCAGAGTTATATAAGTAAGATCGTTAATGAATGCAACGAAATTTCAGGTGAATTTCTACTATAACTCGTGTGCTGAGTAAACACATTAAACACGTCTATATTTATATACGAGTATAATCACGATCATTTTTGAACAGTTGTTGGATTTCTACTAGTCGATTTAAAATTTGAATTCGTAATTGAAATGAAAGGGTCTCAAAGAAGAGAAGCCCTAGGTCCATTGCTCTTTCCTATATAACTACACTGAAGTCTCACGTTTGCATGGATTTTGATCAAATTGGCAAGGGGATTGTATAGAACTAAATGTTAACCGTTAATCGGATGTAGAATTTGAAAGCCTTTGGAATCACGGAGTGGAACCCCCTGTCCATGATCAATTTCCGTACAAATACCATTCACGTTTATAGATTTAAAAATGTATATTGGCACGAACAAGAAACAAACGCTAACCGTAACAAATTATACTGTGGAACGTCTTGTGAGTCAAGATGTGGAACTTTGTGGCAAGAAATAGTTTTCTCGCAACTATCCCGGATGTTTTAATGATACCATTGATCTGAATCAAAATGGGCATATTATTTTATCATTGCTATATTAACGAAGAGAATTTATTGAGCTCCTTTTCAGCCAAGGGAGCGTAGCCCCAAGACCATAAACATGTGGTCCATAACTATTCTGTCCCTTATCCTTCCCCTAAGGCAGTCTACTCAAACCTTTTCGACTGAAGGCTCCCTTTCGGACTGCCTACTACTTTCCGCGGCACACCTCTCAGCTCACCTCAATAGAATCTGTGAAGGAAAACAATAAAGGAAAGTATCGTGACTTTATTATTCACGTAATAATTAATTATTCACATTTGTAACATATTTGCCAGTATGTATATTATTGTAAATTAGCCATCTTAAAATCTCAAATAAGACATTTTTTTATTAAATTATACAAAGCTATATACTATTCACTGTTACTGATTTTTAAAGAACACTGTGACTATTTTATTGTTAGACCTGGAGTAGTAGCAAGTAAAGGAAAGTAAATAAAGCACAAAAACGTTTCCCATTTTTAATTTTGCGTTATATTTAATCAACTATTATTTTTTTGTAACAGTTCAATACAGTAATTTCGTTATACAAATTACAGTTTAGCTAGTTAGATCACATATACTCAAATTCATCATAGTTCATAATATTTGTTTAAAGTTTCACAGGTCTAGTACAATAGATGAGCTTGTTTCCTTTAATTAATACGTAAAAATCTTGACTTATATTCAAAATTGCAGTACGCACTTTTTTCGGTTTGGTCTGTATTTTTATTTGATGACTGCCACAACTGAGAAGGCCGCCTCACAAAGAAGGAAGTAGCTAACTGTAGCTAAGTACATACACACGTAACGCTTTCCGGGCAATTTGAGGGTTTTGTTTTTCGACGTTAGACCAAAACTCTAGCAAAGAGTTCATTTTTAATCCAGTCTTTAACGAGGTATCTGTTAGAATATCAACCAGTCGTTTACTCCTTTCAACGTTCAGATTTATCTCTTCGTTAAATGGATTAGATACCCCATTTAGCTGACATCGTTGGTAGAAAAATATTCATAAAATACACTCTCGGTTTGGAAAAATACTGCAAAAACACGGCATAAGCTCGTCTTCCACACTCAAATAATTTTCTTTAATAAACTGTTTCCAGACAGGAAATCTAGTGTAACCTTTATCTACCTGTAGCGATGATAGCTTTTCAGAAATCGATTTCTTTTTCAAACGCTTTACTTTGTCTGACAAGTTTATGACATCTATGTTCTTTTTTGCAATTATTAGTAAGTTATGTTCAATTTTTTTAAACAATTCAGTAAGAAACCCTCTAGCTTCAACAGAAAGTTCCTATCAAAAGTTTATCGGCACTGGCATGGTTTACATCCTTCAGGTAAGCATATATCTCGCGTGTCAGCTCAAACACCTAGACACAGGGTTGCCTAGAGACAACTAACGAAAACTACTTCAGAATAAAACACACGAAGTGTCAGACAGGCCCGTTTTACCGAATAGGCACGTGCCTAGGGCGCTAGGCAATTGGCATTTTGGGGGGGGGGGGGGGCGCAAAAAAGGAGAAACAAATTGCCGTGGTTGTATCTGCATGCATAATCATCAAACGGGGACTATTTCTAGACTGTCTCGAGCTGATAGGGAATTTGATCTATTTATCGCGAAACACATACCAACCACATGGTAACAAAGACAAAGGTAGTGTATCATGCCATTCGTCTGACATTTGCAGTGAATTTATTGAGATTATGAGCAAAGAAATATTGAAACAAATCTTAAATTAAATCAAGCAAGCTCACTATCTTTCTATAATCATAGACTCCACACCTGACGTGTCGCACACAGACCAATTGGCTTGTAGTACTTCGTTATGTTTAATTGCCCAATGCTTGCGCCAACAAACGCCTGATACAAACTCTTACCAAGTGTATGCCCACGAATCTGGAAGTTTGGAATAAGCAACCCTCAGTTTACTTGAGAAACTTGAGCTGGATGTCGATAACTGTCGTGGACAAACTTACGACAATGCATCAAACATGTCGGGCATATACAGGTCTTCAGGCAAGGATTAACAGTAAAAATGATCTTGCTGACTATGTACTATGTGCAGCTCATTCAACTAAACCTTGCTGGGTGTTTTGCTGCCGAGAAGGCGTGTCCTTCCAGATAACACACAATATGTTTTTACATTCGTACAAGGGGTGTATGTTTTTTCTCGGCATCCACTTACAGGTGGAACATCCTAAAAAGGCATATTGAAAAGAGTAACGAAGGAAAATCAAAGAAATATCAGAGAAAGCTAATGATAAAACCCCTGAGTGACACAAGATGGTCTGCTAGGGCAGACGCCCTTCGAGCTTTAAAAATAAGTCGACATGAATTAAAAGATGCTCTTGATGAGCTAAATAAAGACGATACTCAGACACAAGAAACACAATGCATAGCCATGGGTTTCTAAAACACTTGGAAATTTCCAAACCACGTTATTAACTGTGATCTGGGACGAAATTCTAGAGACAGTTGATAAAACAAGGAAACAAGTTTGACTCTTCAAAATCAAGATTTAGACCTATTTGGTGATACAAAGGCACTTGAAACACTATCCTCGTTTTTTGAGTGAAAAGAGATATTTATTTGATGATGTCGAGTCCAAAGCATTAAAACTTGCAGATAAAGAAGAAGCTGTATACGACAAAGTTAGAAAAAGAAAGTTATTACCCGATGATAAGAAGGACAGAAGCATGGAAGAAACATCTCGAGAAAGATGTTTTATTGCCATGGATGTTTATTGCCATTGTTGACAATATAGCTTCGCAGCTCAAAAGAAGGGAGGTCTATACAAATCTCGACACAATATTTAAGATCTTACAAAATCTAGAAGAGAAAAATTCCAAAGAGGTGGCTTGTGAAGCTAAACTGTTAGGAGAAGTATACAAGAACGATATTGATGGACAAGACTTTGCCCAGGGAATGTAACCATTTCAAACAATACATGGTTTTGAAGAACCTTTCTAAGATCAAAGATATGTACGCCTACATAAAATCAAAACGGATTACAGAACACTTTCCCCAATTTGAAGGTCGCTCTCAGGATATTTCTAACCTGACGTTTGACGAACTGCACAGCTGAACGTAGCTTTTCAGCTTTGAAAAGAGTGAAGTCAGAAATTAGATCGTCATTAGTTGATGAAAGATAAAAAGCTGAATGACTTGTTGTTGCTGTGCACCCAAAACGACATTACTTTAGAATTAGACTAACAAATATTATTATCGACTTTGCAACATAGAAAACCAGAAAAAAAAGCTATTGTTATGGATTTCTAGTCAGTCTAGTGGTAAGCCAAAAACGAAAAATAATCCAAAGAAAAATGTGATTGAAACGAATACTATAAATAATGTAAATACTTAAAATGTAAAGAAGGGAGGGTGGACCTCACGGCTACCGTTACCAGTCCGGGACACGGCGGGTCCATAGGTGGTGGATAATGAGAAGTCACTCGAAAAAATCAGGATATTTGTAAAGGAGAGTTAAGGGACATTAAGTCTAAAGTCCCACCCGAACCAAAACTGGGATTTCAGACTAAATCTAAATTTACGGGGTATAGGCGTTATGGTAGGGCTGGTAGGGGGGGGGATTAGTCAGCTGGCAGGGGTATAAAATGAGGCGCAACTCTTCGTTGTGCCTAGGGCGCTGGCAGGGTGTAAAAACGGGCCTTGGTGTCAGATACCATGTCCTTGCACACCTGTTCAAAATCTTACCTTTTTAGGATTGTTTTTAATGTAGTTGATTGCAGTGATCACAATCTTAGGTACATTGTGCAGTTATTACGTAGACATTTAGCGGGCAATGCTTCTCCTCGGGTCATGCAATGGGTCTAAATTGCTATTTTCGCTTTTGCACAAACGAGAACTAGAAGTCCCTTTTCGACCCGCCATTGAATTGCTACCATCAGTACATATTCCAACACATTTTTGCCAGTCAATATCATGCTTATTGGCTTCTGGGTGGAGTGATGTGTAACGGGTTCTGTTGTCAAGGCAACACGGTCCAAGAAATAGTGGGGAGTGCGCCTGCGAGTCTTACCAGACCGCTCTTCGTGCGATGACAATTTACACATTCCTTTAATAAGTAATTTAATAACCTGTAGATATATTAATGGTAATTAAATAATTCGATATGACATTATAAACCTAATCTAGCGTAAAGACAATAACAAATTTCTTTTAATTTTTTACACAATATAATATAGTATTGTATTGATCACTGTCGCTCAAACTTTAAGAAACATCGTAAGACATGAAATTTTACTCAAGTCGGTATTTTTTAAAAAAATTCTGCTGTTTGATGCAAGGGGTTTGACACGTTCCCTGCACCCAATGCACGTGTGTGTAGATTTTACCATAGCTACCATAGCCAGAACAAATGTTAGCCCAGGATAGTCATTGAGTTCCTGTGGTAGGCTACTCACTCATCCTGTGGGAAAGAATTTAATAAGTTTTACTGAAACTGGTATGCTTATAACACATGTAATAAGCATAAGAATAATTAATTATAATCTTAGTTCTTAAGTTTGCACTGCCGATGTTAGAACTACCTAAGTTTTCCGATGCACGCCGCCTCAAGTAATGGCTTACACAAATAAATTCTTGTTGCACACAAGTAAATAAATGTTTGTTCCTCAATCCAAGTAGTTCGCATCGGGCAGAGCGTCAATTAATAGTGGTTTTGTCCTATTTTATAAAGCAAGAGTAGGTCTATATTATGTGGTAAGAATGGAGCTGAGACCGCCGCGTGGGTGTGACCCAAGAGCCTGCACGACCTATGACCTCTGTCACCCGACTCCCCACAGCTGGGCCTGGCCGCTGGGCCGCAGGTGCCGCTCTACCCTGCCTTGTCTTTATGACGCGAGACACATAAACTTTATGGGGTCCCGGAATATTTGAATATTTGTGACAGAGACAAATTGATTTGTACAGACAATCTCGACCAACTCTCACACTCGACTAGACGTAGTGTTGACGTCTAACAGCTGTTTTACGATACAGGCCCAGACGGAAACTAATACGAATATAGGCCTACGTAGCGCTTTACTGGTTGTGACAACATCACAATCAATATTAATCTCTAATTGAAAAGTGAGTTTCTATCTAACCAACAAAATGAAGCAATGTTTCCAATCACAATCAATTGATCGATTCATTGGCACAGTATAATTCTGCAAATTTAAGATGTCCCATATAAACTTTGAACTACTATTAGTGCCTATCAGCCCGCTAATAATATGCGTCACGTACTATTTGCTCTCATAAACATATCGCACAATTGGTCGGATAATGTTTAATATTCCTCTCAAACTCAACCTCGAAGGTTAAAACAAACTTTCAGAAATTGTCCAATAAAGTAATGCAAGGCCAGATGCATTCGTAGATTGTCTTATTCAGCTCTTACCAATGTAGTGCGGCGGCCATCTAATGATTTCAAAGCATATTATATGTTGGTAATATATTAAATCCTACTAAATTGAATTTATAGACATATTTTATATGAGAAATTTTTATATGGCTACTCTTCTTCTGTTATTTTAACCAAACGCGTCTAAGGCCTTTGTACAACGAAAATAATACCTTTGTTTGCATTTCAAAATTGGAAGATTTGGATATAATAGAACATATATTATTTGTTGCACATTACTTTTGCCAATATTTCAATACAAGATGGACCTAATAAAGAATGAACTTATAAGAAGAAACTGAACTATTGATTTCATATAGCTGTTAAAAGGGTTCAGAAATAAATTTTATTAAACAAAAAATACTATTTTTGTTTTTAACATGTTTATAAAATTTGAATCTTTAGCTTATTAATTGAATTCCTTAAATTATATTAAACATTATAAACAAATAAGTAAAGTTGTGTAAAGTATAGTTAGAGTGGCGTTGACAGTTCGGTGTACAATGCCTGCAAGTATCACTGTTAAACACTTAGCACAGTTAGCCTACTTTGGCAATAATGAAAGAAATTAAACCATGTTTACATATTTAACTTACAAGGATCTAGTAAAAAGATGGCTGCACAAAGTACTAGAAATCCTACAAAAGCTCTAAATAATATTAATTATTACTATGTTACGTTATGAAACATTTATGGGCGTTTTCCAAAAGTCTGTCCTTAATCTATCCCATGTTACATAGGAACCAGACTCGGACTCAGCCTTGGCTGGCCCCGGAAAAGATGTTTAGCCGGGCCCCGTCATGTCCCGTCACCGGGCCCCGTCATGTCCCCCTCACCGGCCCCCGTTATGTCCCGTCACAGCGCTCCCCTCATGTCCCCTCACCGGGCCCCGTCATATCCCCTCACCGGCCCCCATTATGTCCCGTCACTGCGCCCCCGTCATGTCCCCTCACCGGCCCCGTCATGTCCCCTCACCGGCCCCCGTTATGTCCCGTCACTGCGCCCCCGTCATGTTCCGTCACCGGGCCCCGTCATGTCCCGTCACCGCGTCCCCGTTACACCGCTTCTCCGCACCCCCTCACCACTATACCCTTGCTATAGTCAGAGTTTCTTCGAAATTGTAATTAACAGTATTACAAATTTAGCCTGTAGTAGCGTTACAGTTATTAGATAGAGCTATCACGTCCGTCGACACGGTACCTTCAAATAGACGTGTGGTGGGGTCCGGCCCGGGCCCCGTGAACTTGTCCGAAAACACCGGTCTGAGTAAGGGACTGATAGAAACTCTGCGTTATAATTAGTAATTCACAGCAAGTGATTATATATTACACTATAAGAAACTAGATTTTAGTGTCTTGCTGGTAATAAATTGTTAACAATATTATTCTCTATTAATACTAATTGTTCATAATGTAAGTTATATTCAGTATAGAGTTTCTTATAGGAAAATCTATACTGAACATAAATTGTAAACCATTAGTATTTACAGAAAATCGTATTTTTTACTATTCATTACTATTGACATCCCAAAATCCAAGGCGAAACATGTATAGATTTGAGGTTTTAAGCTTTACCCTATGTTAAAAGTGGATCTTTAGATGCAGCTAACAAATTGGCAGCTAACTAGTATCTCAAATTGTAGGAAAATGTTTCTTTAATCTGCATATCCAAAACTTTGAGAATAGAAAATAACGTTTTGTTAAAATGTTACGTCTGGTTTGTAACGATTCTTCTGAAAACGTTCCTCCCAAAATATTTGACCATTTTGGATTATAGTACTTAGCATTGATGTGCATCTCAAAGGTGTGAATAACCTCGTAAGCAGAATAGTACCTAAAACCTTTCAAAATGATACTTACAAATGTACACAAAATAATTAAGAAGTGATTGAATAAATGATATTACAATCAACAGCGAGGATTCATATATTTGAACTGCCCATAAGTCAGAATGTTGACTAAATAGTGAATGTGTTAATTTTGAAAATCTAGATTTCATAATTCAAATAGCATTGTGTTGAAAAGAATGTTTTAATTTGATTACCTTTTATTACTCTAAGATTTAACCGATGAGTTTTTTTAATCCTCAAGACAGTAAAAAATAAAAGCTTATGCGTTGATTATTATAGCCTTCTCTATAATGATAGCCTACTAGACTTAAAATGTTAATCCAAAAAATTAAATTGGTGTTTATAAAATAAATATTGGCATGATTTGGACAATGTAATTAAATTTATTATTCCGATATTCTACGAATTCATATGGTTAATAGGTATCTTTTTTTCGCCTATTGCTTTATGGTTGATATCTATAGTTTCCTTCAATTTATAATGCATTTAACCCAGTGATTGTATAAATAATGATAAATGGGTTTATTTATTTAGACAGGCTTATATTATATATATATATATATATATATATATATATATATATATATATATATATATATATATATATATATATTGATCATGCAATCTAAAGCAATGACGTCTTCTATGCAACCTGCATTACACTACTACAAGCAGTTGTCCGCGGCTTCGCACGCAATTTCCCGTTGAAAAAAGTACACTATATTCACGTATTCTTTTTCTATCACATTCTAAACATTGCTGAGATAATTGATAGTCGTTCCTTCGTGAGCCTCTTGGGCGCATTATGAAGGTATGTACCATATTTCCTGCCTCTATCTTTCGTGGTTTTTGCTAGATCTTTATAAGTTATTCAGAACAATTAATTTATATGGATGAATCTCGGTAAACTAATTAGGTTATAAAGAATCAAATTCGGTCTGTTAAAATTAATTTTCTGTCTAAGATATTTCCAGTATTATTGAGGAGTGTGCCTTCAAGAAAATGTATCAACGAAAACCAATTTCGATCATAAAGCGTCTTCTTTCGGCTCTTTTCATTTACCTTCGATATAACCAAATTCGATTACCTTATGTGCAAACATTCACGGATTTGTACAATGAGGTTGTTTTCACAATAGCGTTTAATAGTATTTTCATTGCATTAGATAGTTTATTGATCATTGGTGCAATCTAAATTTAAAATTAGGCAATGACGTCTTCTATGCAACCTGCATTACACTACTGATCAAGCACTTTACAATAACAATTTTCTAAATTTTAAATGTAAACAAATGTTTCTGACTCTTTGATGAACTTCAGCTGAAAGTGTTAACAGCTGAAAGTAGCCTATCAGTTCACTTTGTATTAGGCTACGTGTCGTAGCGCAATCTGCCGGCTCCAATATAAAACACTCTAACACCAACAACAATTTATAAATAAAAAATTAATTAAATAAACTATTTATCGGACCAAATCATGAATCTAAACCATTCTCGAATCCCCTTCAACAAACACACAACGTTTCATTAAAATCGGTCCACCCGTTTAGGAGGAGTTCAGCCCCATACACACGCGCGCGCATACACACTCACACACACACACACACACACACACACACACACACACACACACACACACACACACACACACACACACACACACACACACACACACACACACATATAAAGATATAAAATATATCCTAGGCAGGCTTATTTCGACTAAAAACAGATGAGCGAGCTATTGTCGAGTTCTCATCGTTAGAAAAATCTCAGTACAATTAGCGATATACTAAACGTGAGATTCAGTCAGGGTTGGGTAGAGGCTTGATGTCCGGTATTCTAATCCGTGCGTGAACACGGCACGCGGACAAAGCGTGCCATTTCCCGTGCGTTCGCTAAAAACAAAGCAGGAATTAGCGAGACACTTGTATGGCGTGTGCCGTTGCTAGGCAACCAGGTCGCTGCAGCCAGCTGATAACAGAAATGTTTGTACAGGGCTGCCAACCTATTGTTTCTGTCTCCGTTACCAATACCAACTGTGATTATTGCTGACAGCTCCATCTACATTTCTTATTACAACACGAGTAATTATAACATTTGCAGATTAACCAATAATTTTATGGTTTCACTGCATCTATGTAATTTTATTAACTTCTAAAAACGCATTTTTTATTTTACGTTGTTTTCTAATAAAAATCTGTATATTTCTGCATGATCTAAAATAAATAACTAGAGGATTGTAATCTATAACACAATTTCATTATTCCATTACTATTCAGGAATTTCGTACAGGACAATCTTCTCAACTCCTTGAAAAGAAGAAGAAATGAAAAGATAGAGATGCTAATTTTATAATAGGACTGAAAATTGCTAACAATAAAAACATAAATATTGTAAAATAATGTAGTTTTGATAACAGTTAAAATTTAACTACTTACATTGGGTAACATCAATAAATATAAATTACACGTTGTTACTAATTCCGATGAAAAATCTGCTACTAAAATAATTACAAAATAAATTACATTAAACTATTAGTGATACTATGGCCGCTGCCACAAACTATCAATGACAGCAAGCTTTTGTACGATAAGATTCGAACAGTTCTCAAAATTAGCCTACTAATTTGATGTTTATTACTTACCTAAGGCGTTAAGATGGGAGAGAGAGTTATTCATTTCCACTATGTATGTCAAAATCTCGTACACAATTCTCACAAACGGTATATTATAATTTGTTTTGAATGAAATGAATGATGAATGAACAAAACTATTATGAAATGTATTATATTTTGCCGTCCAGTTTAGATCACTCAATATTAAATTTTAAATTTCTTCGAATTTCTTTAAAATTCTTATTTATTGTTTAGACACTTCTGCTTTTATTTAAAATTACAATCTCTCATTTTCTAAATCTTAAACTCAGAATATACAGGTTAAACAAAATGAGCAACAAGTTCATCTGATCAAAATTATGTATTAACAATATTACAAGCTATATCACTTTAAGAAACTACACGTACAAAACTAGGGACTATAAACAGTGGGAGTTATGTACAAATGACGTCAAGGCATTGACGCCGTGGCAGCATAGTGAAGGGTAGCGACATCAGACGATGCGACGTGTCGCTAATATTGTCGCTATCTCTCTGTTTTCACAATCGGAAACTTGAAAAAACCCTCGGCGGCCGAGCTCTTCATCCGGGTGGATTTGCGGGTTCATAAACTGGTGATCTAGACATGTCTGGGCCATCTTTTCCTGCTCTTCTAGCTGCCTCGTTACTCTGGAATCGTATAAAATTGTATATAGTATCAACACAAGTCATTCTGATGCCAATGTATCTGTGGGTTCATAGACTGGTGATATAACAATGTCTGAGCCATCTTCCCTGCCCTCTAGCCGTCTCGTCATTCTGGAATGGAATAGAATGTTGATTTAGTTTTGGTACAAGGCATGGTATTCCAGATGTATCTGTGGGTTCATAGATTGGTGATCTAGCAGGGTCCAAGCTACCTTTCCCTGCTCCTCTAGCTGTCTCGTTACTGTGCAAATGTATAATTTTTTATGCAGAATACATTAGCCATACCGTACTCATGATGTTATCATAGGTTATAATGAAACATTGCTCTATAATGAAATTGAAATATAACTCAATTTATTATGACCAGTTTTTTCAGATTTATAATTCTCCTTCTTTCTATATTTCACACGTTGTTGCCGTTCATCTAAAAGATATTGAGAAACTTTTAAAATCGTAATTAATTTCAAGAGGGTATTTAACAATTAAATCATGGCATTCTTGGTTTAAGTTTGTTATTCAATTATCGATTTTAAAGATCAAGGAATTCAATTATTTGCCATCTTTATATGTTCCAAAAATAGAATGTTATGTTTTGAAGATTGGAATCCTTTCTCTTCATTAGATGTCAAAAAACCTTAAGGCGTAAAAAAGTAAAAACAATGTCGATCGTGTGAATAAATTGAAAAAAAATGCGTTTTCTCATATTCGTGACTATAATGAGACATTTTGTCGCAGTTGTTAATTGAGGCAGATAGTATAACCATATTACTAGAGTATTAGTATTTTCTTTAAATTTTTACATCAGTATGAAATTCAAGAATTTTTTCGTGCAAAAGCGGCCGCTATTTTTAACTGTAGGCCTAAAATAATTTTTCACTCTTAGCATTACGTCACGATGTACAAAGATAAATAAGCCTATGCATACTAAATTGCAACTCTACTACAAAAACACTCCTCACAAAACTCTGTAGTTTGTAAGATGTGGAAACACCCTATAGCCTAGTAAACAAGTTTATTTGAATAAAATCAACTGGACTCGTAATGTGAATTAGCTTGAAAAATCACTGCCAGGTAGCAGCATAAGCCGTGTTAATCACTAAAAGAATAACGAACTGCTGCTAGTACCAGCAAAAGCACATAGGTAGAAGCACTTCCTGAAGCTTTAACTGTTTGAGGACGTTGCTCACAGGTAGCAGCACATACAGTCATTATGAAAGATAGCTTTGTGTATTATTTTTTAGAGGGTTATCAAGGATGAAACTGATAACTTAGACTAACAATATGTTTCTGCTATAAAACGATGGTTTAGCCTAGATATATTTTGAAAGTAGGTATTAATATTTCATGCTGAAGCTATTTTGTTAGAACTCAGGCTGTTTAACTTAAGTTCATCAATTTTTACCGGTGATCTCCACTCTGGCCACGATACCCCATTTATCACGATATTTTTATTTAGCAGGTATATTTCTATGTCTAATAGTAGATATACGGCATAAATTTCATATCCCGATTTATTTCTTTGGGAGGGTACCACGATACAAATTGGACAACTTTTAAAATGGGTAGTCAGTACCTACCTAAAGATGATGATGGGGGGGGGGGCATTTTAGACTTGGTCAACACAGACTTAGTGATCTAATTCGTGCTTACTTATTTGTAGTGTAAATAGTTTAAGTACTTGTACCTCCACACATTTGGTGGCGTTTTCTATCATCCCAAAGTAATTTGAAGGGATGAACATTTATAGGCGGGTTTTCTAGAAAATCGTTGGATATTATCATAGAGAAGATCACATACAAACACTTCAATTCATTATTACGCCTTTGACAAAGCAGTGGTGAAGGCTGCTTGTGTTAAAAATCAAGAACAGCACCAATAAAACTGTTGCTGTTCGGCATTATTGAAACGTGCATGAGATTCACGATTTCTGAACGATTATAAGAACAACCAGACAGTGTTCTGAGTTTATCCCAAAATTCTATTACTTGTCCATAATATTTTTTTTTAATACCTTACTATTCCCCAGTAGCTATAAAGACACCATGGGGGTAGTTAACCTTTAATTTAATTGGTAAGAAGTTAACACTATGATTTCAAGAACACAAATGTTTTCTAAGATCTTCATCAAAGTAATCTATATTCTCCTCAAAGTAGAATATGATTAAAAGATATTTTTCTAAAAATAAGAGATCTTTATCTTTTTTAAATTTTGTACAAACAATAAAGCGAATTCATATCCCATAAAGAACATATGATCAAAAGTATAGGCCTGCATTGAAACTCTTATTCACAATCAATAGATTAAACATGAAGCAAAAATGATATAACAAGTATACCAAATAAAACTAAAATGCTTATCAAGAACAAATATTAAAAATACAAAAATGGCATGCATAACAAATATTAACAATACAAGTTTGTAAATTATTTAGTATTGTACTTTAATAATTACAATTAAAACATTGATCAATACCTTGAAGTTAAGGATTTGCCCCGTTATTAATAACTACCTTTTAGTCATTTTATTACCACTAAATACTGTCTAATAATATGATTAATTGACAAGATGAAATGAAATGAAATATGCCTTTATTTAAGAGGCGGAGTTAGGGCTATTTAGCCCTCTCTACCACTCAACCTCACATAATATACAGATATATATATATATATATATATATATATATATATATATATATATATATATATATATATATATATGTACATTAAATGTTGACCTTAACTAATAACTAATTGAATTTTAAATTAAAATAAATGTTTAAAAATTAACCAAAATATATACATAATATGTAATAATTAAATATCAAATTTATCAGCTTAATATGTAGAAAAATTACAAACAAAGTTAAATTAAAATTAACAGTTTACTTTTTTAAGAATTTATCGGTTTTGCTACATTCATTCTCTCAAACACACAGCCTGATCACAAGCACGCCACGAGCACCACGACCCGTCACCCCTACAGACCACCCAGCAACAAGTCCTCGACCTTTGCCCCAAAACGAGCTCGACCTTCTATAATACGGATACTATCAGTAAGAGAGTTCCAGAGGCGACATGCCTGAACAGTGAACGACTTACTGAAGAAGTTCGATCGATGAACAGGAATTGACAGTAACGTGGATACCCTTCTCGTAGGTCGTTCACTTGTATCGGAAATAAATTTGAAATTTTCGGACAGGTAAACAGGTGACTTGTTTTTGATACCGTAACTGAATGTAGAATTGAAAGAATGTGAAGTTGGCGAAGTTGTTGAAGTTTCAGAAGTGATAGCTGTTTGAAAAATGGAGTCACATGCTCATAACGTCTGAGATTGAAAATAAATCTGATACAATAGTTTTGAGCACGTTGAAGCCTGTCCGAAAGCTCAACAGTCATGTCACTGATCACAGCGTCACAGTAGTAAAAAAAACACAAGATGCTAAATATGATCAGATACTTGCTACTGTGATTTTCTTAGATAATATTTGAAGGTATTCACTGAACCTGTTGCTAGAAGGATGAAGGTAGGACTACTCCTAGCAAAGTTTGTTAATTTAAAACAATTAACTTAATTCAATACAGTTATGTGACTTTAAAATACTAAAACATCAAAAACAATTTTCTTCCAAAAAGTTGTTTGCGGAATTAGAACAAAAATAATTGAATAATGGCTTGCATTAATAAAGTTAACATGTACTGAAAAATAAAAGTGATATCCTGTTAGGTAGAATTTAGTAATGGCAAATATTACCTTTTAACTTTGATCATAAGGAGGCCAGATAAGATGAGCAAAATGAAAGATATGATTATTGACGCCAAGGCAACACCTGCCACTATGAACATTTGGGTCTGGATGTCAAGCTGTAAAAATCAAATTTGTTATTACATAAGGTATTAACATTATTTAAAAAATACAAAAAATGCTATACATGGTGATATTTAATCTGAAGTCTCTAAAATGAAGTTGAAAAAATAGAATTTAATCCCCTGATTTTTATACAGCGATGTTGTGATGCAGGGAAACTGTAAATGTAAGAAAAACATGCATCATCACAACCATTGATGGTTGATGGCCTTTTGAGTCAAAAGATTATAGTATGTTATTTCTATAAATAATACCTTTTCCATGTACACGTCACGCTTTACCAAATAAAATTTTTGCCCCCATAGTTGCAAGGTTAATTCTAATTTAAATTCAAAGGTGATAAATGGTGAATAATGCTGTAAAAATGCAGGGGAAAAGTTAACTAACTCAGAATGTCAATGGAAACACAACAGGCTATTCCTGATAACCTCATATGATTTCACCAATATCTCTTAGGAAGACTATTGGAGAATTATGCAATTCTTGCATATGAAACAAATTATTAATACACATTTTTGTCATTTTTATTTTAAGAAACACAATGCATATTCCATTTAAATTCTATATTAAGATTTTACACACCACCTTGCATAAAAATGTCTTTTAAATGTTCAATTTGTTAAGAATGTAATTTGTCATACTGATTAATATTTTATTAGATATTTTAATAATTAAGAACACAACAGTATCTTATTGAAATCATGTCGTTCATCCGTCTGTGTGATAGTGATAATAGTCCCTCACTAATCCGACACAATCAGACCAGACATGTGTTGGATTAGTCAAAAAGCCGGATTATTGGAGTTCCATTGAAAAACATAATAGAATGTATTGTTACTAAAAAAGTCAATTCTTACCATAAAGACATACAATAGAGCCTTAAAATAAAAAAGTACAATACAACAGTTGAAATACAGTACGTATTTACATTATCGTACTTATGTATTATTGAAATGGAAAACTAAAAAATAAATGTAGGCCCACTCAGTTTCAAATTTTTAGAAGAGTTAATTTTGTGGGATTCTTGTATTGCCTCATTTCTGACAAAAACCGTTCTATAGTTTTTTTTCTTCTTAGATATAAAAGACTTTCTCAAAACATTTTCATAAAGTCTTTGTAAAACCAAGATGTCTTGCGCTGCTTCTCCATTTTCCTCAGCCACTTGATGCTTGTTCAAAAGGCTGCTATTGCGCTGTCAACATATATATATATATATATATATATAGAGTGAACTAGTTCTTGAATGTGGGTATTCAATTTTGTCCTCCAAGTCTTCTTTCTTAATGTGTTCTTGAATAAGTTCTATATCACTCATAATTTGAAGGTTTTCTTCAGGGCTGCCAAAAAACCAAGACAAAGTTACTTATTGTTAGGTTTTCTCAATCACCACCACAAAAGGGGGCAATAGCTTTTTTGAAGTTCATTCAACTCAGTTTCATTTTGATTTTGATCTAGAACGCTTGAATCCTCTTTGATAGATTGACCATTTTCTGATGTACTTGATGTTTGCTTCTTATATTATTTAACAGTGGAAGATCGGGCCATACATTCGCCCATAAGCAGACAATTGTTATCGTAGTTGCTTTCTCCCAAACATTCTGCAGATTGAAAACAAAATTGTTCAAAATAAACCACAAGTTGCCAATGAATTTAATAAATATTTCTCTTCTGTGGGTTCGGTTATCCGTCGCTCAGAGAACAACAACCTTGCGAAAATGTTAGAATTCCAGTTGCATCCATGGCCTTGGCCCCTGTGTGTATGGAGGAGGTGGAGAGTGTTGTGCAGAGGCTAAACCCAAAGAAATCGTGTGATGCCAATGGAGTATTGGTGTGTGCTTTAGGCATATTTTGAGACCACTAACAAAACTGATCAATCTCTTATTTGACACTGAAAATTTTCCATCTCTTTTAAAACTGCTAAAGTCATTCCAATCTTCAAAAAGGACGACCCCTGCTAAAAAAGCAACTATCGTCCTATTTCGATCCGTCCAGTGTTCAGCAAAATCTTTGAAAAGGTTTTCTAGGAAAGTATGAAAGAATCGTAAGCTTTCTAGAAGACAACGAAATTCTGAACCCTGAACAATTTGGATTAAGAAAAAAACAAATCCACAATTGATGCAGTAAATAATCTTGTAGAAAATCTTGTCGATGGTTTGGAGAGACAAGAGTACGTGCTTAGCGTATTTCTCGATCTTTCCAAAGCTTTTGACTGCGTACACCATGAGACACTGTTGTACCAGTTAGATAAATGTGGCGTCCGGGGCCTCCCGCACTTATGGCTCACTTCTTTCCTCAAAGATCGAGACCAGTGCATAGAGATTTCAAATGTTGTTTCTGAAAAAATCAAAATGGCTAATGGTGTCCCTCAGGGTTCAATCCTTGGGCCCCTTTTATTTCTGACATACGTCGGCAGATTGAATTCCAGTAATCCACCATGGGAAACTGATTCAGTATGCTGACGACACGACTCTCTGCTTCAAAAATAAATCTCTTAAAGATTTGGAGATTACATCATTCACAGAATTAAATTCAGCTATATAGTTCTTTTCGGAAATAAACTTGAAAACCAACCAGTTGAAATCAAATGTTGTTCATTTCTCTCTCCAACAGCCAGATGCAGAGCAGCCTGCTGTTTTTTTGGATGAAGACCTTTAAGAGGAAACTAATTCCATGACGATTTTTGGAATGCTCCTTGATAGGGGACTGACCTGGAACGGTCATGTAGATAACGTATGTGCTAAAGCTTCCTCAGGCATATTTGCCTTGCTAAAACCAACAGGTGTATTTTTTATTATTAATTATGTTGCCGTATCGAATTTAATTATGATTATAAATTTGAAATATTGGACAGTTGTATAATATGAATAACACATTGACTGCTGCAGGTGCCTTATGGCACAGAATCAGATTGGCATTAGTTGATTTGTGTATTAGCAGCACTGAATGTTTTAAGATTTCTTAATTAACTCAAAATATTTGTTTTCCAATGAAGAATATAAAAGATTTATTTTATTTGGAAACTCTTTTAACTTTTATATTACAAGTATTAAATTTAAAAAAATTTTAGTTTGATATAAAATTGTGTGTATGGAATAACATATGTTTATCGTTTTTATTCTATAAACACTGTATTGTTTCCACAAAACATCATATACCATTCTTGCACAAAAGATGAAATTTAAAATTAATACACTTAGGTATAATTACATTTTATAAATTTTAGTTTTTGTTTGTATTTAAGAATGTTTTTAATAACAATACAATGTGATTGTTTACCATTCTCTCTAAAATGTTATTAGGAGTGATAGCTCATTCATTATTAATGAGTATTTATAAACAGACACATACATAGAGAGAATTAAATTAAATTACTCCCTTTAAACTTTGTAATGATAATGATAAAATCAAATGCTTAACAAAGATATTCATAAGATTTCTTATGTAATCTTTGATTTTATTTCTTTAAGAAATACATAAAGTGAAAGTACCTACATAAAATAAATCAAACAAGGTAATATCAGGCTTCATTGAATTGATATAATTATTGAAATGTGAATGAACTATTATTTTTACATTATTACAATTTAAAAATAAAATTAACGTTAAAATATTTTCCCCTCCAAAAATGCAACTAACTTTTTTGAGCTAGTATAAAGAATATTTAGTTTTTTAATCACCCTTTATTTTTTATTTAGGAAAGATAAAACACTTTTCTACATAGCTAGGAATTCTTTTTTTATGTTCTTCACTTGATGGGTAACAAGACTGTGAGTATTAGACAGGATATTGTTTCAAAATGTTGAGTTAAATTGCTTTAATTTCAATTGACTGACATTTTGTATGAAAACAAGATAAAATATACAAGTAAATGTGTTGTAAATAAATTGAGGAAAAGATAAGGTAACCGTTTGCAAATGTGAGTTGATTTTCCCAATTTCATGAAAAGGGCAAAATGAATTTATACTTTTAATCATTTATGAAATCTAATAAAACATGTAACTCTAACGCTTTTGATTTTTTAATTATTAGACATGTCAAGAAGATTTATTTATTTTTACTATATAAAATTATTGTGTGTATACAGCAAAGATTTTAAAAATATTCATTTAAAAAATATTATTTGTATCTTGATCAGCCTTACATTGCTTGAGAATTGGAAATATAAAATGACCCTTTATGAACTTTTTTCAAGCAATTAGTCTAAATGCACCAAATTATTTTACTCCCTGTATTTCATGCAATATTAAATAATATTAAAGTAAAAAAAAGTACTCACAGTGCCAATTTCATTGACATGCGTTATCTGTGTTTAAGTGTCTTATCAGAAACATTTGTTATAGATTTAAAGATGTGTTATCCATTGACAATTGTTCAATTAGGAATAGGAAAAGTGCTCAATACTTCATAATCTGGGGAAGCCCAGTTTAGTTCTTGAGCTATCAAACACATTTCGTGAAGCTGCATGACTATAATTTTGTATTAAATAATTGTACTTCCTTCCTCTAATTTGGATACAACTTTTTAAAAATATGATCTCTTAATAATTGTTCAACTAAATAATGTACTTAGAAATGATAAGAGCTGTTTTTTTTTTTTTTTTTTTTTTTGTTTAATTACTGACATAATATTTCAACATCATAAATACTGAATTTAGAACCTACAATTCCAGGATTGCAGCCAATATTAATCAGTATGCAGTGTACTGCATAAATCTTTATTAACAGCAGATTTCTTACGTTTATTATCTATCCGGCAAGGTCATTTGATACTGTATGTATTCGTAAATATGCATTTAAACACAAAACTTTATATTTAACCCTGAAACAACATGCTCTAAGTCCAATTTTGGAGTACTTTATTTTTACAACAAATTGGTTAGATTTATGTTTAGTACAAAATATTCCTAAATAATCAAGATAGAATTTTTATTATAAATTACATTATTTGGTTATTATGTTAATATGTGTATTGTAAATATTAGTGACAGGCAGAAATCACCTAAGGGCGTACTGGTACTTTTCTATAAAAGAAATATCCCTTTTAGTTTTTGCGGGAAACTTTACATCTGCAATTCTAAAATGTTTTGAAGACCTCATTAGTGACAGACAGAAAGCACCTACAACCTATACAGTTCTATATAAAGAACTATATAACCTATATAGTTCTAAAAAACCACAGCTAGAGGGGGTAAGGGGGGGTCGTTTGCTCCGGGCAAAAGAAAATATAGAAGATTGAGTCGTTGCGTCACAACTGTTTAAAGCATAGTTTTCTCAGTCTCCACGCAAATTTACTTTTTACTTGAAGATAAAAAATTATAAATACCTGAGTTTGAACATTATCCACAGACTAAACAGAGCTACAGTAACAGGAGTCATATTGAAAATTAGGTTATTTATTTCTGTATTTAGACTTATAAAACAAATTATAAAATTCAAGCAGCAACTTTGAAAATTCATAATTTGGAAACATGAGATCTGATTAAGACCAAATTTTTGGTGTTAATGTAACACTTTGGTACAAGTGTTTTATGTTATAGAGTTTCAAAAGTTATTCTTCCGCCTTCAAATTTATACAGACAAATTGTTGCTTGTAATTGTAAAATACCAACATGTTAATATTCCAACAAATTAAAAGTATTTTGTAAACATTTGTGGTAAAAGAGCAAAGTTTTTAAAAATACTTTAGATTTAATTCTTTATGATTCTTGAAGTGTTTAACCTTAATTATAAGTATGTCTATATTACTTGTATATTTTAAATTTGACAAAATATTACCATGTTTTTGTTTTCTTACAAGACTTAGAGAAACCTCTTATTACACTTAGTCCAAAAAAGGCCTTTGCACTTGCTTCCGAAGTGACAGGATATTCAGAGTGAGTAACTGAAATAAGGGGAGACCAGTTCTGCACAAGCCTCTCCAGTCAAAGCTGACAGGGATAGCACACCCTTATGTTCAGACTAAGGCTGCCGTTAACATTAGGGCTGGACCCATATTAGAGGAGTAAACTGTCAGAAGAAAGTGTCATAAATCAATTTGCTCCAATTTTGTTGGACACCTACAATCAGTCTCAGGACGTCGTGAGCAACTTGAAACAGTTTAGAAAGCCACACTCAAATTTTATGTCTCACGACAACCGTCAGACTTACCTTATCGCATGCATCATATGTTTGTGTTGTTTTCTGTCACGTGTTTCTTTCAAAATGTTAAAAGAAGTTATTGACGAATTGGCATATATGGACAAACATTTGGTAATGGTAGAAGCAAAGCAAGTGTTATACGATGTTACTAGTAAATATCTTCTCAACCAGGATGAAACATATATAACATTTGGTAAACTGTGATAAGCACTCTGCAACATTATATTCTTCTTGTTCATTTACACTGATGATTTAATAAACAGCTAGTTATTTTTTTACTTGCAGATCCAAAATGTTTCTTTGTTGCAACCTATCACACATTGGAGGAGCAAACTGTCAAAAGGACTCACATTTTGCTCCTTTTGTGTGTATCCTTCCTAAGGGGATTCACTTTCCTGTAAATTTTTAAATTGACACAGTTTATTGGAAAGGGCAGCAATTTTAGGACTTGCCCGCTTTGAAAAACTAGTGGCTGTGATCCTGGTGCTAGGTAGCAACATTTAACTGATATACTTGTTGGCAGAGTTTCCGTCTGGGCAATTATATGTTATATAATTTTTTCAAAGTAGTTTAGTAGTCCCTAGTATTTTATGGCTAGCAAATTTTTATACAATAGCTATTCATTGATTACAAAAGTAATTTTTATCCATAAATCTCTATTTATTTTATTTTTACACCAATGTAATGAGTTAGACTACAAGTGAGGAAAATAAAATAAAAACACCACTTAAAATCGATTTACCTGCCCATTTATTGATGATATTATGGGAACAGAAACACAATAGTGAACTATTTTTGATAGTGGAACATATGAAATGAGTCAAGTCTCTACTGTATCATAGTGATCAATTTGTTCCCAGTCAAAAAGATCTGATGAGAACATTGGCTGTATATTAAGCTTGAATAAACATATATCTAAATCTAATTTTGGAGTGTTTTATTTAAAAAAAGATTTGTGTTTGGAACAAAATAAATAACCAAACATATGCCTCCTGTTTTAAACCAAACATATGTTTTATCTACTTGATTACCGTATACTTATGATATTGATTGGAATAGTAGAATAGGGTGTGATATTGTTATGCAGCAACAAAACTTCAGATGTGAGAAGGCACACCAAAATTTAATCAGGTTAAAGCTGTAAATAGTTGCATTTTCTATTGTCTCCTGCAGCTTAAACTCAACCAAGAAGTTTTCATGTCTATCACAAAACACGGTTGGTTGTCATATCCTTGCGTGTTGAGATTGTCTGCTTGGCCTTGACTTTGACTAGTGATGCCATTACATTGACTGATGTTTAGATTCTGTGGTCATGTGAGATATCTATGTTTTATCCCCCATGACAATGTTCTGTAAAAGTTGATCACCCTCCTTAAAATATCAGCCAAAAACGACAAGAGTACAAGCCATTTTTTAAAATCTCAGTAAGGAGACTGAGAACCCAACATGAATACCTTTAGTAAAACTTGAAACTTTTAGAAACAATTTCATGCAAAGTTCAACTCATATCAGAAATTCAAATGCTAAAATTTAAATTGTGAATTGCTGGTCTTCACTAATCTTGTTGTCCATGGTATTGTTTTATCCTGATGTTCAGCTTATTCTTTCGTTTCATCATGAACATTTTTATGCCTGTCCTTGAAAGATCTCACCCATTTACGCAATTTGAAATCAATTATCACATTGGTGCCAAAAACTTATCTGTAAATGATTTTCTACTGCTGAAACGATCAGTGCTGATAAAAAAACGAATCAATTTCAAATCCCCCTGAAATTTATTGTTTTAAAAATAACACAATGGCATCGTACCATGGCTTACTAATACAATTAATGGTTAGATAACACAGCCATGCAAATGTCATCGTTTAACATGCACAGAATGCCAGGAGCTTCGATGTTCACATGACATTTGATATGACAATTCGGATCTTACTCTTTGAATAACCACCTCATTTATTTGTGTGTATTATAAAAATTTATATATGTGTGTTACTGTGACCATAGCAATTGTCAAAACATGTGTCAGGAATAAAAATTATGATAGGAACTATGTTTAATTTATTTTTTATTTAATTTATTTATTTTTGGAAAATTTGTATTCATTTACAAATTATAGTAAATTAAACTATAATTTGCAAATGAATACAAATTTTCCAATATAAATTTTATTATTGAAAAATAATATTGATTTATTCCAATAAAATGTATATTGAAAATTTGTATTAATTTACCAGTGATACTAAATTAAACTTTTTTCCATTGCTCCAAGATTCTTCAGGTACTATGTTGCTTATTTTCCTTTATATATATATATATATATATATATACACAACATGAGCCTAAACAGACATTTTGCTAAGAAGCAACTACATTAATAATAATGCACTAAAAAAGCACATTTATCTCATAATAAAAAAACAACAATTCTTTAATAATGCTACAAACATTTTCATGCAGAGTATAAACGATAAATAGTATTTAAGTGTTATTAAATATTATAAATAAGTCATGTTTTCATACTACATTGTAAGTTATATAACTAAAAGATATGGTTGAAGTCATTTTTTTATTGAAATACTTATCATACAAGATTATGTAAAACATTAGTAATCAGTGTTTTATCTGAACATCTCTACAAATTTAATTTTTAATTAAGTATAGGCCTAAAAGTTGAGATAGCTAACCTGGTCCATTGTGGCTGTGTAGAAACCCGCAGAGGAATGATTTCTTATCTTCAACAGTTTGGTCGTAAATACTTGTCTTCACCTAATCTTTGTTAAAGCCTACACCATATGTGCACCTTATTACTTGCTTTATATTAGGTACTTCACTGATTTCTGGTTGCTCTAACTTTCTTATGATAACTGTACAATTTCAAGGTTCAATACTTCACTTGTTCTATAAAACATCATTTATTTTTGTTACGAAATTTTAAACAGATATTTTTCAATGTAAAACAATCTTATTCAGGAATCCTAAGATAGCTTAATAATTTTGGTTGCTCAATTAATATATATGAAACTTTGCATTAACATAGAACATAAACACTATTTCTTTCTGCCTTATGTAACTTTTCACTTCAAGTTTCATGAGATGGCTATGACAAATCATAGATATAGGCACAATTCAAATTGTATATTACTTTACAGATTTTTTAATTCCATTGAAATGAGAAAAATTTAATTGGATTACTCTAATAAAATAATATCAATTCTCAATCATTTAAAAACTTAAAAGAGTATTTTGAGAGATCTAAAAATCACTTTCAAAAAGATAAGAATTTTTTTATTCTTACCGTAATATTTTTTATAAAAGAATAAAATTAAGGGCATTTATAAGAGCAATAAGACATTAAAATTCAGCTTGCACTTAACATATTGGACTCTTAAAATTAAACAAGGGCCAAAAACTGTAGAATAACTGTAAAATATCATGCAAACAGGATTTCATGCAAACACGAATATTTTCCCCATATGGGAAAAAATGTTGCCACTTAGTATAGGATATAATCTTATTTTGGAATTTTTTCAAGTTTTATGGGCAGATTTTGGGGAGTCAAAGAACTAGAAACTCCCAAATATTGGAGTTTGTTGTTTTTTGGTCAGATTTTGGGGAGTCAAAGAACTAGAAACTCCCCTTAAGAAAAGTATGAGTAAATTGAAAATAGACTACCATAAATTACTCTTCAGAATAATATAAAATTTAGCATGCATGGTGGTTTGAGCGTTTTTTTTTTTTTTTTTTTTTTTTTTTTTTTTTTCCAACAAAAACTCAAAAACTCCAAAATTTCATATTTTCTTCAGTGGATGATTTTAAAACCACTGCAACAGATGCTCCATATTTGATTCTAGGTAGGCAGGATAAAGAAACTTTTTTCTGTTACTATTTTGATACATATATTGAGGATGGGCACTTTGTTTTTTGCCAATTTCAGGATATAGAGACAAAGGATTTAATGTTGTAAGGATTATTAGTACATGGATCTATAATTCTAAAAATTGCTAAAGAATCTTTTAATATGGTGCTGGTGCGAGCATGTCCAGTAGGACTTATTTTGTTAGCCATGAAATGAAATCCTTCCCTGAATTTAAGACAGAAGATAATTGATCAAATATCTATGGTTTCCTCAGAAGGGTTCATTTCTAGCTGGTTTTTACCTTCCAGTTGAACCTTAACTGGGTACAGCAAATACTGATGTGTCACTTAAATCTGGACAACCTTATGGATGTCCAGGAGCAGCACTTACAAACTGCAAGTGTCGAGATATTCTTGTGTAAGGGTAAATCAATGTTTTGTCTATTGTGGGATATGACTGTTGGAGTTGGTGGGGCTCCCTAAGAGTTAACAGCTGATGGTAGCCCAGACATAAGGGCATGCCACCCCGTGCCTGCTGGACGATGCTGATACAGAGCTCTCTTTCCCTTCTTCCGAGGAGACATGACTGAGATTAACGCCCGAAATCCTTCGTCATGGATCTTAACAGGTGGCGGCCCCTACCCCAACCTTACTCATACACAATATTGTGTCACTCTGGAAGCAGCGCAAAGATTCTTTTAGGACTATATGCAATTCTTCAAAATTTTTCTTGTCCTAAGACAACAAAAAAAGTATCTATGGTTCTCTGTATGCTACATTTACGACTTTACATAGGTTACCTCTAATTAACTTACCCCCTTCCTCCCCCCACAGGTCTCTGGTCAACTTCCCTGGCAAACCTAACTTTCAAATTCAGTTAAAATGTTAATGCAGCAGAATGCTCCATTAGGAGTTTGGGGGGCAGTAATCCAAATGCTACTATAATAACTTACAAAACAATTA